>NW_026731579.1:0-442814 GCF_028476545.2 Physella acuta
GTACGTTATGTTAGTTTGTCTGGGTCTGGTGGAGGTCACCCAGGCATACAGCAGTGGGGCGCCAGAAGGGGCGTGTGGCACCCTGATGCCCGGCCACGGCGTCCCCGCACAAACCTCACAGCCCCCCTTCAAGGTCACCACAACAAAAACAAATGTTGCCCCTGGTGAACAAATAGAAGGTGAGTCACGTGGTGGGGAGGTTGTGTGGTGGGGAGGTTGTGTGGTGGGGAGGTTGTATGTTGTGGAGGTTGTGTGGTGGGGAGGTGGGGAGGTTGTGTGGTGTGAAGGTTGTGTGGTGGGGTGGTTGTGTGGTGGGGAGGTGGGGAGGTTGTGTGGGTGGGGAGGTTGTGTGGTGGGGAGGTTGTGTGGTGGGGAGGTTGCGTGGTGGGGATGTTGTGTGTTGGGGAGGTTGTGTGGTGGCGTGTGTGGTGGGGAGGTATTAGGTTGGGGAGGTTGTGTGGTGGGGAGGTTGTGTGGTGGGGAGGTTATTTGGTGGGGAGGTTGTGTGGTGGGGAGGTTGTGTGGTGGCGTATGTGTTGGGAAGGTGTTAGGTTGGGGAGGTTGTGTGGTGGGGAGGTTGTAGGGTGGGGAGGTTGTGTGGTGGGAAGTTAATGTGGCGGGGAGGTTCAATGATAGTGAGGTTACGTAATCGAAAAATTAGGTGACAGGATTTAAACAGACATTGAATGTTGACTTGTTGATACATTAAACATCATGTAATTCAATTTGTTTTTCCAGTAACAATTAGCGGATCCAGTAATTTCAAAGGATTTTTTCTTCGAGTAAAGCAAGGTGGAAATTTTATCCCTGGAGAATTCCAGGCTACCCCTCTGGGTCAGCCTAAGTGCGATGTGAGTACCTGATCACCGATGTTTTTGTTTGACTAGACTAGGTCTAGTTCTCTAATTTTTACACCCATCTCAACTGAATCGACCTACACTCAGATTTCACTCTTATTTGTTTGTTTGTCCAGAAACAAGGTCTAACACACATCAGCCCAGAGCCGAAGACCACGGTCAAGGCCGTGTGGACGGTGCCAGCCAACGTCGCCCCCACCCCTTTACAGTTCGTGTGAGTATTGGTTGCTCCCTCCCCTGGGGTCAAGGTCACGAGAGAACCACGTCACCATCTTGTTTTTTACTTCCAGATTTCACCTCGTCTCTCAAGTATTCGCTATATATCTAAGATTTCGCCATATCTATCATATATTCGAAATGCCTCTCACACATTCCCCACGTCCCTCATATTTTCGAAATGCCCCTCTCATTTTCGCCCCGCCTCTCGTATATTCGCCACGACCCTCACCTATTCGCCACACCCATCACCAACTTCGCAACGCCCCTCACCTATTCGCCACGCCTCTCACATATTTACCAAGTCCCTCACATATCCACCACGCCCCTCACATATTCACCACGCCTCTCACCTATTCGCCATCTCCCACATGGCCACGCCCTTTAACTATTCGCCACGCCCCTCACATAATTGCCAAGCCCCTCACCTACTCACCACGCCCCTCATATACTCGCCACGCCCCTCACCTACTCGCCACGCCCCTCACCTACTCACCACGCCCCTCACCTACTCACCACGCCCCTCACGCCACGCCCCTCACCTACTCGCCACGCCCCTCACCTACTCGCCATCTCCCACAGGGCCACTGTGGTCCAAGAGAAGTCTGTGTTCTGGACACAGATCCCATCGGCTGAGATCTCCATTGGTGCGGCAGGACAGACCACGCCCATCATGCCGGGGATGCTAACCACGCCCCGTCTTGGAGGCATGACGACCACGCCCTTCATGGCAACGACGCCACGCAAAAACACAGGAGTCAACACCCAGGTGGGACTGACTCTGCTGGTCAGCGCTCTGTTTAGTTTGCTACTGGTAGATGGCTGCCTCTAGCAGAGCTCTAGACGTCAATCTTTGTTTTAGTTTTATTTTATTTTATATCACGCTCACCGTAACCACAGAGACCTTACTGTAGTGACCTTACTCCTACTTTAGGGACTGTACTTTAGGGACCTAATAGAGGAACATTACTAGATTGACCTTACTTTACAGACCTTACTTAACTTTGAATTAGGGACCTTAACATATGGACCGTACCTTAGTGGCCCTACTTTAGAGATCTTACTTTACAGACCTTACTTTAGAAATGCTACATTAGGGACCTAACGTTAGTGATATTGCTTGGGGCTTAACTTTCAGCACTTTACTTTCGAGACTACATAATTTACATATCATAGAGACCTTAGTGACCTAACTTTAGGGACCTTACAGAAATTACTTTAGTGATATTACTTTACAGTAATATTAATTTACAGACTTATCTTTGGAGACCTTACTTTACGGTCCTTACTTTACAGACCTTACTTTAGTGACTTTAGCGACCTTACCATCTGATTGTATCCACCCCCCCCCCCCCCCCATTACACCCACACACACACACCACCAAAACTATATGGTAGCTCAACTGTGACGTATTTAGTCTACTAACTTTTGTAGCCAGATAAATTCAATCCACCTATGTCAATTATTAATTTAGTCTTTTTTTAAACGACGCATGTAATCTTGGAATGGAAATTTGACCAAGTTGGAATTATTTTAAATCTTAAATTAATTTTTTATGACAAGCTTGTGCGATATTTTTGTTTTGTTTATTGAAATTCAAATGGAAAATAAAATTTCCAACTCTAGTCAAAACTCCATTCTACGTTTAATTTGTTTCACCATTTGTTCATACTTTTGTTTCCATTTATACCTAAAATTGCTCATATATTTTATCCATATCTTCAATAAACAAACAAAAATTGCACAAGCTCTTTTTATTTATTTATTATTATTTGTTGTGAATGGTTGTTTTTTTTCTTTGTGTCGATATGCCACAAACAGTCGAAGTCTCAAGTTTAAAAAGCTAAAAGGTTCATTAGGCTTACGACTAATAATAGTTAAGCCACGGCATTTGTAGACAAATGGACCGAACTTTTGAGAGTGTCAACGGACATTACAAAGAAAGAATTAGATTACGTCATTAGATGGTAGAATACAGCATCACCAACCTTAATCTTTGAACACGACATTTAGTTGAAAGTGAGCAGGAATATAGTCATGAAATATGCCCCTCCCCCTCCTCCATAATACCCTCAGTACATGTTACCAGCCAAGTGAGAACCTGGGCATTTTACAGAATTCTGAAATGGAGCGGTTGAGTATGGAATAAGTGTTAACTCGTATCCTTGCCTAGGCCTCCCATAGAAGGCCACAGAAGGGAACTAATAGAACTATAGAATAAACCTTTTCCCTCCAGAAAACGGCCTTACCCTAACCTATTCCCTAACCCTTGCCTTGTACCAGTTGTAGCCCTAACCCTAACTTATCACAGAATCCACATTGTTCAATTTGGATTGCTACTTTCGTTTTAACACACCTTATATGGCCTCTTTCCAGTATCGATATGTAACACTTTTCCTAAAGGAGTGCCTAAATAATGCCTGCTGCTGGGTAAATGGACGGGGGGGGGGGGGGGGGGTATGAATGGGGGTAATAAGGCGGCGATGCGGGGAGGGGGGGGGTAATAGTCCTGCTACAGCGGGTATGACAGTAGATGTCCTGGCATCCGTGTGTTAAATAGGTGTAAAACGTAGCTAACACCAGGTGGAGATGGAAAACATTAAAGTAACACACCATCACCAACAGCTACTAGATCGAATTCTTATAACCTTCTGTGTAGCAGATAAGTAACACAACATCACCAACAGCTACTATATCCGTAGCAGACAGTTACGTATGACTATGATGTCTATGTCGTAGCCGGTTTGTATAACTCTAGTGTGAAATTTAGCATTTGATTTATATATAAGAGTAAAATATATCCCCATTAACTGACCCCCCCCCCCCTCTTTGACTATTCCAACTCTCCAGAACCCCGGGGTGGTGACCGTTGACCCCCAGTGCGGCAAGACCAAGGGCTGCTACCACGACTGCTCCGGTGGGGGACCCTGCACCTACGTCATTTCCTGGCTGTATCAGCCGGACACTGTCCACTTCCAGTTCCTCTTCAAGACGCCGTCCACATCTGACCAATGGATATCTCTGGGCCTGTCACATGACCAGTACATGGTAGGCACGTCACATGTATCTGGCCAATTGTCTGAGTTGATTAGCCCTATATCTAATCGATCATTGAAAATCTTGCAATGGTAGGATACTGATACAATGGTAAGGTACCCCAAAGTGTTACAATGGTAAGGTACCCCACACTGATACAATGGTAAGGTACTCCACACTGATACAATGGTAAGGTACCCCACACTATACAATGGTAAAGTACCCCACACTATACAATGGTAAAGTACCCCACACTGATACAATGGTAAGGCATCCCACAGTGTTACGATGGTAAGGTACCCCACACTGATACAATGGTAAGGTACCCCACACTGATACAATGGTAAGGCATCCCACAGTGTTACAATTGTAAGGTACCCCACACTGATACAATGGTAAGGTACTCCACACTGATACAATGGTAAGGTATCCCACAGTGTTACAATTGTAAGGTATCCCACAGTGTTACAATTGTAAGGTATCCCACAGTGTTACAATGGTAGGGTACCTCGCACTGATACAATTGCATGGAAGGTTTGCTTGACTTGTGCAACTATAACTGAAGCAATACAACCTTGCTCTATAACCTCTAACCATGTCCTATAACCTCAGACCTACTTCCCCCTAACCTTGCCCTATATCCTCTAACAACCCCATGTCATCTAACCTTGACCTCTAACCTTGACCTGTAACCTCTAACCCCTAACCTTGCCCTGTAACCTCTAACCCCACTGTTCACCTGCCCATCACCAGGGAGACGACAGTGTCATGGAGTGTGTGATGGATGCTGGCACTGTCCAGGTCAAGACCTCATACAATACGGGCCAGTACAACGACTACCCTGATGACGTAGGTCGTGGGCGTGGCTAACTAGGCATTCTTTTCACACTTCAATCATAATGAGCTAATTAAATCACTCTCATCTCACTCAATCATAATGAGCTAATTTAATCACTCTCATCTCACTCAATCATAATTAGCTCATTAAGTCACTACAATCTCACTCAATCATAATTAGCTCATTAAGTCACTACAATCTCACTCAATCATAATTAGCTCATTAAGTCACTACAATCTCACTCAATCATAATGAGCTAATTAAGTTAGTTCAATCTCACTCAATCATAATGAGCTAATTAAGTTAGTCCAATCTCACTCAATCATAATGAGCTAATTAAGTTAGTTCAATCTCACTCAATCATAATGAGCTAATTAAGTTAGTCCAATCTCACTCAATCATAATTAGCTAAATAGGTCACTCCCATACCACTAATCATTCGCGGCTATTTTACCCACACTTTAACCCGTACGTGGGTCTATAGGGGGGGGGTCGAACTAATAGAGGGGGGGGGGTCGGGGACATTCGAGATTTTATTAGCTGCATGTACAAATAGGCTTAATAAAATGTAGGTAAACTGTTCCATGGTTTGACCTTTGACCTTCCAGAAACATGCAGGCATACACAACGCTGAGGGGTCAGTACGAGACGGGGTCATTGAGTGCAGCTTTGACCGTAAGACGCAGTACCCCCGGGAGCCCAAGGTCTACGACCTGAGTAAATCTTATTACCTGATGGTCGCATACGGTGAGGCTGTCTCAGGTGAGTGTCTCAGGTGATTCTAGGGGAGGCTGTCTCAGGTGAGTCTATGCTGTCTCAGGTGAGTCTATGTGAGGCTGTCTCAGGTGAGTCTAGGTGAGGTTGTCTCAGGTGAGTCTAGGTGAGACTGTCTCAGGTGAGTCTAGGTAAGACTGTCTCAGGTGAGTCTAGGTGAGGTTGTCTCAGGTGAGTCTAGGTGAGACTGTCTCAGGTGAGTCTAGGTGAGACTGTCTCAGGTGAGTCTAGGTGAGGCTGTCTCAGGTGAGTTTAGGTGAGGTTGTCTCAGGTGAGTCTAGGTGAGGCTGTCTCAGGTGAGTCTAGGTGAGACTGCCTCAAGTGAGTCTAGGTGAGACTGTCTCAGGTGAGGCTGTCTCGGGTGAGTCTAGGTGAAACTGTCTCAGGTGAGTCTAGATGAGGCTGTCTCCGGTGAGTCTAGGTGAGACTGTCTAAGGTGAGTCTAGGTGAGACAGTCTCAGGTGAGTCTATGCTGTCTCAGGGGAGTCTATGTGAGACTGTTTCAGGTGAGTCTAGGTGAGACTGTCTCAGGTGAGTCTAGGAGAGGCTGTCTCAGGTGAGTCTATGCTGTCTAAGGTGAGTCTAGGTGTGGCTGTCTCAGGTGAGTCTATGCTGTCTAAGGTGAGTCTAGGTGTGGCTGTCTCAGGTGAGTCTATGTGAGGCTGTCTCAGGTGAGTCTAGGTGAGGCTGTCTCAGGTGAGTCTAGGTGAGGCTGTCTCAGGTGAGTCTAGGTGAGGCTGTCTCAGGTGAGTCTAGGTGAGGCTGTCTCAGGTGTCTAGGTGAGGCTGTCTCAGGTGAGTCTAGGTGAGACTGTCTCAGGTGAGTTTATGTGAGGCTTTTGGCTACGCCTAGCTAAAGCTGTGTGACACATAACTTACCCATAACGTATGTTTCAGGTAACAAATTCCCCACGAAAAGTTACCCAAAACTTGTATTTCAGGTAACAAATTCCCCCACTCCTACGAAATGTTACCCAAAACTTTTATTTCAGGTAACAAATTCCCCCACTCCTACGAAAAGTTACCCAAAGTCTCCTCAGAGAAAATCAGTTTCCAGTCAATCGGGAGTGTAAAGGGCGGGGCCGGGCCGGTCTATCCCATGGTCAAAGCTCACGGTAAGATTTGTTAACAATTTGGTCAAATCTCATGGTAAGGGTTGTTAACATTTTAGTCAAATCTCATGGTAAGGTTTGTTAACATTTTGGTCAAATTTCACGGTAAGATTTGTTAACATTTTGGTCAAATTTCATGGTAAGGGTTGTTAACATTTTGGTCAAAGCTCACGGTAAGATTTGTTAACAATTTGGTCAATTCTCATGGTAAAGGCTTTAACATTTTCTTTCTCGGTTTTGGGATTTAAATTAAGGGTCAGGGTTTTAAATTTAGACTAACCTCTTAACATCACAATAAAGTTAAAATTTAAGTCAAAGCTGTTTTTTGTGGATGATATCAAAACTGTATCTTCTACTTTTAACGAATTTTGAAAACTAAAATTGGATTAGAAATAGGAAGACTAAATTCATCGTAAATGGAAATTAAAAAAGAAAACACATTTCCACCAGAAAAAATTGTATTTATCAGCAGGAATAAATCAGTTTACTATCTCTGTGTGTAAAATCTAAGTTTATTTTAATGACTCCGTTTCTGTTCCGATTCTTTTTCCCGCCCTGTTCTGATCCTATTTTTCTTTCTCTCTTAGTTCTGCTCGTCGTGGTGGTCGCTATCTCCCTCTCCTTGTCTTCAAGTTAGTGCTGGATGCTGGCTCGGCAGGGGAACTAACTCTGTGTCTTCAATGAGGGGCGAATACTCTTTTTATAAACGCACCATTTAAATTAGATGGCAACAAAATATATTTCAGGAGCTTTCTCATTATACGTGTATAAGCCAAATAATAATTCAAACGTAAAAAAACGATATTATTTAGATACATTTAATTAAATACGCTTTTTTTAAACAATCAATTTTTAAGGGTCTAATTTGTATATGTAAACCTGAACTGTTGTTTTTTTAATGCAATAAAAGAAAATATTTAGTACAAAAATTATGACATTAAGCCAATTTCATGTGATTAGCTACTAAGATTTTTTTTGTCTTTAGAAAAAAAATTCCATCAAGTATGTCTTACCTACATCCTGGTTATTTGAATATTTCCATCACTAATACATTCTAAATGCTTTCTAGATATTTTGATATACAGGTCTATGGTTGATCTGTCGGTATTTTCTAAAGGGAACAAGATTAAGATTTAAACATATTTGGGTTTTTTTCTTCATCATTTTATCCCTTTTATAAAGTAGGACTCTATCCTCGTTAAATAATTCTTATTAGTGTCATTAAATTTATTGTCAAGATTTATTTGTCTCGAAGTATTTTGGTCTCGTTTAAATTATTGTCAAGTTTTATTTATCTCATTATAACTGTTGTTAAGTTTTTTTAGTCTCATAAAACTGTCTCAATCTATTTTTGCAAGAGTATTTTCCTCCTTCAAAAAACCAAAGAATTTATTGCAATGTATTTTAGTGCATGAAAGATTTGCACAAAATATATTTCTCGCCTTATGAATATTTATTTAAAAACATTTAATATTTTCTTTTAATTATGTATTTAAAAGATTGCTTGAAAAATAATCAATAAAGATACAAAATGTATTAGCAAACTTCCATATGTTTTGACTATTGATTGCTAATTAATTTAATAACAGTTAATGTATTGTTATATTTTTTGGAAATAGGCGTAATTAGATTTAAATTTAATCTATTGTGAAATGGAAATTATATTTGCAAATGTAGACACAAGTATTAAAATTATTGATTAAGAACAGACTGTAACACATATTTAAACTACACACAAACTTAAGACATAGATAAGTTAAGGTTTATACTCTCATTAAATATTATAGATCTACATCCGTTTCTTCTTCTCATATTTTTACTTCCTACTTCTATTGCATTTCTTGTTTGTGGGAACTAATCGAAACAATTATCATTTTATTTGTATTGGGTGGAAAAAATTCACAATATCTGATAACCCGTGGATGATTCACTATAACATTCACTGTATCTTGGCTCGGTGGAAATAAAATTCCGGTCTTAATTTTAAATAATTAGCAATTAAGTTAGCTGAGCAGGTTTAGTAATATGACAATAACAATTTAACCTCTTTGTATAATGTATCGATAATTGTGAACTAAAAATGGAATGAAAGAGATGTAATATTTTTCTGACGATTCAATTATGATGTAGACACCATGAATTTCTCTAACAAAATGAAAGGAACATTTTAAAAACCTTGCCTAACATGACGAAAATTTAAAAATTAACAAAAAACTCACAGCCAGCCATTTTTGACTTTTGCAGGAACGTCCATGACCTTTGCCTGGATGTTGTTTGCAAGCTCCGGTCTGTTCATCGCTCGTCACGGCCGCTCCATGTTCAACAACTCCAAACCATACGGGCTGCTAGTGTGGTTTCACGTTAGTGAACTTTTGTGTGGTGTCACGTTAATTGTCCTTTCTTGTGTGGTTTCACGTCAGTGAACTTGTGTAGTGTCACGTCAGTTGTCTTCTCTTGTGTGTTTCACGTCAGTTGTCATGTGTGGTGTCACGTCAGTTGTCTTGTGTGGTGTCACGTCAGTTGTCTTGTGTGGTGTCACGTCAGTGAACTTGTGTCGTGTCACATCAGCTGTCTTGTGTGATGTCACGTCAGTTGTCTTGTGTGGTGTCACGTCAGTTGTCTTGTGTGGTGTCACGTCATTTGTCTAGTGTGGTGTCACGTCAGTGAACTTGTGTAGTGTCACGTCAGTTGTCTTGTGTGGTGTCACGTCATTTGTCTAGTGTGGTGTCACGTCAGTGAACTTGTGTAGTGTCACGTCAGTTGTCTTGTGTGGTGTCACGTCAGTTGTCTTGTGTGGTTTCACGTTAGTGAACTTTTGTGTGGTGTCACGTCAGTTAACTTTTGTGTGGTGTCACGTCAGTTGTCTGGTGTGGTGTCACGTCAGTTGTCTGGTGTGGTGTCACGTCAGTTGTCTTGTATGGTGTCACGTCAGTTGTCTTGTGTGGTGTCACGTCAGTTAACTTTTGTGTGGTGTCACGTCAGTTGTCTTGTGTGGTGTCACGTCAGCTGTCTTGTGTGGTGTCACGTCAGTTGTCTTGTGCGGTGTCACGTCAGTTAACTTTTGTGTGGTGTCACGTCAGTTGTCTTGTGTGGTGTCACGTCAGTTAACTTTTGTGTGGTGTCACGTCAGTTGTCTGGTGTGGTGTCGCGTCAGTTGTCTTGTATGGTGTCACGTCAGCTGTCATGTGTGGTGTCACGTCAGTTGTCTTGTGTGGTGTCACGTCAGTTGTCTTGTGTGGTGTCACGTCATTTGTCTTGTGTGGTGTCACGTCAGTTGTCTTGTGCGGTGTCACATCAGCTGTCTTGTGTGGTGTCACGTCAGCTGTCTTGTGTGGTGTCACGTCATTTGTCTAGTGTGGTGTCACGTCAGTTAACTTTTGTGTGGTGTCACGTCAGTTGTCTTGTGTGGTGTCACGTCAGTTGTCTTGTGTGGTGTCACGTCAGTTGTCTAGTGTGGTGTCACGTCAGTTAACTTTTGTGTGGTGTCACGTCAGTTGTCTTGTGTGGTGTCACGTCAGTTGTCTTGTGTGGTGTCACGTCAGTTGTCGTGTGTGGTGTCACGTCAGTTGTCGTGTGTGGTGTCACGTCAGTTGTCGTGTGTGGTGTCACGTCAGTTGTCGTGTGTGGTGTCACGTCATTTGTCTAGTGTGGTGTCACGTCAGTTGTCTTGTGTCGTGTCACATCAGCTGTCTTGTGTGATGTCACGTCATTTGTCTAGTGTGATGTCACGTCAGTTCACTTGTTACACGACATTTTAACTAGCCATCTCGTTACCTCAGCATTTCCAAATGACCACATTCCCACCTGCATTACACGAATAATTAACTAGCCATGTCGTTAACTCAGCAATTCCAAATGACCACATTCCCACCTGTATTACACGAATAATTAACTAGCCATCTCGTTATCTCAGCTATTACAATTGAACACATTCATACCTTTATTACACGACATTTTAACTAGCCATCTCGTTACTTCAGCAATCACAACACATTCCACCTGTAGACATTTTAACTAGCCATCTCGTTACTTCAGCAATCACAACCCATTCCCACCTGTAGACATTTTAACTAGCCATCTCGTTACCTCAGCAATCACAACACATTCCCACCTGTAGACATTTTAACTAGCCATATGTTACCTGAGCAGGTCCACCGCTTCTGTATGACCACAACATTTTAACTAGCCATCTCGTTACTTCAGCAATCACAACACATTCCCACCTGTAGACATTTAAACTAGCCGTATCCTTACCTGAGCAGGTCCACCGCTTCTGTATGACCATGACTGCCCTCTTGACCCTGTTGGGATTTATTTTGGTCTTGGTGGAGTCCAAAGGCTACAGCAAAGTAAGTTTTGTCCTGTAGACTTAGAGTAGTGGGTGGAAGATTAACGTGTTTGTTAGGTGGGTGGCAGGTTAACGTAAGTCTTTGTTAGGTGGGTGGCAGATTAACTGTCTTTGTTAGGTGGGTGGCAGATTAACTGTCTTTGTTAGGTGGGTGGCAGATTAACTGTCTTTGTTAGGTGGGTGGCAGATTAACTGTCTTTGTTAGGTGGGTGGCAGATTAACTGTCTTTGTTAGGTGGGTGGCAGATTAACTGTCTTTGTTAGGTGGGTGGCAGATTAACACATGTCTTTGTTTAACCGATTGAATTCAGATTTTAAATGACTGTTTTAACCCACTAACCTCAAGTTTTAACCGACTGACCATAGATTCCAGATACCCCGTCTGAGAAGAGCTGGTACCGCATGCTACATCCGCCCATAGGTCTTGTGTTGATCGTCATTACCTTCGTTAATGTAAGTCAACATTGTCATGACTTTTATTATTGTAAGCCGAATTTCTAATGACCTTTGTTAATGTAAGTTAGCCTTGTCAGTGTCATTTTTTAACGTTATCTTTTCAACATTTCAGAATCTAAAATTAACACGTCCAAATGTCATATTTTAACTTTAACTTGTTAAAAAATGTCATATATAAACTTTAACGTGTCTAAATGTCATGTTTTAACATAAACACTTCCAAATGTCATATTTTAACATAAACACGTACAAATGTAATATTTTAATTTTAACTTGTTAAAATGTCATATATGAACTTGAACGTGTCCAAATGTCAAATTTTAACTTTAACTTGTTTAAAATGTCATATTTAGCATGTCCAAATGTCATATTTTAACTTTAACTTGTTTAAAATGTCATATATGAACTTCAACGTGTCCAAATGTCATATTTTAACACACCTGACCTTATCCTAATGTAGCCCCTGATGGCCCTGTTTAGACCTGACATTAAGGCGCCGTCCCGCAAACATTTTAACCGCATCCACTGGGGCATTGGCCAACTAGCCTGGATCCTATCTAGTGAGTGACCAACTGACCTGTCTCATTCTCTCATAAAATTATGCCTCCATATAATGACTGCGTATCAATCAGACAATGCCGACCAACATGCTGAGCTTATTCTGACCTGTCGTACTCGTTTACTCTTTGTTTCAGTCGCCCTCATTCTAACATGTTGTACTCGTTTACTCTTTGTTTCAGTCGCCCTCATTCTGATCGGCCTTGACCTGAACAAATCCCAGTCCGACATCGAGGCTATCTATGTCGTCTTCGCCTTCATCGCCTACCACCTCTTGATGGAGATCCTCATCCGTTTGGTGCCCTTCATCTTCGGCTTGTCCTGTGGCTGCTGTAGATGTAGATGTTGTAGTAAGTTGATGGTGTGGCACAATAGGTCATAGGATATAGATGTAGAAGTTGTAGTAAGTTGGTGGTGTGGTACCATATAAGGTCAAAGATGGTGTAGTAAGTTGATGGTGTGGTACCATATAAGGTCAAAGATGTTGTAGTAAGTTGGTGGTGTGGTACCATTATAGATGTTGTAGTAAGTTGATGGTGTGGTAGCATAGGTCATAGATGTTGTAGTAAGTTGTTGGTGTGGTACCATCATAGATATTGTAGTAAGTTATCGGTGTGGTATAATATCAGGTCAAAGATGGTGTAGTAAGTTGGTGGTGTAAGTTATTGGTGTTGTACCATCATAGGTCGTAGATGTTGTAGTAAGTTGTTGGTGTGGTACCATCATAGGTCATATATGTTGTAGTAAGTTGTTTACCTAGGTGATAGATAACGTGTTATATGCATTACATGTAGTACTGTAATTAAGTGTAAGTACTGTAAATTAAGTGTAAGTACTGTAAATTAAGTGTAAGTACTGTAAATTACATGTAGTACTGTAAATTACATGTAAATAGTGTAAAGTAAGTGTATTGTAAACTACATGTAGTACTGTACCTTTCTCTACACCACACCTGAGTGTAGAAAACAAGCGCAGCTACGACCTCAACATGACGGACATGTCCAGTAGTGAGGTGCCCAGTATGGCCGGACAGGGAGGTTCCTCATACGACAAGGAGGTGGAGGAGGAGGACAAGATCACTGCCCATCGCAGGGTCAGTGCTAGAGTTGTCTCACTTGGAATTTTCGGGGGGGGCGGTAGACTTTCTTCGGGGGGGGGGGGGCGGACACTGTTAAAAGTAAATATTTTCTATATAAATTATATAAAATTTCATTTCGTTTAAGGGGGCGGTAAAAAAATTTCGGGGGGGGGCTTCGTCCCCCCGAAGAGATGCCTGGAAGAAACTCTGGACAAGAACTGTACTATAGCTATGACGTGTAGTCTGAACAAGCGAAGTTTACATTCCCACTTTAATTGTGTATGGTCGCACTACAGTTCACTGAAAATCTTGCCATTATGTTAAAGCCCTTACAAAGTGAAGCGGCCTACCCTTGCTTTTTGCTATAGCCATTATATTTTATGAAGATTATTTAAGGTTTTGGTAAACAAAATAAGAAAACATGTTCCAACCAAATCTTGTATGTGGTGGCATGTCATGGTGGATGAACAAGCTGACCTGGTGTTTTGACTTGCAGAAGAACATCGTGCTGACGTTGATGTTGGTGTTCCACATGATCGCCTCCGCCTGTTTCGCCATCGCCGTCCTCTTCTTCTTCCTGCGTCGTCCCGTGGACGAGGCGGAACTACACGCCAGCCCCACCGAACGTTACGAGCATGACGACAGTGTCCACGTCATCGGCGCCAACTAGATGACGTCACACGCTAGATGACCTCTGCAGACCTCGTGGAACCTGAAGAATGTGTCAGGAATTTTAACCCTTGTTCAAAACTAGGACAGTTTTTTAAAAATCTAATTTAGTCTTCCTGTCTTACTGTATTACGATTCGTGCAAATATTATGTACCTTTTTGGCTTTCTGTCTCACTGTATTATGATTCGTGCAAATATTATGTAACTCAGAATACGTTGATGGGGATTGTTAATAAATTATGTTAAATGGTCAAGAACTGTCACAAGGTTGTTGATATTTAAATAAATTTCCCTTTTTTTCTAATTGCCCACTGTTAGCTTCTTGTTTAATGATCTATTTCCTAAAGGGCTATGGCATTTGTAGGTATAAATATAAATAGAATAGTTCTTAGGCACAAATTATAGAAACAGTGTTTATAAAAAAAAAATTGAAGGTTCTTTGTCTAAGAGGAAAGGGGGGGTGTGGATTTACTATATAATATGGAGGGTGTCCTGTAAAATTGTTGTATAACATTATATATCCCGTGGTGTATTAGATGTTTTTGTTACATAATATGTGCACGGTCCATTTGTTTTAGTTTGGAAAAAAAAATCATTTAAATTTTATTTTTTAGTTCGAAAATCTTTGCCCAGTAGTCAAGCAGACAAAAGCAGACAAACATTTCTAAATGCAAACATAGTTAGACATGTTCACTCTTCAATTTGGTCAACTACGATCATTTATTAATTACCTTCCCGTGTCCTCTAGATGTAAACGGTGCATTTATTCAGAGCTATTTCAAGATTATTGCTATTCAGATTATTTTTAAAATTAATTTACATTCTAGGATTATTTAAAATATTCTACATATTTTAAAATTGTAAAAATTCATGCTTTGATTTTTATTTAAAAAATCATGATATATTTTTTCCCAAAGAATAATTGGCAATATTCGACTTTTACACGATTTTATCTGTATATTGTATACCTGACTGGGTGACAATCAATTTTACGAGTACGACAATCAATTGTAAAAGTATTAAGCAAGACAATCACCAAAAACTTCAATAAAATCAATCCTAAGCTTTTGTTTGTTCGCTATTCAGCTTTGTTTTCATGGGGGAAATCCCGTACCTCTTTCAGTCCGTCTCTGTTTCCGGCTACCGGATCTGTTTCCGGGTGTCCGGCTTTGTTACCGGGTATGGTATTTGCGGCTGGAGAAATGTTTACAGAGTTCTCATAAGACCTTGTCAGGGGGTATAACTCAACTCTCTAGTCAAATAAAATGGGACCTTGTCAGGGGGTATAACTCAACTCTCTAGTCAAATAAAATGGGACCTTGTCAGGGGGTATAACTCAACTCTCTAGTCAAATAAAATGGGACCTTGTCAGGGGGTATAACTCAACTCTCTAGTCAAATAAAATGGGACCTTGTCAGGGGCTATAACTCAACTCTCTAGTCGAATAAAATGGGACCTTGTCAGGGGGTATAACTCAACTCTCTAGTCGAATAAAATGGGACCTTGTCAGGGGGTATAACTCAACTCTCTAGTCGAATAAAATGGGACCTTGTCAGGGGGTATAACTCAACTCTCTAGTCCATGGGTCTCCAAACTTTTCAGTCCGAGGGCCGCATTAACTATCAAATTTCAGTTCGGGGGCCAGTTTCTTCCAGGCACGTATTTGATTTTTCTGGACAAAGTTCCTCAGCCATCACCAACCAACGTTTTTTCCGTGCACGAAAAGATCTCAGCGGGCCGGATGAGAGGAAATCGCGGGCCGCATCTGGCCCGCGGGCCGTAGTTTGGAGACCCCTGCTCTAGTCGAATAAAATGGGACCTTGTCAGGGGGTGTAACTCAACTCTCTAGTCGAATAAAATGGGACCTTGTCAGGGGGTGTAACTCAACTCTCTAGTCGAATAAAATGGGACCTTGTCAGGGGGTATAACTCAACTCTCTAGTCGAATAAAATGGGACCTTGTCAGGGGGTGTAACTCAACTCTCTAGTCGAACAAATACGTCTTTTATGCTACTTGTGTATCGATGAAATACAAAGAAGAAAGAAGTCTTAGGGAATCAATTCTTTATTTACTACATGACCATACAAGCTACATCAATAAGCAACCATTCCTTTGGTCAGTGAATGCAATCAAGCGTAGAAAGTAGATAAAAGCTGCGGTCAGATATTTCTCGCATTGGACTGACTCGAGGTCATGGTAATGCTGATGATGATTGTGGTGGTGGTGGTGGTGGTGGTGGTTGTAGTGGTGGTGACATTGATGATGCTAATGGTGATGAAGACTATGATTATGATGATGGTGGTGGCGATGGCGATGGTAGTAGTGGTGACGATGATTGTGGTGATGATGTTGATGACGACTATGATTATAATGATAGTGGTGGTAGTAGTGGTGACGATGATGATTGTGGTGATGATGTTGATGATGACTATGATTATGATGATGGTGGTGGCGATGGTAGTAGTGGTGACGATGATTGTGGTGATGATGTTGATGATGACTATGATTATAATGATGGTGGTTGTAGTTGTGGTGACGTTGATGATGATGGTGATGGTAGTGATGGTGGTAATGATGATGAAAACACAACATTATTTGAGATGAAATAGTGGTATTACATGTCAAAATTAAAAGCATGCGAACGCTACAATCACGATAAACATCACTAATGCTATTTCAGAAATAATAAATTAATGGCGAACAATAAATAAATAAATTAGTAAATAATCTAGTATATTTTTAAACATTTTGTGATTTCCAGCATTAATCGGGGAGTGGTCCTCAAAGTGTCCCTACATTAGTCGGGGAGTGGTCCTCAATATGGTCCTACATTAGTCGGGGAGTGGTCCTCAAAGTGGTCCTACATTAGTCGGGGAGTGGTCCTCAAAGTGTCCCTACATTAGTCGGGGAGTGGTCCTCAAAGTGTCCCTACATTAGCTCCTCCAGCTGAACCAGTCGGGGGAGTGGTCCTCAAAATTTTCTGGTTCGTTGACCCCTGACACCAACACGGTTGCCGGGAACGACCTTGGGCGGTCCGGGTCTTCGATGGGCTTGGCGGTGGTGGAGACGTATCTGATGACGTAGCCGCAGCGGCGGCGGGGCGACCTGTTGGTGCCGCTGCCGTGCACCAGGTGCCCGTGGTGCAGGGACATCTGCCCGGCCTTCAGGGGGCAGGGGACGGCCTGGGTGGCGTCAAAGAGCTGCTCGGGGATGGACTGGTTGGAGGTAAGCAGGTTTCCTTCTTTGGTCTCAGACACATGCTCCAGCAGGCCGGACTTGTGGGTACCTGGTGAGACAAAATGTGGGTACCTGGTAAAACAAAATGTGTGGGTACCTGGTGAAAAAAAATGTGTGGGTACCTGGTGAAACAAAATGTGTGGGTACCTGGTGAAACAAAATGTGTGGGTACCTGAAAATTTGTGGGTACCTGGTGAAAGAAAATGTGGGTACCTGGTGAGACAAAATGTGTGGGTACCTGGCGAGACAAAATTTGTGGGTACCTGGTGAGACAAAATGTGTGGGTACCTGGTGAGACAAAATGTGTGGGTACCTGGTGAGACAAAATGTGGGTACCTGGTAAAACAAAATGTGTGGGTACCTGGTGAAACAAAATGTGTGGGTACCTGGTGAATCAAAATGTGTGGGTACCTGGTGAGACAAAATGTGGGTACCTGGTAAAACAAAATGTGTGGGTACCTGGTGAAACAAAATGTGTGGGTACCTGGTGAAACAAAATGTGTGGGTACCTGGTGAAACAAAATGTGTGGGTACCTGGTGAAACAAAATGTGTGGGTACCTGGTGAAACAAAATGTGTGGGTACCTGGTGAAACAAAATGTGTGGGTACCTGGTGAGACAAAATGTGGGTACCTGGTGAGACAAAATGTGTGGATACCTGGTGAAACAAAATGTGTGGGTACCTGGTGAGACAAAATGTGTGGGTACCTGGTGAGACAAAATGTGTGGGTACCTGGTGAGACAAAATGTGTGGGTACCTGGTGAAACAAAATGTGTGGGTACCTGGTGAGACAAAATGTGGGTACCTGGTAGAACAAAATGTGTGGGTACCTGGTGAGACAAAATGTGGGTACCTGGTAAAACAAAATGTGTGGGTACCTGGTGAAACAAAATGTGGGTACCTGGTGAGACAAAATGTGTGGGTACCTGGTGAGACAAAATGTGGGTACCTGGTAAAACAAAATGTGTGGGTACCTGGTGAAACAAAATGTGTGGGTACCTGGTGAAACAAAATGTGTGGGTACCTGGTGAGACAAAATGTGGGTACCTGGTAAAACAAAATGTGTGGGTACCTGGTGAAACAAAATGTGTGGGTACCTGGTAAAACAAAATGTGTGGGTACCTGGTGAAACAAAATGTGTGGGTACCTGGTGAAACAAAATGTGTGGGTACCTGGTGAAACAAAATGTGTGGGTACCTGGTGAAACAAAATGTGTGGGTACCTGGTGAGACAAAATGTGTGGGTACCTGAAAATTTGTGGGTACCTGGTGAAACAAAATGTGTGGGTACCTGGTGAGACAAAATGTGGGTACCTGGTGAGACAAAATGTGTGGATACCTGGTGAAACAAAATGTGTGGGTACCTGGTGAGACAAAATGTGTGGGTACCTGGTGAGACAAAATGTGTGGGTACCTGGTGAGACAAATTGTGTGGGTACCTAGTGAGACAAAATGTGTGGGTACCTTGTGGAAAGAAATGTGTGGGTACCTGGTGAGACAAATGTGTGGGTACCTGGTTAAACAAAATGTGGGTACCTGGTGTTAAACTGTAACTGCCGAGCCCAATAAAGATTTGACCCTTGCGAAGGGTGAAATACACATGTGTTAGCATCTACCTGCGGCAACAGAGCACTCACCTGTAGTAGCTGAGTACCATCACTAGCTGAGCACCTCACTCACCTGGTATAACAAACATGCAGGCATTTTCTACGTCAGCGTCGTCAATGGCCATCCACACACTGATGACGTCACCCTCTACTCCCCAGTACCTGAAAATGTTGACATACAGTTAGTGAGTTCAGACCGAACCCCAGGGAAGTGTTGATCACGCCATAGACTGACCTCTTTTGAATCCCCGGGCCATGCTTAGACTGAACCCTCCAGAGACCTTTTACTCCCCCGGCCATACAAAGACTGGACCCTTCATACAGTTTTTGTCCAAGCTATAAACGTTGGCCACATTTCATCAAGATCTAATCTAGAAGCAGCCAAATTATTCGGGCTGCAGCTATAGAAACCTGAATGTGAGATATGATCGCCGCTTCTTGGTGGGGGACATGTGTTTGGTTTCATTGCGTCGCTTGTTGCCATGGTAAACAAAGAAGAGGGGGGGGGTAGACATACAGTTTATACATAACAAAGGTCAAGGTCGACTTACCTGACATCCTGGTGCCAGGCCACAAAAGCCTCCTTTTCCTCGGCAGCCGACACGGGATATTTGCAGATAAATCGTGAGTCCAGTAGGAACAGGTTCGGCCCCAGGAGAGTCTGAAACAGATTTTATCTTGAGTCAATTTTGACTTTCACTTACATGTAGTCTTTTCTCGTGTATTTGACTTTGCTTACCTTGAGTGGTTTCAGCATGTTGGGATGTGTGGCAAGCCTCAGAACCCACTCGTCCGTCAGATGTTTGTTGTGGAGGGAGTAGGTGGCGTTTTCTTCTCCTGAAAATTGAGGACATGGTTCAATGCTGGTCTAAAACTGACAGTAGACGTGACCTAATTAATGTGAGCTCAACCAAAAACTCACCAATTTCATTCTGAACTTTGTCGAAGTTGGCCCTGACTTCCAAAGTTTCTTTTTCATCCAGAACATTCAGCCCTGACACGTAGCCGTTGACGTCAAAAAACTCTACCAGCTCTTGGCCTTCTAAACCGGACATTTTGGCTTGTCTACAGAAAATAAAAGAGGACATTTTGGCTTGTCTACAGAAAATAAAAGGACATTTTGGCTTGTCTACAGAAAATAAAAGGACATTTTGGCTTGTCTAGAGAAAATAAAAGAGGACATTTTGGCTTACCTACAGAAAAAAAAGAAAAATCTGGCTAGAAAAGTCATGTTGTTTCGGTCAATTGTTTGTTTTCGTGTCGTTATTGCGGGTTCAGTTTATTTTTATATATTTTCATTTCGTACCTTTTCTTATAAACGCCCATTAATTAAATATTTTATCAAAACGAAATATAAGCGTAATTATTTTTATAATTCTACTTTAAATCGACGATATATCTGAGTCATTTGTCATATATCACAACTAAACCAGATATCCTAATGTAGACAGAAGTGGTCACAATAAAAACAAGAATACGTGTTTATCAAGCAGTTGATTCAAATAAAATGCTACTTTACCGTAAGAAAGTTTTGGTGATTTCAAGATGAGCGAACACTACCGTCAACACTGTGGCCACAAGAACTGTCTGCCTACTTTATAAACCTTCTGACGGTCTGTCTACTTTATAAGGGCGCAAGCTTCACTTGTAAAACGTTGTGAAAAATACAAATGTTTGCGGAGTTTAAAAACCGCCTTTTTGTTTTCACGGGCCAATCATCTCTTGAGTTTTCCCGTGGTATAGATCTATTTGAGCGGCTGTTGACTCGAAAATTGTATGCAACAAAAAGACGGATACAAAGTAATTAATTGGCTCAAAGGCAGGGGGAGACAAGCGGGCTGTTTATACAGATGGGGGTCAAAAAACTGGCCAACAAATGATGGCCAACGTGAGCTGGCCAACGTGTGATGGCCAACGTCTGCAGGCTAACACGTACACAACCTGGCAAGGATCTAAACTATCACATGTCAAATACTTCACCCGAATCTTTAGGGTAATTTCGTGAGGAAAAATCACTTTTTTTTTTTAAAGTGTACTTTTCTGTTTTCGCTTGTCTACAATAAACGTGGTACTAGCTGCAGCCAAACTAGCACCTGGTGCCCATAGCTAGACCTAAACATCACGACACAGCCCTCGACCTAACACTCGCTTTACAAATACCCCAGGGTACCATGGTGATTGGGGCCACACCCCCCCCCCCAATCCCTGAAGTACACCCCTTCCCCCTTTTTATCTAGAAAATGTATACTTAGCCAGTGTCCACACCCTTGCCCCCGAATGTATAACATAAATGGAGAAAAAATAACACGACTAACGTTACAACTTAAACGGTATTATTCACCATATTGCTTACTATTTTCTATGGTCTAACGTTATAGCCTGGGTATAACTAGCTCAAGTTCGGTAACTCTAATCCACCTTTTAGTCCTATTGTTCTCACCCGCTTAGCTTTCGTCAAGGGAAACAACCAACAACGAACAATGGGTTGTTTTCACTCGAGCAGATAATTACCTAACAAAGGGGGCTCACTGAGAAAACAATGAGCACTACGTGACGAGGTCAATCGTCTGCGTGTCTGTCGTCAGATAGGTTTTGAAATAGGTGAGTAGTTAGCAGAGTGAGGTAATTCTAGGTCATCTTCCCCAAGTAAGTAACTCACACACAGCATTCTTGTCATGGCTTAAATTAACTAAATGTTATATTTTTTAAACATCACTTCTAAGCAGAGCTGTAGTTGGTGGTCTTTACTCAAGTAGGAGATAGATTTATGCAGAGCTGTAGTTGGTGACCCACATTCCGGCAGAAGTGGGAGGAGATGATGATACAACTATGTAAGCTGCGATGAGATCTAGGAATGAAATAATGGAAAAAAAACATCGAAGTTTCCAATCGACACCGAAGTATTATCATTTCAAGATGTATAGGTTTTTTTTTTATTAGTAAAGGGTTTAATTTTTAAGAATGTTATAATATATATATGGCATTTAAAATTCAAACAAAACTTTGAAATATCAAACATTTACAAATCTTCTGCTTTCAATTTAGCGTAGAAAATTCGATTAATTGTAATCGTTTTGTTGTTGTTGTTTCTTGTTAAAGTGCTCTACGCAGTAAATAATTACCTATATTATTAGTTCCCTTTAATTTATTTGTTTCGCTGATTTTAATGTTTACATTTTACATCCTAGTTTTAGATGTATAGATTGCGCGTTGCGTTATATTCCCGATTCTGCACCATAAAATCCTCCTAAAGAACAGGGACCAGTAATACCTTCACGAACCCTAAACATGGCATCACTTTGTCGGACCCTAGTTTCTGATGGAGGGTAGGACATTGTAAAATGTAGCAGCGTTGGGTTGACCCTTCTTTCACGCTGATTCCACGAATACGCATTTTCATGCTTTTGATATATTTAATAAGGAGACGTCAAAGGATTTTGTTTTCTCCCAATGACTTTACCATTCTCTGAGAGTGTTGACCCATCAACTATTGACAGTAAGAAGAAGATTGGCACTCATGAATAGTAATAGAAACTGCATAAGACTGCAATCTTTTCACAGGAGTTAGTATTATCATCATGGTTTTCATCAGCATCCTTGATTTAATTCAGAATATTCTAGGTTTTATCACAATTAGACATGACATTCAAAACGTTAAAATATTTAGTCTTATTTAAGCTTTAAATTATAGTATAACTGTTGCTGCTATTTAAATAGAATTGCCTTTGATCTTAATTCTCTAACAATGGTTGTCATTATTACTACAATTATGTCATACACATTATACTATAAGCTATACCTCGAATTGGAAATCTGCGTTGCTTAGAAATCACGCTTTAGATCAAGTTGTTTAGTTATATTCTAGAAAACTGCTTGGAATTTGTGGAAAATATTTGTCGAGAACAATTTTGGCTTTGTTTTTCTCTTGCTGGCTTGTTTGAGACTACAGTGAAATCTCCGGCGGGTCTGGATAACGGTTATTATTTGACACTGTTTGACTTTTTCATGGGCCCAGTTCACAGAATTTTACAGGAAAATAAGGTGTCTTTTCTCTATTAATGATGGTACACGTTTTTTTTATAACGTGATAACATTTCAGAAAAAAAAAATGTTAAATATTACATGGCGAATATTACGTCTATAAATGTCGATTGACTAATACAGAAACGCGGCAATATTTTTTTTTTTTTTAAATCTGTTTAGTCAAATATGTCATAACACATTTTTCTTCTGATTTTTATGGACTAATTATTCGTCCCTTTAACACACATCAATTTGCTGACCGAGAATGCAGGTGGCAAGTAATCGATTTCTCTTTTTTTTAAGTTTTGACTTTATAATTCCTCTATTACGATTCCAGTTCAATTCATGTTATTTATTTATTTTGTCCGTGGATTTCATCTTTTAAGATAGGCCGCCCACTTAATATTCAAACTATCTGTTTCTTCTATTCTTACCAGTTCCCTTATGATCGCGCACTTGTAAGTATGATAGAGATGAATCAGTTACCAGTGTGTCTTTACTATGGCAAGCTTAGTGTTCTTAGAGGATAGAGTTTATCATACTCAGGAAAATCATTTCATTTCACACATAACATTTTCAACTGTATTAGTCTAGGGTTAGACAAGTAAGTTTTTTGAATGACGCTAAGACTGGAAACATGAAAGACTCTATTCCATATGTAGGTAATATCTTGGATTTCAAAAGCGGAGAATTGGTCCTGAGCACGTCCGAAAATTGGCTCAAAGAGTACTTGGAAAAGGCTAAAAAAGAATTTGATGAGCGTTTTAAAGCCAACCCCTCGTACAATGTGAGCAATAGTTTGCTTTTTCACACAATACTAGAGCATTCAAATATCATAGCATTCACACAAATATTATAGCATTCACACAACACTATAGCATTCACACAATACTAGAGCATTCACACAATACTAGAACATTCACACAATACTAGAACATTCACACAATACTAGAGCATTCACACAATGCTGTAGCATTCACACAATACTAGAGCATTCACACAATACTATACCATTCACACAATACAAGAGCATTCACACAATACTAGAGCATTCACACAATACTGTAGCATTCACACAACACTATAGCATTCACACAACACTATAGCATTCTAATAGATACCATAGCAATCACACAAATATCATAGCATTCACACAATACTAGAGCATTCACACAATACTATTGCATTCTAATAGATAACATAGCATTCACACAAATATCATAGCCTTCACGAAAATACGATAGCATTCAAATAACACTATAGCATTCACATAGAATGACATCTCGTGTAAGTACACATCACAGCATATCTCAGTACAACTCTCATCACAACATATCCCATGTTCTTACAAGTCACATCACAACATATCTCAGTACAACTCTCATCACAACACATCTCATATTATTACAAGTCTGATCACAACACATCTCATATTATTACAAGTCTGATCACAAGACATCTAAAGTTAGTAAAACTAATATCACAACATATCTCAGTACAACTTACATCACAACATATCTCATGTTAGTACCCATCACAACATATCTCATATTATTACAACTCACATGACAACACATCTGACGTGTCCACACATTGTCCCACGTTTACAGGAGTCCATACGGAACTTTACTCTGATCAGAACGTTGGGGTCCGGGTCGTTTGGACGAGTCATGCTGGCCCAACACAACAGCGACTCGTCCGGCAAGTGCTTCGCCATTAAAATTCTTAACAAAGAGAAGGTTGTTCGGACTAAACAGGTTGGTCATAATTCTTAACAAAGAGAAGGTTGTTCGGACTAAACAGGTTGGTCATAATTCTTAACAAAGAGAAGGTTGTTCGGACTAAACAGGTTGATCATAATTCTTAACAAAGAGAAGGTTGTTCGGACAAAACAGGTTGGTCATAATTCTTAACAAAGAGAAGGTTGTTCGGACAAAACAGGTTGGTCATAATTCTTAACAAAGAGAAGGTTGTTTGGACTAAACAGGTTGGTCGTAATTCTTAACAAAGAGAAGGTTGTTCGGCTTAACAGGTTGGTCATAATTCTTAACAAAGAGAAGGTTGTTCGGACTAAACAGGTTGGTCGTAATTCTTAACAAAGAGAAGGTTGTTCGGACTAAACAGGTTGGTCATAATTCTTAACAAAGAGAAGGTTGTTCGGACTAAACAGGTTGGTCATAATTCTTAACAAAGAGAAGGTTGTTCGGACTAAACAGGTTTGTCATAATTCTTAACAAAGAGAAGGTTGTTCGGACTAAACAGGTTGGTCATAATTCTTAACAAAGAGAAGGTTTTCGGACTAAACAGGTTGGTCATAATTCTTAACAAAGAGAAGGTTGTTCGGACTAAACAGGTTGGTCATAATTCTTAACAAAGAGAAGGTTGTTCGGACTAAACAGGTTGGTCATAATTCTTAACAAAGAGAAAGTTGTTCGGACTAAACAGGTTGGTCATAATTCTTAACAAAGAGAAAGTTTTCGGACTAAACAGGTTGGTCATAATTCTTAACAAAGAGAAGGTTGTTCGGACTAAACAGGTTGGTCGTGCGTTGGTTGAATCTTAAGTTTGGCGTCCACAACAAAAATCTATCCCACAGAAAGTTTCAGTGTTATGAGCCTTATCTGTCACGTGTGTACCACATGAGTCTATAAATAGCACGATGTATCCCATAATACCTGAGCTCGTCTGTTTCAGGTTGACCACACAATCAATGAGAAGCGACTGCTGGGTAGTGTCGGAAATTTTCCGTTTATCATACGACTTGTGATGGCATTTAAAGACACGACGAATCTCTACATGGTGATGGAATTCTCCCCGGGCGGGGAGCTTTTCCGGTTGATCAGGTAACTCTGGCCGCTCGTCTTACGTGAGAACACCTCCACGCCTGTAATGTTTCTTCCAGAATTTTCTCGGGGGGGGGGGGGGGGGGCATTTGAAATTTTCAGGGGAGGGAGCGGACTAAAATTCTAAAATTTCCGGGGAGCGGACACTTAAAAGTATATACTTTCTATATAAATTCCCCCGAAGAGATCCCTGGAAGAAACTCTGCACACTTGTCGAGATGACGGTTATATTTTTTTACATAAAGGTCTTTTTCTAGAACATGATTAATTAACTGGTAGTGTTGTAGTGAGCAAGTATTTCTGATAAATTTTGAAAATTTCGACCGGTTATTCCCCCCCCCCCTCCTCTAAATGCCTGGCGTTTAAATTCTACGACCGTTTCCAGGAGAAAGGGTCGAATCCCCGAAGCCTGGGCCCAGTTTTACTCCGCCCAGGTAGTGTTGGCGCTGCAGTACCTGCACAATGCTACCGTCCTGTACCGGGATCTCAAGCCAGAGAATCTTCTCATAGACGGCACGGGTTACCTCAAGGTTAGTGCCTCACGTCACACTGTGGGCAGCGACATTACTTAACAAACATTCTCTAATACCAAGCTTTCCTTAAATACGATGTCTGTTTGGAATATTGGTGTAAACCGGTCCTTAACGGTGGCCAACATTAGCGCGGTATTTGGAACTATCGATTACTTAGCTCGCCACGCCTACAATGTCGAATTCTCATTTGATAGTTTGGGGTCATTCTATATACCGTACTAATGTTGGTAACCGATAAACGCCCGTAGATAATCAGAGATATTTTGCAAGAGAACGATTTCTGAAATAGTTTATAACTAGTTTAGTGTGTTTTATAATGTTAACACAATCATACATAAAGTTTATGCGTCCGTGGGCATTTATTCAATTATTTATTTTTAAATCTGTAATGTAGGCCTATACAAATGACAAATACATTAATTATTTAATATCGGCCTTTAAATTATTCTAAAATGTGAATGCAATTAAACTGACAAAATGTGTATACAATAAGATGGCAGACTTCGGGTTTGCCAAACGAGGCCACCAAACATGGACTCTGTGTGGAACCCCCCAGTACATCGCCCCCGAGATGATCCTCAACAAAGGTTATGGCAAGTCTGTCGACTACTGGGGCTTAGGTATACTGATATACGAAATGGTTGCAGGTCAGTGTTTTAGCCTCATCAATTTAAGCGTAACTAATGTGTATCCAATATCCAGTGTGTGGCTTAAAAAAAAATTACTACAGCTCATCTCAATTAATGGGTAAAAATATATAATGTTCCTTAAAATATTTCGCTCCCACTAAATACTGTATTATATTCTTATATATTTTGTAAATATTTTTAATGTTTCATGAACCACATTTTTTGGTCCAAATTTATATCACCCAAAATAGTTTTTAAAGTTTGTTGGATAGCACTATAAGTTAATTGCAGTCACTATTAAAATAATACATTCCTTTAAACTTTCCAATTGTGTTTGTGTGTTATGTACCATTTGACAACAATTGTGTTTGCAGGTTATGTACAATTTGACCACAATAGTGTTTGTATGTTATGTACCATAAGACAACAATTGTGATTGCAGGTTATGTACCATTTGACCATAAGACACCTATCAAGCTGTATGAAATGATAGTAGAGTGTAACGTCAATTATCCCAGCCATTTCAAGCCGCAGCTCTCCAACCTCTTGTCCAAGCTCATTCAGGTAGTTACATCTGTCACAAAGATCCATGTCACAAAGATCCCTGTCATAAAGACCCCCAACTGTTACATCTGTCACAAAGATCCCCAACTGATACATCTGTCACAAAGATCCCTGTCACAAAGATCCCCAACTGTTACATCTATCACAAAGATCCCTAACTGATACAACTGTGACAAAGATCCCTGTCACAAAGATCCCTAACTGATACAACTGTCACAAAGATCCCTGTCATAAAGACCCCAACTGTTACATCTGTCACAAAGATCCCCAACTGATACATCTGTCACAAAGATCCCTGTCACAAAGATCCCCAACTGATATATCTGTCACAAAGATCCCTAACTGTTACATCTGTCACAAAGATCTCTGTCACAAAGATCCCTACCTGATACATCTGTCACAAAGATCCCTTTCATAAAGATCCCTGTCACAAAGATCCCTGTCACAAAGATCCCTGTCACAAAGATCCCTGTCACAAAGATCCCTAACTGATACATCTGTCACAAAGATCCCTCACTGTTACATCTGTTACAAAGATCCCTGTCACAAAGATCCCCAACTGATACAACTGTCACAAATATCTCTAACTCTTACATCTGTCACAAAGATCCCTCACTGTTACATCTGTTACAAAGATCCCTGTCACAAAGATCCCCAACTGATACAACTGTCACAAATATCTCTAACTCTTACATCTGTCACAAAGATCCCTCACTGTTACATCTGTTACAAAGATCCCTGTCACAAAGATCCCCAACTGATACAACTGTCACAAATATCTCTAACTCTTACATCTGTCACAAAGGCTCCTCTAACGAATATTTTATTCTAATAGCACCTGCCACACCCGACATGACTAATTGATTATCAATATTGAATAATTAAGATCCCCTCATGTTTTTGGCAGTGGCGTTTATTCTCTATGACCTGTGCTTATAATTATAATGTTTACATATGCATCAGAGCAACAGGTGACATTACATCAGACATCCAGAATATTCTCAGTTTAGTTCATTGTTAAGTAAAACTAGTGTAAAAGTAAAAGCAAAAAGAAAATTAAAAATAGGAAGAGGTTTTAACAGAGTTTAATACAGAATACTCTAAACTTACCAATCAATGTTGTAAGATTTTAGATTTTTTTAAACTGTGGGCCTCACTACAAATAATTCCTGACAACTTTTAAAATAGATAATAGACATGAAAAATGGTTGTGAGATCTGAAATCATTGTCGAATTTTCCTTTTAGAAAATCTGCTAAGAATATGGAGTATGCACAATAACAACTTCTATCCATGTTTTTATTTATTTAGTAGTCAAGCAGTCAAACTTCCTGTTTTCTATGATGCTTCATTTCAACTTTGTTTTCCTCTCTTGAAAGATAGACGTCACTAAACGATATGGCAATCTCAAAGAGGGCGCCTTTGACATAATCAACCACCTCTGGTACAAGGATGTTGACTTTCGGAAAATAATAACCAAGGCCTACCAAGCACCATGGATTCCACATCTTAAAAATGAAACCGATACCTCAAATTTTGAGCGCAGTAAAGAAGAAAGCATTTCTATTTTGAAGACTGATAAATACGTTGAAGAGTTCATTGATTTCTAAAATCTTTCGGATCACTCTACCAGGAAATAACACCCAAAGTGAAACAGCAACTTGTAGCGTTGGTTTTAAAAAGATGGAATGTCGTATCCATTGAAACAAACTATATAGATGGGTCCTGAATAAAAATTAACATTTAGTAAAGCTTTACTGGCCAGTTGGGCTCAAGTTTTACTAAAAACAATTGTCTCAAGCAGCTGGTTTGCTGGTCTCTACAATGTAGCGTTTTCTAAGAACCAATCAGACTAAACTAGACAGTATTTAATTCAAATATGTAAACTATTGGTTGCAAGAAGTTAAAATTATTCTGTTTAGATTATACTTTTCAAATATTTTTGAATGAAAATATATTTGTGTTTAAATGCGACAGGCTTAAGAAATTAGAACAGAGGCAGTAATTAGTTGATTAGACCCTGACTGGCCCAGCCCATCATATTGCTCATGTTTAGGTTCTCTATAATTCATATTTCAACAAGAAACAAATATTTGTGTTTAACATCTTATGCAGTTATTTTTAACCCTTCATTACACTGATTAAATCCCTTTCAATCAATAACAGAATTACCTGTAACATTAGGATAATTTTTATTTTTTTAATAAATCCTCAAAACAATAAAAAATAAGTATTGAAGGAAGAGAAGCTTTTAATGAATATTTGATTGAAATGTTCCTCGCCATGACCATAATAATGCTTTGTTTGCTCTGGGTGTGAAAGCAGTTTGAAATGTCTTGAATGGCTGGATGTCTGGCACACAACTAGAAGGTGATCTGGGACTAATTTATATGACAGGAAACCTGGATGTACTTTCAACACGATTAGTTGGTTTTTTTTTTTTTTACATTTCTCAATCCAATGTTGTAGATGTTTTTATACATTTATTTTTCATAATAATAAAGTCTTTTATTTTGATACATTCTGATGGTGTTTCTTTTGTAAATTATTGTTTTAAAATCTTTATAAAAGGCTATACAATTAATATAAATCAATTAATAACAAACCCATGTAATTTAAATTTTAAACATTATTTTTTATTTACCTTTTTAATAAAAGGAAATTTATGTTCTCAAACTGAAGCTAGTTGATGGATCTAAACATAGCCTTAAATAATATTTATTAAAACAATAATCTGACCATAATGGACTGCCATACAACATATGACAGAAAGTGAATTTTGTGATACCACTATGGCATAAGGATAACTAAAGCCAGTATCACATTCAGTTTACACAACTTAGTTGCAAGTTTTTAAATTATATACCAACCTCCCTCACAAACACATTTTTCAAACCTTTGTATTCAATGACAACCAGACAAGCCTCATATAAATCTCCTTTAAAAACTTTATTTAGAAACTTCATGTTGGTAATATGAAGCTATCCCATACTGCCCTTCTGTTGCCTTGACCACTGGAGTTTCACCTAACTTTTGTTCCAGCCCTTTCCAACTTCTGCTGGCCAGGTATTCTCCTGCAACAAAGATGGTGGACAAAAAAAACTTGGATCAAAATGTTTTTCATACAATTTCAAAACTCTTCAGACTAATTTATAATTTAATTTCTTTTAAATAAAATTTTAAAAAATTGAAGTCTACCGGCATCATCTGCAGTTATGGCCACACTCATCTGCTCTGATCTCAATGAAAGCTCTGTGCTGGTGCTCTGGCTGACGTCCGGCTGGTCTCTTATGCCAATGGTCCTCACTTTGTTACTTATAAGAGACACATCAGGGGTGGCTTCATCAGTCTCACTAATGTCTGGTGCTTCTATATGCATGGCACCACCTGAAAGATAAACAGAAATCAGTAACTGAACGTGTTTCTTTCAGGCATATCTCTAGAACTGCATCCCCTCCTCCATGTGCAATACACCATCCCTCCCTAGGCAAAATTAAATAGAAAATCAGAAGTTTTAAGTGTGCATCTCCACCCCCCCACCCCCCCCCACCCCCACCTATGTCTGAAACTGTCCATAACACATTTCCAGAGAGACTCCGTTAACAATGAATATAACTTTAATTATAACAGTAAAATGGTTGGAGATGTATATTTTTATCTTTATGCCATTGACAAAGTATATTTAAAAAATGAAAAGTTTTGAGCCACAGATCTGACACTTCGGAGGCAGGACATTAACCCCCTGAATTTTGCCCACCAGGGGCAGCATGGTAGAATGGTTGAGATGACGATTATTAACCCATAATTCCTGAGTTCGGATCCTGGGTAGAGTCTGTATGATATCCTTGAGTCCACCCAACTATGATGGACAGCTGAACAAAAGCATGTGAACATAGTGCTGACCACACTATCCCCCATACATTGAGGTCATAAAAACAAATAAATTTAAAAATATATAATTTTCCCTTTATGTCTTCGACACAAATGGTAGAAGATGATGATGATAGTGCCCACTACCCATAAGGTGGATAATCAGCTGTTGATTGTCAATGGAGCCTAAACCAAGTCTAAACAATTAACCTAACCCTAAACATATGAGGAGTATGATCTGAGGGGGTATTGGCATGGAGTAATGGTAGGGGATAATGACAGGGGGGTTATTGGCAGGGGGGGGGTTGACAGGGAGTTCTGGCAAGGGGTTAATATCCTGGACAAGCACTTGTTGTATACATGGCATGATATGAATAAACAACCCAACCTGGCAACAACTCCGTGAAGTCCGTGCTGTAACTTCCTGTCCACTCTCTGGCTTGATTACATGCTATGTCCATCTCTAGAGGCGACACGATGGGACGGTAGAACTCGGACTGGTCAAGCAGAACACTTTCTGGACAAGAGACCAGGACAAAGACATCCACCTCAGCAAAGTTGGCAAGCTTGGCTGGGTTCAGCTTGCCAACAACAAAGGTGTATGTTTTCTTACCAGCCTTCCTCAGCACACACTTTAGCTGCTCCAACATCTCCTTGTATCTTGTCACCCCCAGGGTCCCCGCTAGCAGACCCACAATTCTGGCGTCTTTAGCTCTCTCAATAAGATAGTAGCGCTTCATCAGAGCTTTGTTCACCTGAAAACTTTCTCTTCTGCAAATATTTTTGGCCGGGTCGTAGGAGTAAAATGGGCATTTGTTTAAAGTCATCATCAAGTTTGTTAAAGTTGGACTTTGAGTATCTCCAATAAATAAAATGCTATAGCTGTCTATCTGTTCATCTGTCGGAAGTTCAAATTTTCTCCCACATTTAAAAAGAACTGATTTAGATGTGTCCGGTGAAATCAGAGGATTTTTATTGTCTTCAGTTGGTAAGGATGGAGACTGTTTTAGGCAAGCGTTGTGTGTTTCAGTATGGTGAGTATCCACTTGCTTGGAAAGAATAATGCTGGAGAAATGGTTCTGAAGTCTCTTGAATAGTTCATCTACATTTACAGGGATGGGAAAGTTATGTAAAAAATATTAATGTAACAGAAATGGTCATTAAATAAAAACAAGTACTTAAAAGAATACGAAAAATTGTATGTATGTGATGTGGCATGATTGGCTGGGTGTGTGAGGCTTTGGGGTTGGGTGAGTGAGGGTGTGGGGTTGGTTGTGTGAGGGTGTGGGGTTGGTTGTGTGAGGGTGTGGGGTTGGGTGTGATGGGCTAGGTGTGTGAGAGGCTGGGTGTGGGGATGGGTGTGATAGGCTAGGTGTGTGATGGGCTAGGTGTGTAATGGGCTAGGTGTGTGAGAGGCTGGGTGTGTGAGGGTGTGGGGTTAGGTGAGTGAGGGTGTGGGGTTGGGTGTGTGGGGTTGGGTGTGTGATGGGCTGGGCTGGGTGTGTGATGGGCTGGGTGTGTGTTCAAAAACAGGTAGACTAAAATGAACTGGACCAGTTCCTACTTACCTGTGACATGCAGGTATTCTGTGTCAAAGACTAGCACAACTTTCATTGTTCTATCTGTACATGTTTCATTTATTTGGTTGATACAGTTGTCGACATCAATGCTAGACTTTCCATAAACGTAGTAAACAGGCAGACGCTGAGTGGGGCTCAAGCAAGCGTGATCGTAATGAATTACACAGTCAGCTTTATAGTGCAAGGCCCCAACTTCATCTACACAGCAGCTGAATTGGAGTGAGACAATACTAACATTGTCATAACATTTACACATGGTAAAAAAATAAATAAAAAAGGAATTTCATAATAAGATCCTTATTTTCGTAATAAGTTTACTTCAATTGGAATAAAAAGTGTTTTTCAAAAAGTTTTATTGTGGAAACAAAATAAAACGTACGTGTGCAACATTACCAAAAGTTCAAGAAAGAAAAAATGTTCATTTGATTTAACGATTTGCTATAAAAAAAGTGTCTAATAATATAAATACAGTAGCGACAATTTATCCTGCTTTAATATGTTACTATATATGGTCGTGCGGTAGAGCTTAACCAAAAGTCGTGAGCTCAGATCCCGGGCTTGAGTCTATAGGACCCTTAATCCACTCAGCTCTGATGGGGACCTAATTCACATTTGCGAACGTAAAGGTGGCTGGGCAAAGAGCTGACCACTTTCTCCCTTCATATGTTGAGCTCACAGAAACAGGTGAACTTTATTTCATTTGCCCCAAGAAGCACCAGGTTTTAAAAGGTAACTTAACTTGACTAATATGAAAGCAATGTTTTAAATGGATGGAACTCGCCTTCCGTATGATGTATCACCTAAGATGAACACTGTTACATCACTGACTTTGTTCTGTATAAGGGCAACAACTCCTGGTGCATCAACCAGCAACTTGTCTGGGAACTGTAGCGCCACCTGGACATTTGAAAGATTACATCACAACATTATATATAGCCTGATATCTTTTTTTAAAACGACTATGTAAATCAGATGTACAGCATCTAGCTTGGTGTCTCAGTGTGTTGTGTCTAAAGTCTGGTTTCACTCCCACCCACCTCTAGGTTGATATCCTTAGATAGGAGTATGATAGTGTGTTACAAAAGATGTACATTATGTTAGTGTCAAAGCAGATTTTATTCATACATTTAGCATGGGTATCATATACTGTATAGTATGTCACCCAGTCCTGCCCACACATCCTAATCCCACCATCTAACATTACTGGCTATAATCCTTGCTACCATCTGTTTGTGGCTACAAATAATACTTGCTACCATCTGACATAACTGGCTATTATACTTGCTAAAAGATTTCTAATCAAATAACAAAGTAGTTGTACCATTTTGAATCCATTGAGTAAAATCCACTGGATGGTATTATCTACATCATAAACATCATGCAAGTCCCCTCTGGATGTGGAAGTACAGGTAAGCTCAAGTTTTCTGGCAATGACATCATCACCTGAACAAAATGGTGTTGCCGACACTGGCTGGTCCATTCCTATAACATCCAGGTTACAGAACGTCTTGTTAGGCTGTATACATTATAAAACACACTGAAGGGGAAACCTATTTGTTTATCAAAACATTAATTATTAATTAAAATAGTGCATTATAATAATTTTGAGTAGTACTGTAACACATATTTTATTAGGCAGAGCTATTCCAAATTTAGATAGATTTATTTTAATTGCATGTTAAATAGTTTTGCTAATAATTTTCTATAGGCCCTAGCTAATGACTAATGACTTAGTGTTTTTGATAATTAAAATATAATTATTGCTGCTAGGCCTAATTAATTTTGCTAGGGCCTAATCATTGTTCTAGCCTTGTTTACTTTTAGTAGTTTAGTATATAGATCTAATAGTATAGTAGGCTAATCATTTTTCTCTAAATCTAGGCCTAGATCTAGATTCTAGATCTAATTCTAATGGACACAAATTTTCAGCAATATTTGAGTAGGCCTAGAATCTAGTCTAGGTTAGATTTAATTTAATAATTATTATAATTAGTTATTAATTAGGCCTAATTTCAAAATTTGTAATTAATTAATTCAATAATTCTGAAATTCTGAATCTTTCTAGCTCTAGAAGATCTTCTGTTCTTTGCCTACCTCGTACTTGAAATCTACAGCTAACCTAGCCCTGGGACGCGTTCTGCTGGGGCAGGGATAGGATCTAGATCTAGTCTATATTCTACAATCTATATCATAAAGTGTCAATCGGCCACTCCATGCACTCTTATTTACTTTCGATAGAAAAACAAACGAAAATGAAACCGGAAAAGCATCATTTTTAAGATATAAAATAAACCTAAGCAAACTATCGACGATTCCCGCAAGCATACAAAAATTATATTTTTTAATAGCCGCAAGCGGTGTAGAACGGGGTTTTCAGTTTCTAATCAGGCGCGTAGCTAAAGGAGGGCCGCCCCTGGGGGGGGGGGGGGGGGGGGGGTAGAAAAAAAATTAAAGCTCATTCTTAGCTGCATCACTGAATTATACACATTCTAAAAAAAGAAAAGACAACTACTTGACTTTGCATACTGTTATAACTGATTTCTACACACAAAAAAAAAAAACAGTTACTGATAGTGATTGGTAAAATGCGAACCCAACCTTTCCAAAGTAAAATGAGGGGGAAAGGGGTTACCAACTTGATAAACGATACATACATTGAGAGGGGGGGGGTGCAAACAGTGTTTCTTCCAGACTTTTTTCTCCGGGGGGCACTTGAACTTTTCGGGGGGGGGGGGGTGGGAGCGGTAGGCTGCCTTCGGGGGGGGGGGGGGGCTTCGCCCCCCGGAAGAGATGCCTGGAAGAAACTGCGTGCTAACTTGAAAGTTTGCCTCAGTCGCTACGCCTCTGCTTCTAATCGCCTTTCTCCATAAACGACGACTCACTCCTACATTAGCAACAGAGGGAAGTAACGATGTGTAACGAAGAGGAGGTTAACAATGTGTGCTGTTACAATTTTGTATTTAAACTCGTATTTTTAAACTGAATTTTAGCTATTGTTAGGTTAATTTTTAAAAAATAAATTATGTTTTTTTTTTAGGCCTAGATCTAATTATTATCAAAATTTATCAGTGAATATAATGTTGAACATATTTACTCAAATTTGACGGAATCTAATATATAAAGCTCAGTTCTGTATGTAACGCATATGTTTGTCGTTGGTCTTGGATGGATTTAAGTGTTAGACAATTATCGTGCGCATTTGTCTAAATTTCTGAGTTAAAAAATTACTATTGAAAGTGTTGGGAAATAATTTTCATTTTTCAAATTATAGTAATAATTGTCGGCATGTTCATTAAACACAAGTTTTAAAAAAATATCATCTTTTACAACAATTCTAATTATGTCTTTATTTAGTCCTATAGCACTTACTTCCCTTTGATAAATTAGGAAAACACAATTACTTCCCTTTATAAAACCATTGCATTTTGTGGAAAAGAATTTACTTTTTAATTACTTTGTTTTGGTGTTGGGAAAAAAAAATAATTACATAATTAGCGGGGATTGATCAAGTGCAAATGTTGTAGGTATTTTACGGATAAGCTTGGAGTATTATAATTGTTCATCAAATTGAAACAGGCGTGTTAGTTTAGTGAGTGCAAAAGACTATGAATAAGTTGGGGTACTATAGTCGTTCATTAAGCTAAAACAGGTGATTCCGCCCCGGGCGTTTATTTTCGCGTTAGTGTTTTCTTTGTGTTTAGGTGGGTTTGCGTTAGTGGTTGCGTTTTGATTTGGTTCGTTTTTGTTCTTTCTTTTTTCGTTTTTGTTTGTGTTTTTTTGTTTGGGTTTGTATTTGTGTTTTTGGTTGGTTTTGCGTTTGGATTTGGTTTGTTTTCGTTTGCTTTTTCGTTGTTTTTTTTTTTTTTTTGTTGGTATTGGTGTTTGTGGTTGGGTTTGTTGTTAGGTTTTTGTTTTCGTTTGTTTTTTGTTTGTTTTTTCTTTGTGTTTGTATTGGTGTTTGTGGTTGTGGTTGGGTTTGTTGTTAGGTTTTTGTTTTCGTTTGTATTTGTAATTGTGTTAGCGTTATGTTTGCGTTTTGTTGTTTTGGTTGGTTGTGGTTTGGGTGGGCAATGCCGGGTTTATGATGATTACTAAACACACAGGTAATGGTCTTTAACAGAATGGTTTTTCACAGAAGCCAGAGCAGGGCCTGGCCGGGACGGCTAGTATCTTATAAATCAAATTATTTCTCATTCGAAGTTTTCTGCTGTTTTTTTTTTTAACGTAGGCCTAAGCTCAGAGACATTAATTTAAAATATGGCCTACTTTCAACTATTTATTCAATTTTTAGGTTTTAGGGTGACCTTAAAGGAAACCGGAAGTTTACAACAAAGCGCCTTTTTCAAGTGTAAAACTTTCTAAGCCAACAACTGTCAATGCATTAATCACATTAAAGATGCACATTAAATCAATTGTTATCGATGGCTTTAAGTCGTATGCACAGAGAACAGAAATTAATGGATTTGATCCACTTTTTAATGCAATAACTGGTTTAAATGGAAGTGGAAAGTCAAATATACTTGATTCTATTTGCTTCCTTCTGGGAATTTCAAATTTGTCGCAGGTGTTTTTTTTTTATTTCTTCAAAACAAAACCTTTTGACTAGAGTCTACTCATTTTTAGATCTAGAGCAAATTACACTGTCCGGACACACACCCGCGAAAAAACGCAACTTAAAACTTCCATGCGGTCTCATTCAGTAACCGCTTAACATAGGAAGGAAAAAAAAGTATCATATCTATCCGCAATCATTCTACTTTAATAATGTGTGTGTCATTTTGTAGGTAAAATCACGATATAGCGTCGGAAATTATTGGGTAATGTTCGTTGAGTTTCGGTAACATTCGTTACTGTAAACCATAGTTTATTTGACCGGTGAAATAAAAATAAAGTCAAGTGCATTAAATTAATGTTTTAACTTAATTTACCGTTTAATTGACATAAAATTAATAACAGATAGAAAATCTAAATATTATTAATAAACTCGAGTGTAGTAATTAATTTTTTTTTAAGAAACAGAAAAAACCTGCAGAAGATTTGCGACAACCAGCTCTTGTTCTGTTAGTAAATAAGACGATTAGATTAACTAAAGTTAAAAGTAGTAAGAATAACTAGAATGATGTTTAGTAGCAGCAATAATTAGCACATACACTTAAAATAATTAGAAATACAAAATAATTAGCAAAACAGTATTTAAAATGCAACTAAAATCAATCCTTGTACATTTTTAAACATTAGGTATTAAAAATAATATGGCGGCAAATAAATGATGGTTTACAGTATTTCCGGTGGTTTCCGGAACGGCTCGACAGACTACGCCATGGTTTTACTGTTTTTTACTGCTGTACAGTTCCGGAATAATAACCGACGCTATATCGTGATTTTACCATTTTGTATTCATACGCATAGAACTTTAGCTATTCTTGTTATAGTGACTGGGGGGTCTTAACATGTGTTCGGACACATGTAATACAATTTCAAATGTGTTCGGACACCTTTACCCGTCATCGGACAAAGCACTTTTTGTTCATTTAGAATAATTTAAAGTCAATTTAATGAATAAAAACATATATTATATGCATTTATATTGTGTTATTGATTGTTTGTGAGGTAATTTTAATAGTATAAAACCTTTTTCCCACACTCCCAAAGTTCATCCCATTCAGCCATTGCGGCTCGCGCAGTACGCTGCTAAGCCAGCCAGGTCACATGATTCCCCCTCCTCTTTCGCATTCCACTGCATTCTTGACCTTATTTTGACCCTTTCCCTTCAATAACCAGCCCCTTTTATGCTCTAAATTCTTATTTAATAATATTTTTGTGTTGCTGTCCGGTCCCATGTAAGGTCAAAAAAGTTAGCGAACACCCCTTTTTTATTGTTCAAGCACAAAATAACCCATTAACCTTGACATTTACGATGTTCCATACATATATAGAAGCTATTTATAGTGTAACCTTTTAGCTAAGCGTTGATTGGTTCAAGTTTTGCCCCTAAGTCCAACCCTAGGTCACTTCATCCGGCTGGTGTAAAAATAGAAATGTGCGTACCATGCAACGTTAAAAATTTTCTAAAAATAATTCTTGAGAGAGGAAACGGAAGTACTTGACACGGAAGTGTTCATAAATGAACAGTTTACGTGCAGGCGCCGTTGTTTCGCATGAGACATGCTAATTAAAGTTTCTATGAGCCAAAAACCGACGAAGTGTTCGGTCCCATGTAGTGTTCGGACAATGTAATTTGCTCTAGAGGAGCTTACACTTTTCGGACACACATAGCGAAAAAACGCAACGTAAAAATTCCATGCGGTCTCATTCAGTAACCGCTTAACATAGAAAACAAAAAAAAGTATCATATCTATCCGCAACCATTCTACTTTAATAATGTGTGTGTCATTTTGTATTCATACGCATAGAACTTAAGCTATTCTTGTTATAGTGACTGGGGGGTCTTAACGTGTGTTCGAACACATGTAATACAGTTTTACATGTGTTCGGACACCTTTACCCGTCATCGGACATAGCACTTTTTGTTCATTTAGAATAATTTAAAGTCAATTTAATGAATAAAAACATATATTATATGCATTTATATTGTGTTATTGATTGTTTGTGAGGTAATTTTAATAGTATAAAACCTTTTTCCCACACTCCCAAAGTTCATCCCATTCAGCCATTGCGGCTCGCGCAGTACGCTGCTAAGCCAGCCAGGTCACATGATTCCCCCTCCTCTTTCGCATTCCACTGCCTTCTTGACCTTATTTTGACCCTTTCCCTTCAATAATCAGCCCCTTTTATGCTCTAAATTCTTATTTAATAATATTTTTGTGTTGCTGTCCGATCCCATGTAAGGTCAAATAAGTTAGCGAACACCCCTTTTTTATTGTTCAAGCACAAAAAAACCCATTAACCTTGACATTTACGATGTTCCATACATATATAGAAGCTATTTATAGTGTAACCTTTTAGCTAAGCATTGATTGGTTCAAGTTTTGCCCCTAAGTCCAACCCTAGGTCACTTCATCCGGCTGGTGTAAAAATAGAAATGTGCGTACCATGCAACGTTAAAAAATTTCTAAAAATAATTCTTGAGAAAGGAAACGGAAGTACTTGACACGGAAGTGTTCATAAATGAACAGTTTACGTGCAGGCGCCGTGGTTTCGCGTGAGACATGCTAATTAAAGTTTCTATGAGCCAAAAACCGACGAAGTGTTCGGTCCTACGTAATTTTTGGTGTGTGTCCGAAAAGTGTAAACTCCTCTACATCTACTCTTTACTTACGTTTTTACTTAATTAAATAAAAGAGCTTTTGCTTATTGAAAAACTAACACAAGGCAAAAACTAATTTTAAACTATTGTGACATGCGTGTGTTTTAAGTTTTATTTATTTAGGCCTAACTTTGGTCTTTTAGAATAGGCCTTGATGATGCTAGCCAGAATAAGATACGCATGCGCAATGGAGAGAAACTACGACTTGCCTTTGCGGGGATGTTTTTGATGGTACTGCGAATGCGTGTGTTTACAACCGCAGATCCCTAACACTAGGGTTGTCGGTATCGGCCGAGATCGCGGTAAAAACATGACCCGAAATCTCCCATTACTTTCTGATACCGGGCGCACGAGATTTGGTTTTGCATACTAATAAGTTTTTAATTTATGGTAATTAATTAAGTTTAAAAGGTCATTTCCTAATGTTAAATGAAAAGTAGAATGGTTTTCCAGTTGTTTTGATGGCTTAGCGATCTTATTGCATGCTGTCTCTGCTTTGGTCTTACCGCTGTATAAAGGTTAACTTCAAATGCGTTAAAAACGCGATTTTTGAAAAGTTTCCATTTAGATAATGAAAGTTTCCAAAGCAGATACATCCCATTTTTATAGAAATGATATTTATTTTTGGATATTTCGACTTTGACATTAGTAAATACTCATTTGAAAGTAGTCACCGTAAGTAGGTCACGGTGCCCCCATTGACGCCAATGTTATATTTCTTCATCCCAATCTGCCGGCTTTTAGTTTTGATACACTAACAACAGTATTCTTATGTAATGTACAAACAAATCTCCTACTTGTTGTTTTAAAAATATTTTAATATACCTGTCTTTCATTTTTTCAACTATGGTTCTAGTTTTGCTTAAGTAAAATTTTGCTGAGTCAGACATAGGTTACCTGTCTGTTGCTAGAATACACTACACTAGCTATGTGCTAACTGTAATTTTAAGTTTTCAAGTTCTACTTACCCTTACTTATAGTTATATTTATATGCTGAAAATCAGAATTCATACACAATACACACATAAAAACATTAATCAGATAACTTCAGTTCACTTTTAACAAAATGGCTTAAAGATGGACTCTACTTCACCTGCCCAAAATAATAAGGCAATTATATGCACATTACAGTGTTCAAGTCATTTACTTTAGATTGCTAACTATGTAGTTCTTTCATTCACTGTATTTATATAAAGCATTGCTTTAGAAACATTTTCATATTTGCGCAGCACAGTTTTATAACAAAATGGCTTAAAGATGGACTCTACTTCACCTGCCCAAAATAATGGGGCAGTTATAGGCCCCTATGCACATTACAGTGTTCAAGTCATTTACTTTAGATTGCTAACTATGTAGTTCTTTCATTCACTGTAAAACATTGCTTTAGAAACATGTTCATATTTGCGCAGCACAGTTTTTTTGGGGTTATGGAAGGAAGCCAACACAAAAATATGCTTCTGTATTATTTTTATTCATTTCAACAGCATATACAAGTTCTATATATCATTCTAGCTAAACTCTACAAATATGAACAAAATACAACTGCAAGTAAAATAACTATGCTCAATTTATTCAGGTATACCATGACTTGTCACAATTGGCCAATGCAAAAGTAAGGGCATTCCACCCCTCACAAAAAAATTCGCAAAAAAAAAAACTATTTGAGCTAGACAGAAAATCTTTTTTGTTTTGTTTTCATATAGTTGAGCTCTACAAGAATATGTAATTTTTATTTTTATATGATGATTAGTGTTTTTTTACCAAAATCCCTACTAACACCAACCCTAATCTTATCCCTAATCCTATCCCTAATCCTACCCCTAAGCCCCATTCTAACCCTAGCCATAGGTCACTGCGCATGCACAGAGCTATCTTTTGCCGACTAAGTGGAGACGGGGAGAAAAATCCTCTTCCGAGTGCCGAGTAGTCACTTAGTTAAGAATATGCGTTTATTCCTCTTTCCTTTCGTGTTTCTTTTAACTTTTTAAACATTTTCCCCAGTGCTGCGGTGAGAGGTCCAATGCTTCATGTTGTTTCAAAAAGCTAACTGTGTTAGTTGAAAATTCACATGAATTAGCATGGGGAAATGTAGCCTAATTGAATAGTTTTGTGTGTTGTTTTGATGATTAGGCCTAATTGTCCGGGGAACTTATACCTAGAGCTGTATTCATGTATTGACTGTGCTCACACATTCAAATTCAATGTGTAACCATTGAAATAACAAAAGGAGCTTCATTATTAATAATGAAGTTTTTTATTAGGCCTATAGAGTGAATGTTTTATATTTATATCTAACATGAAAAATGTCCCAGGTGAGAGCAGGAAGTCTTCAAGACTTGGTGTACAAGAGTGGCCAGGCAGGTGTGACTAAAGCTACAGTCAGCATCACCTTTGACAATCAAGATAAGAATCAAACACCTCTTGGCTATGAACAGTACGATGAAATCACAGTCACTAGACAGGTCAGCTGACTTCAAAGTTTAATTTATTCTTTCCTACTTCCTAATTACCACCCTAAATGTTTTAAATAATACCTGTTTTGATATCCTAGGTTGTTATTGGTGGCCGGAATAAATACCTGATCAATGGAAGCAATGCCAACAACATGAGAGTGCAGGATCTTTTCCGATCTGTGCAGCTGAATGTAAACAACCCTCACTTTCTCATCATGCAAGGGCGTATTACCAAAGTCTTGAACATGAAACCACCTGAGGTTAAGTTCATTACGTCTTACGATGAATTAATTTTATAGTATGCATGGTTTGTGTGAATTTATTTTTTTGAATTGTTTTTTTTTTTCTTCTTCAGATTCTTTCAATGATAGAAGAAGCTGCTGGTACAAGGTTATATGAAACAAAAAAAGAGGCAGCACAAAGAACAATAGAAAAGAAAGATGCAAAACTTAGAGAAATTGATAATGTATGTTTTGTATGACAATTAGATTAATTAGCATATCAAAAAGACAATTTTTTTAATGATTATTTTAAAATATTCCTATTGTATTTGAGTACAGGTTCTGAATGAGGACATTACTCCAACTCTTACTAAGCTTCGTGAAGAGAGATCATCTTATCTTGAATATCAAAAAATTATTCGGGAACTTGAGCATCTCAACAAACTCTATATAGCTTATCAATTTGTCAGTGCTGAAGTAAGTTGAAATTTTTGTTTTTCAAATTATTTTTCTCAAATCTTTACTATGAAAATTTAATTAAAAATAATGTAGGCCAGCTTAAAATAAATAACGCAGATGGTTACTGATGCTGATGTTTTTATAAGTTCTCCTGTACTGACATATTTTGCTGTCAGTATAGTTTCAACATGAAGTGGAATGTAGTTCTACAACCATCTGTGTTATAATGTTTTACTGATACACAATGAAAATGAAATGTATGATTTATTCTTAATCTAAAGGTTTTTCCTAACTTTTTATATAGGAAAAGAAAAAGAAATCTGCTTCTGAATTAGTAGAGATGCAGGATTCTATAACAAAGACTAATGGCAGAATGGAAGAGGTGTTTTAAAATTTATTTTTCTTCCATATAAATGAGTTTAAATTAGTTATTGGTTAATAATGGGAATGTTTTAACCTTTGTAGTGATAACATGCTTTACCATTTTTAAAATTATGCCTATGTAAGCAATCGTTAGTATTGTAAAAAAAAAAATGTTATAACAACCCATTGAGAGAAAGCCCATAGTAGTGACATTTTTTTATATTTCAGATCAAGACCAGCATATCTGAAATAGATGTAGCGATAGAAGAATTAGAGAAGAAGAGAAACAAGGTAATTGTTGCTGAGAATTTATGGCTTTTTGAATACAATTCTAATTTTTCAAGTATTTTATGGCTAATTTGCTGTATTTATTCCTTTTCTCCTCTAACCCACAGGAATCAGGCAATGTAGTGGGAAAACTTGAGGCTGAGCTTGGGGAGAAGAAATCTTTACAGGTCAAAGTTGAGGGAGCCATTAATGCAAAAAAAGAAGCTCTAAAATCAGAACAGAAAAGACAGAAAGAAATATCTAAAAATATTGCAGACGTAAGTGCATTATTTAAAACGAACAGAAAGTAAACATGTTGGAATAAATAAGACCTTTGTTAAAATATTTTTCATTTTATTTTGCAGAACAAGGCATCAATAGCTAGTAGGGAAAAGGACTTGCAGAAAATTGCTGCCAATGTGGAGAAGATGAGAACTGAGAAAATTAATGCTGAAAGTGAATACGAGGCTGCCAAAAAGCATTTTCAGGCAGTTAGTGCTGGGCTGTCTTCAAATGATGATGGAGGTGCAGCTTCCCTTAATGATCAGCTGATAAGTGAGTTGTTTTAATTCTTAGTAGCTTCAGTAATTTTTGTGCAGTAATTAATTGGATTTTTGGTGGGTGTGTCTACTTCAGGATTTTAACTAGTATTTCTTAAGTTTTGTAACCAATGTTGATGTGTACATGTGCTAGAGCCTATTTTAAGCTCTTCCTGGCAAAATCTTCTAGTGATTATTTAAAGAATTATGAGTGTGATCTTTTTTCCCCACTTGATACATTTGTTTTGCTCCCCTACAGCTGCCAGAAGTGACATCAGTAAAGCTGTGGCTGACACCAGGCAAGCTCAGATGAGGTAAGACATGACTCCTGTAATCAAATGAGCTAGGACATGACTTCTTTAATCAAAGAAGTTAGGACATGTCTCTCTTAAAATTAAATAATCTAGGGCATGGCATATATATAGCTAGGATATGACCTATAGGCCTACAATCAAAAGAGCTATGGCATGAGTCTAGTAATTAAAGGAGTTAGGACATTGTAATCAAATGAGATTTAGTATTTTATGGTGTTTTATCTTGATGTGGCAGTTTTTATTGTTTTAATTTTATTATCCAAGATTTATGCAACTGGCAGTACACCAATTATTATTTTGAGTATTTTTCTCATTTAAAGTTATTTTTTCTACTTCTAAGGTTAAAGCATGCTCAAGAAGAGATTCAGACCAAAGAGAAAGAACTTAAGAAAACAGATCTAGATTATAAAAAGAACCAATCAACTTATGAGGCTGTCAAAAAGAATCTTACAAAGCTTGAGGTCAGAACTTTTAAAGTTTTCTGCTGAAAGTTTCTTTAGCTTACATTGTTATTAATGATTAATAGCAAAAGATTTTGTGAATTTCAGGATGATATGAAAAAATGTGGCTATGATGAAGGATCTGAAGCAAAAATGTCAGCAGAAAAATCAACACTGGTAGGAGAGGTTGATCAGCTGAAGGATAAGATATCTATCCTTGAGGCCAGGTTAGAGCCAATGTCTTTAACTTTGTCATCTTTCTAACTTGTCAAATACTCATCTACAGTTTTATTTTTGCATTGTTATTTTACAAGATATAGTTACAACAAATTATTTTTATAAAGAAATAACAGGTAATTACAAGATACTAACATGAAGTAACTGTTGGTATGGATTAAATGGATCACATATTTTCCAGGTATCCTCACTTGAGATTTGATTACAAAGACCCTGAAAAAAATTTTGATCGGAGCAAAGTATCTGGCCTGGTGTGTAAACTCTTTGATGTCAAGGACAATCTTTACTCTACAGCTTTGGAGGTTACAGCAGGAGCTAAGGTAGTGATCTTTGTCCTGATACATGTCTAGATTTGAGCAAGATAATGACAGGTTTTAAATTTGTGTGCATGATTTTATTTTCAGTTATATAATGTTGTTGTGGACAATGAGCTGACCGGTAAAAAGCTGCTCAAGTTTGGAGAACTCAAGAGACGCTGCACAATTCTTCCAATCAACAAAATCACCAGCAGATCTATAGATGACGCCACACTGAAAAGAGCTGAGGCTTTGGTAAGTTCGTGCTAGTCCAATAGTATTCATCATTTGTTTTTTATTAAGTTGTTGAACAATTGGTTTATGGACTGTGCAGCTGAAAAGCAATTTGTCAAATTTTGTTGGTGTAATTTAAATGTATAAAACTTGTTTGTTCTCTCAACTTTAGATGGTGCACTTGTAATCTTTCTTGGGCACTCTTTCCTGCAATCACACTGCATTGTTGCTAATGATTAGTGTTAGTCTCTAAGAAGTTACAATTAAGTGAAATAAATCCCTCACCATACATTTAATGATCGTATGATATATTGCTATGGTTTCAAGTCTGAATGAAGTATTTCTGCGTTTCAATTAGTGGTTTTGAATTTCAAAATATTTCTTACTATACCTAAGCTTGTATATTAATTTTTTGACAAATTAACCACTTATTAAATTATCATTATTAAAATGTTGAACAGGTTGTGTCCCTTATCCTTAAAATATTAAACAGGTTGTGTCCCTTTCTATAAATGTATATAGGTTGGTAAGGATAAGGTAAAGACAGCTTTGAGCCTTATATCTTATGATAAGAAGTACCAGTCTATCATGGAGTTTGCTTTTGGGTCTGTGTTTGTCTGCGCTGATATGGATAGTGCCAGTAGAGTAGCATATGACCCTAAGATCATGAAAAAGTGTGTCACCATTGAAGGAGATACTGTAGATCCTGCTGGTACACTTTCTGGAGGTAATTTATTTTACACATATTTAGCTTTACACGAAATTTGTTGTTTGACACAAACTTAATTGCTTGTTGTGTTTCATGCACTTGTAGCTTTTAAACTGTTAATTATAATTAATTTTATTCCCTGGATATTTTTATGTGCTGCACCTTCTTTGATCACATACTGTTCTATTAATAGTCCTTAAAGAACGTACTCCCTGCCTAGTTTTTAACTACATGGAAGTAAATGGCTTGTGAAACCTGTTTTAGGTGCTCGTGCGAAATCAGCGTCAGTTTTAGCAATGTTGAGTGAACTGCGTCAAGCTGAGGCAGAGTTTGCTGTCAAGTCCCAGAGGCTACACAAACTGGAGCAGGAACTAGTGGCCTTGAAGAAGGTTGCTGTCAAGTAAGTTTCTTGTGTCAGTTGTGTTAAAACTTTAGTCCCAGAGGCTACACAAACTGGAGCAGGAACTAGTGGCCTTGAAGAAGGTTGCTGTCAAGTAAGTTTCTTGTGTCAGTTGTGTTAAAACTTTAGTCCCAGAGGCTACACAAACTGGAACAGGAACTAGTTGCCAAAGTTTATTTCCAAAGTTTATTTTTCCAATGTTTATTTTTCCAATGATAGTAAAAAATGTAAGAGTAAGTTTTTATTAAATATATTTATTATGTTTATCAGTAGTGATGTGCACCACTCAATTCCAAACATGTTTATGTTTACACATTTGACTTAAACAAGTCTTTTGAATGTTAAATTAAACTGGCTGATAAATATAATGACAAAAGTATATTGAAGTTGCCAATCTGCTATGCTAGCTACATCCTCTTTTAGTTCTGTGCTGTTGAGTTAGCTCCAGTATGTGCAAATAGCTAGATGCTATCTTCCTTTAGGTACACTGAAGCCAAACAGCAGTATGACCTGAAGGTGCTGGAGGTGGAACAGCTGAGGACACGGCTGGAACAGAGCAGTCATCACCAGCAGCTGGAGGAGGTCAACGCCCTGAAAGCTTCAGTTGGTAAGTTGGGTCAATGGGTTGGTGGGCAGGTAAAGTTACAGTTGGGTCAATGGGTTGGTGGGCAGGTAAAGTTACAGTTGGGTCAATGGGATGGTAGGCAGGTAAAGTTTCACTTGGGTCAGTCGTTTGGTAGGCAGGTAAAGTTTCACTTGGGTCAGTCGTTTGGTAGGCAGGTAAAGTTTTAGTTGGTAAGTTGGGTCAGTGGGATGGTAGGCAGGTAAAGTTTCACTTGGGTCAGTCGTTTGGTAGGCAGGTAAAGTTTCACTTGGGTCAGTCGTTTGGTAGGCAGGTAAAGTTTCACTTGGGTCAGTCGTTTGGTAGGCAGGTAAAGTTTTAGTTGGTAAGTTGGGTCAGTGGGCTGGTAGGCAGGTAAAGTTTTAGTTGGTAAGTTGGGTCAGTGGGATGGTAGGCAGGTATAGTTTCAGTTGGGTCAATGGGATGATGGGAAAGTAAAGTTTCACTTGGGTCAATGGGATGATAGGAAAGTAAAGTTTCACTTGGGTCAATGCAATGGTAGACAAGTAAAGCTTCAGTTGGTAAGTTGGGTCAGTGGGATGGTAGCCAAGTAAAGGTTTAGTTCAACTTGGTTGTATGTGATAGTAAGGGTCAAATGTGGTTATATCTTAGCTCTAGTGATTAAGTTTAGGAAAACACTATAATCCATAAGTTTATTTTGCACAAGTTAAAATGATTGCATTGTGCAGCTTGTTATTTTATTATGAACTCATCAAACAGATGAGCAAAACAAAATCCTGAAAGAAGCCGAAGAAATTCAAAAGAAGGCTCACCAGAAGGTCAAGGACTTGGAGGATAAATTAAAGAACGCCTCGGCTGTCAGGGAGAAGGAGCTGAAAGAAGCAGACAAGCGGGTCACAGACTGCAAGAAATTGATGGAGAAGGCAGCGGCCAAGGCTAAGGATGATCTACAGGTAGGTCCAGCTGTATGATCTACAGGTAGGTCCAGCTGTATGTATGGGGGTGTGTTATCTACAGGTAGGTCCAGCTGTATGTATGAGGTGTGTGTGATCTACACGTAGGTACAATTGTATGTATGGAGGGGGGGGGGTATACTCATAGGTTCAGTGTTGTTGATAAACAATTTTTTACTTGTTACTAAAACTTGCTCACTTCTAGGAAAATGAGAACATCAAACTTGAGATTGAAAGTCTCCAGAAAGAAATGCAGTCATATGAGGAGCAGATGAAGCAAATAGCTGACTCTATTGTAGCCATTGGTGAGCATCTAAAGGATATAGAAACTGAGAGGGAAGCTGCTATGGTAATACAAATACAACTTTTTGTTTTAGCTTGTATATGATTTTTTTGTTTTTCCTTCTTCATTGACATTCAACATACAATCACTGTAACTTTTCAATTTTAGTGACCAATTTTATTTCTGTTTTGTAAAACTTTAGCTGTTTCTTGCAGTATTCAATGTCATTAAGTCACTTTAATGTAGTATTAAAATGTCTAAGGATATAAGTGGCGTTATCACCAATTTTAGGTTGAGGTTCAACAAGCTCAGGATGCCCTCAATAAACACAAGGAAACTCTCAAGTTGTACAACAAAGACATTGCTCAAAAGGAAGCAGAGAAGAAGGACTTAAACAAAGAAAGTAATGAATGTGGGCTGAAGATTCAGGAACTGGAGCACAAAATCACAAAGTTTCAAAAAGATTCTAAAGATGCCAGCAAATATGTATGTTACATTCTTAACTTACTTAAACTTAAAAACAACATTTCTTGAGTTCATGTTTCAAAATTATTGTTGGCCTCTTGCGTTATTTTTAATTAGGTAGAGACACTGTTAGAAAAATACGATTGGATTGTGGATGAGAGAAAGTTTTTTGGCCAACCAAACACGGTCTATGATTTTGCTGCTCAAGATCCAAAAGAGGCTGAAAAAAGGATCCAGAAACTAACGGAAACCAAGAACAAGCTCTCTAAAAGTGTCAATGTTAGAGCCATGAACCTACTGGGGCATGCTGATGAGCAGGTGAGTAGATTTGTTCTCTGTCGCAATACAGCTCATGTCATCAAACCTCAATACAAGGCTGATATGGTGTTGTCTAGAGGCTGAATGACAGTCTTTTTGTGTACAACAAATTAGTTTCCTTTTTTATCAGTTAATTCTTTGATTTGTTAAGGTTTTTGTTATTGGCTGTTTCAGTATGCAGATTTAATGAAGAAAAGGAAAGTTGTGCTGAATGACAAGGCAAAGATAGCCTCCGTAATAGAAGAGTTAGACAAGAAGAAGAAAGCTGCATTAATCAAGGCATGGGAACAAGTCAATAAGGTATGTTTTCAAGTTGTTAACATGCTTACCTTAAAAATCAATACTACTCAGAGCTTGTTTCTTGTGTCAGTGTTTTTATCACCAGTCTTTTTTAAACATCTTTTTTTTTTTTTTGCACTAAATTTATCTCACCTGTTTATTTTCTAGGACTTTGGTTCCATCTTCTCAACACTCCTGCCTGGTACTCAAGCCAAGCTGTGTCCACCTGAAGGTCAAACTGTGCTTGATGGGTTAGAGGTCAAGGTTGGATTTGGGGCTGTGTGGAAAGAATCTTTAGGTGAACTAAGTGGAGGTCAAAGGTAAGATTTCTGTAGTGCTGTGTTGATTGTGATAGTATTAGTTCCTTACAAGAATTTGGCTCTAAATGAGACTATGTAACTTCAGTAAAAAATTGTATCCCACCACTTCTATCATTACATGTTGTCACCTGCCAATCTACTTAAAGGGTGACACAAAGTTCCTCCTCATCTAGCAGCTTAACCATAAGTCTGGTGTGTTGTTTTTTCTCAAGGAAATGTTATAAGCAGTTACAACTCTTTAACATTTCTTCACACAGACCTTTGTTCAACTCTTGTTTCCCTAACTTTATCTGGCAATAACTGAGACCTTTGTTCAACTCTTGTCCCCCTAACTTTATCTGGCAGTAACTGAGTCCTTTGTTCAACTCTTGTCCCCCTAACTTTATCTGGCAATAACTGAGACCTTTGTTCAACTCTTCAGATCCCTGGTGGCCCTCTCTTTGATTCTGGCCATGCTGTTGTTTAAACCTGCGCCAATCTACATCCTGGATGAAGTAGATGCTGCCTTAGATCTCTCCCACACACAGAACATTGGACAGATGATCAAGTCACACTTCAAGCATTCACAGGTAACTTTTTGGTTGGTTGATGGTGGCTGGTATGGGATGGTCAAGTCACACTTCAAGCATTCACAGGTAACTTTTTGGTTGGTTGATGGTGGCTGGTATGGGATGGTGTGGTCTGATCGTAGGGCATACGGCTGCTAATCTGAAAGTCTCTAGTTCCAATTTTGGGTTTGTGTCAGTAAGATGTCACTGGGCATAGTACTTCCCTTCATATACCAACATTACTGAAACGGGTAAACTCTACTTCACCTATGGACCATAAGGTTTGAAAGGGGTATTAGAAGAGTGGTGGTTGAGCAAAAGAATTTTCAAACTCATGCATCACTCTCGACCAAAGAAATCGTGATACAAATATCTAACCTTTTGTCTATAACTGATTGTTTACATGTGAGTTCAAATAGAAGCCTGAATCTCAACAAAATATTTTGTCTACCTAGCTATTTTTTTGTCCAACATTTCTAGTTCATTGTGGTCTCACTCAAAGATGGCATGTTCAACAATGCAAATGTCCTTTTCCGCACCAAATTTGTGGATGGGGTTTCCATGGTAACGAGGCATGTCCAGCTACAGAATCATAAATCTCTCAGCTCTACCTCAAGTATTGACAAGGAGAATGACATTTCTAACCAACAAAGGAAAAGGTTGAAGAAATAAAAAAAAAACTGCTGCTAACGTAACAAATGTACTGCTGCCTTCTCCAACCATTATTTACAAAAAGTGTACAAGAATGTATTTATTTCTTTTTTTATACATGCATTGTTGAGATTGGCTTTTATGTGTATATAATCTATTTTACCAGGATTGTTTTTTAACTAGATCATGTAAATATTGAAAAAAAAAACAATGATTTTTAACAAGATTAACTGCTGCACTGAGGGTTGGACCATGAAATTATATGTGATGTTAATAGTGTTCTATTTACACTATGAAGTTTTTTCACCAGATTTTTATGCTTAAAAGTAGAATTCATCAATAGATTCTCATCAGGATGTTTTTTTTTAAATACAACACAACTTGAAAATTAATTTTTATCTTTGTTAAATATATATCCTCATTTTTAATGCTGTCCATAGGTTTTATTTTATGTACAGTTTTGTTTGACATTTCCATTGTAAGTACCATCAGTGTTCATCCATCAAAAGCCATATTTTCTAACTTTCTACCACTTTCTGTCACCTTGTACATTCAATGCTTGCTTCAACTTTTTGTTGTTTTTAACTGTAGTCACAATAAATAGCCATGATATTTTGAGCTGGTTTTGTAATCTTTCATTACTAGGCATGCTGCCCAGCTTCGCTTAGGCTTTCGAAAACATTGAGAATTTGAATGCTTAATTAATTCGCCCGAGGGTCGGTCTACGACCTCAGGAGTTATGAAAAGGTTCCTACGTGGGCAAATTTTTTTCGATTTATAGCTCATATAAGGCGCCGGTCAGTCGAGGTCAGTTTTGACCCCCTCATCGTAGACTTTTCGGCCAACCGGCCCTCGTGTTCTGTCGCCCCAAGGCAAGATCCTGCCAAATTTGAAGCGCCTGCGGCGCCGGGAAGTGCCCTATCGGACACCCGACAACTTTGCTTTATATATTATAGAGATTAGCAAATTGCATAGATAAACAAAGATTTCAATAAAGTAATTAAGGCCTGAAATACTTTAGTATAGAAATGTATTATTTGAATAGATGAATCTAGAATATCTAGATCTAGAATCCAAATAAATAAAATAAATTTTATGAGTTTAGGCCGGAAAAAATGGATTGTATACATTTCATAGTGTACGTAGATCTAAATCAAATTTGAATGAAATAGTTCATTTCTTTTCATTCTAAACACGGCAGATGACGTCATTAGTTAATGTATAAGCAATAGTGACGTCACAGTTTTATGCGTTCTTTTTCACATATATTAATGCTTTTCCGGTTGCATAAATAATACTGTTTCTCTACATTCGAATACGCCTTTAATTTTTATTTTTCTTCTTTAACTAAAATTGTGGTTATACATTTAAAACATCTAACATATTATTTTCAACAAAAGTCCGTAAAAAGTTCTTCGTATATCGCTGCCGATTCTGACGTGATGTCCGGCGAAAATATTTTGCGGACAGACAGAGAGAGAGAGAGAGAGAGATGTGCGAACGTGGGGATTTATATATTAGGATATTAAGATCAGAGTTAACAAGAAAAGGTTAGTCATTAATACACACTCAAATGTCTATATATGCTCGATTTAAGATAACTATAATTCTCTTGAGCACTTTTTTTATGCGGTTTTCCATTGGGTGTCTTTCTAGTCACCCTTTACACGAACTGGTGGTTTTAAACATCTTTACGCCAGCTAGATGTGTCTCAGATCTTTACAACTAGAATTTCTAGTCCCATACCAACATTTTTACACCAGCTATTGGTACTACAAGTCTTTACACCAACTAGCAATTATCATACACCTTTACACCAACTATAAGTTCCCCAACTCGTACTAAACATCTTTACTTCAGGTATTAATACAACACATCCTTACACCAACTAGGTCCATTTTTTGAAATGCTAGTTGAAATTATTAGCATGCAACAAAAAATTTTTTTTTTATTTTAATACATTTCACATCCATCAAAATTCAGCATATTTACACTAGCGTACATATTTATAATGGAGCATCACAATTGATCCACAAGAATGATTACAATAAAATCTATAATTGAGTAAGGCAGCTCAATTTTCAAAAGTATAAATTAACTTTGCCAGTTTGAGGGGGGGGGGGTATTTAGAATGAATTCGTCTGAAAAGTTAATACTGCTGGATTGAACATGTAGAATAATTAGCTAGACGATGTTAGCACACTAACAGAGTAAACTCATCCATTCTAATAACTTAAGACTATGATACAAGTATTCAACATGTGATGTGGGCTGATGGGTGTCCATTCTAATAACTTAGGACTATGATACAAATATTCAACAAGTTTGTGGTGGACAGGCGCCAAGAATGTACAAGTGATGGAATAATGTGAATAGGCGACTTGTTGTCTCTATATCTGTAGAATCTTGACATGGTGTCAATGTTTGTAGAATCTTGACATGGTGCAATAACTGTGGAATCTTGACATGGTGTTAATGTTTGTAGAATCTTGACATGGTGTCAATCACTGTTGACATGGTCTCAATATCTGTAGAATCTTGACATGGTGTTAATATCTAAAGAATGTTGATATGGTTTCAATTTCCATAGAATGTTAACATGTCAATATCTGTAGAATCTTGACATGGTGTCTGGCTGCTGTCAATATCCGTAGAATATTAAAATGGTCTTTGGGTTGTGTCAATATCTGTAGAAGGAATGTGTTGACATCGTGGCTGGGTGGTGTCCTAATGTTGCCTGCTAAGTTACAAAATTGACATTCATTAACATGGGGTGGGCAAGTTCATCATTCATGTAGAGAGTCAACAAAACACAATGATAATGCCTGATATAAAGAAAGAAAAAACTTACCTGATAATATTGTGTGTCATATATTTAGCTGACAAAGACAAAACTTACCTGATAATATTGTGTGTGTGGCTCAACATGTCTGGGAAGTGTGCTCAGTGGAATATCCTCTAGAATCTGAAAATAACAATTTTAATCATAAATAACAACTCTTTAGCTCATAAGATAGTAAAAAAAAGGTTCTATTTGTAGCTGCGTTTAAGAAAATAAATGTTTATAATAAGAATAATTTTCTTAAAGTAAAAAATGTAGAGAAAAGTGAATGTCCTACATATCCGTCAAAATACGGGTTGCTCTCAGATGCTATACTCATTCTCCGATTGTTTTCAGGTGAAATATCATTCTCATGGAAACTCGTCGTCGTGTCCATCCACACTCTCGGCAGCTTTAGGATGCTGATGTCAGGTGAAAAATGTAGCATCCTTGATCTGACATTGCTGGTGTGAAAAGTATTTATGGTGTTACTTTAATTGGTTACTTTAATCGTAAGGTTTACAGAAGAGGTTTATTAACATAGAGAATAGATGTAAAACATCATTTTGTTTTATTACTTTCTAGGGGATCAATGCTGGTACAACCATATCTTACTAGATCAAGTTCAATAAAATGGTTGCAGAAGCCCTGAGCCATGTTACTGCTCAGAAGGCCAAATTTGTCCATTAAAAAGTACATCCACTAAGCCTAACTAGTCCAATTAATAAGCTCATCTACTAGGCTTGACATGTCCACTAATTAGTAATTAGTTCCTCTACTTACTAGTACTAGGCTTGAAATGTCCACTAATTAGCTCCTCTTCTAGGCCTAGCTTGTCTATTATAAAACTATTATTTAGCTCCTCTACTAGGCCTGACATAAGCTTCACTTACTTGTTTTTGTGTTTACTGCAGCAGTAACAACAGCAACACAGCAGAGAGCCCAGGAAGATCAAACTCCCAACACTGCTGCTACAGATCACCAGCACCTCTAGACAAATAGAAAGTAGAAATTTATACTGCTAGCTTACACACTACAACACCTCTAGAAAAATAGAAGATAGAATTTTTAACTGCTAGTCTATTCTCTACATTATATTTACTTTATTTAGAGAACAAACAGAAGGTTGAATTTTAAACTGCTAGCTTACACACTACAACACCTTTAGAAGGTAGAATGCTTAAATGCTAGTTTGTACACTACACCATCTTTAGAGTAGATATAGTTTTAAACTGCTAGACAATACACTACACCACCTCTAGAGAGAAAACAATTAGAACTGTCTGATGTTAGTCTACAGACTACATGTGTCAGCAGTTTCACAGACAAAACTGCTTGTCTGCACACTTCATATTTTAGGAGCTTTACCTTGTTAAAATTTTTAGTCTATATCATTCTAACAGCAACTTTAGAGTCCCAATTGTTGGTCAACACGTCACACATTATGGCAGTTTTACACAGGCATTTTCACAAATCTAAAGGTCAAGTTTATGCAGTACATATTTAAACAAATGTATGCTGCTATCGTGTAGATCCACTAGCATGTTCAAAATTACCTTTCCCATCAATTTGACACTGAGACCCAAAGTACCACTTCAAGCAGCTGTGGAAAATTGTTGGATTAGTTAGAGCAGCAGAACAAAAAAAAATTGTTGGATGTTAATTTAGTTAAAATGTCAATAACAGAAAATCTACATTTTTTTTGCCTTTGCATACAGGATAAGCCCTTATGATTTGAAAACAAAAAGCACAAAAACAGACACAAGGTATGTTTTAAAAAAAAAGTCTCAGACAAACCTGCATTGTTTAGTACCAGCCAGTACGTCGTCATCAATACACAAACCTCCGTTCTGACAAGAACATTTTTCTGGAAGTAAATTTTTTTTTGTCTCTATGAATAATCAAACCACTAAATATAAAGTATGTATGGGGGGGGGTGTCGTCCAAGGAGCAAAGAGGTGAATAATTAGGTGATGATGTGTGAAGATCGTTTGTCTGTAAGGTGTTAAAGATACCGAGTAATGTTTATTTTGTGTGCATAGTGTTCTAACAGCTTTATACAAGAATATATGTAGTAGGTTCAAAACAACTGCCCACCAGACATCTGTGCAGCTTAGAGGGAACATTTGTGATGATGTGTGATGATGTGTGATGAGGTTCAAGAAATGTCACCCAGCATTTATTTTAAAAACCTGCTTCAAGGGCAATGTTTGTCTGTTGTGATGATGTGACAATAGGGGTGTGGGGTATAACAAAATACATAAATAGTGCCTTGTTATTTATGGAAGGCCCTTCAGCAACCCTTCGTGTTAGATCTTGTGTTGTTGTTTATACTACATATAGCTGTCTTGTGCTATGCTATTTTTCATATGACAGTTGTCTTTTGCTATCTTTCATATGACAGCTGCCTTGTGCTATCAGTCATACCACAGCTGCCTTTAAGATGTCTATCATATTACAGCGGTCTTGTGTTGTATGTCTTACAGCATTTTTCTTTAACTGAAGTTCTCTATTAACAAATACCTTCCACCTGTTACACCTTGATTACCTTAACCAGTGGTGTAGCGAGGTCGGGTATCACCCGGTGCGGCACTTAATGGTGTCACCCCCTCAGAGGCGTAGCGACTCTTCTCGGGAACAAATTTCGATTTGCCTCCCCCCCCCCTCAAACTTTCGATTTGCACCCCCCCCCTCAAATTTTTCTCTATATATTTTACTATTTTTTTGCCTTGGTGTCACCCCCCTAAATGGTGTCACCCGGTGCGGTCCGTACCCCCGCCCACCCCCCCATGAGGTGCCGCACTGGGTGACGCCTAGCCTAGTGATGCCACTACCTAAAGCACTCACCTATACACATTTCTCCAGGTAGTCTGTACAAGAACTGGGTGACGCTCAGCCTAGCGATGCCACTACCTAAAGCACTCACCTATACACATTTCTCCAGGTAGTCTGTACAAGAACTGGGTGACGCTCAGCCTAGTGATGCCACTACCTAAAGCACTCACCTATACACATTTCTCCAGGTAGTCTGTACAAGAACTGGATGACGCTCAGCCTAGTGATGCCACTACCTAAAGCACTCACCTATACACATTTCTCCAGGTAGTCTCTACAAGAACTGAGTGACGCTGAGCCTAGCGATGCCACTACCTAAAGAACTCACCTATACACATTTCTCCAGGTAGTCTGTACAAGAACTGGGTGACGCTCAGCCTAGCGATGCCACTACCTAAAGAACTCACCTATACACATTTCTCCAGGTAGTCTGTACAAGAACTGGGTGACGCTCAGCCTAGCGATGCCACTACCTAAAGCACTCACCTATACACATTTCTCCAGGTAGTCTGTACAAGAACTGGGTGACGCTCAGCCTAGTGATGCCACTACCTAAAGCACTCACCTATACACATTTCTCCAGGTAGTCTGTACAAGAACTGGGTGACGCTCAGCCTAGTGATGCCACTACCTAAAGCACTCACCTATACACATTTCTCCAGGTAGTCTCTACAAGAACTGAGTGACGCTGAGCCTAGCGATGCCACTACCTAAAGAACTCACCTATACACATTTCTCCAGGTAGTCTGTACAAGAACTGGGTGACGCTCAGCCTAGCGATGCCACTACCTAAAGCACTCACCTATACACATTTCTCCAGGTAGTCTGTACAAGTTTGGACTTGGGTCATCGTAACCTTTCTGACAGTGACATGACATGACGTCATTGGTGTATTTACAAATGGCATGTGTGCCACAATAATTGTGCTCACTGTTGATGCAAGGATTTACCTCTGTAACATAAGCATATGTCAAGTGGTCAGTTTAAAGTCTAACATTAGCATTGGTCATATCTAGGTTTAATTAAAAAACTGGACACTATCCATGTTATAATCAAATGGTTATTTTAACTTTTAAATCATAACAATGGCAATACCGGCCAATTTCAATAATAACGTCAAATCATTTACCACGTAATTTGTAAAGATCAATTTACCTCATCAGCCCTCATCTTGACAAACCAATAAAATGATAACCAATTTACTTTACTGTTAGGTACAAAAATGTATAGTAGTTACTACTAGTAATACTAGTTAGTATATGTTGGATATATATCATGAGACATCTTACTTTACATTCATTTACAAACAATAATTTACAAATAAATAATTCTGTGTTCAAATACGATAAAGATTACATTCGAAAGCGTACGTACCAACCAAGGGAGAGAATAAGCTTGACAATTCAGTTTCATTGCCAGTGTTCTCCCTTACGGTGGGATCCAGCAGAAGTTCTCCGTCTGACGTCACCAACAACTCTTGGCTCAGGACGTGTTGGATCTCACCAATACCGGAAGTCAAGGCTTTGTCCATCCCCAGCTCGAAGGAGAGCGTCATGCGCTGGTCTTGTTTTTCTATGGAGTCGATGTCAAGGCCCAGCACCCCTTGAATGTCCTGTTTCTTGAAAGTCAGCTGGATCTGATAGGAGAATTGGACGTAAACTGTTGTGGGTGTGGTGTAAAGAGTTGTCGGTGTAAAGTATTGTGGGCATATTGTAAAGGGCTGTGGGCGTGTTGTAAAGGGATGTGGGCTGTGTTTCTTCCAGACTAAAATTTACGGGGGGGGGGGGGGGGAACTCTATTAAAAGTATATGTTTTCTATACAAATTCCATTTCGTTCGAGGGGGGGGGGGGCGATAGAGATGCCTGGAAGAAAATCTGGTTGTAAAGAGCTGTGGGCGTGTTTTAAAGGTTTGTGGGCGTGTTGTAAATAATTGTGAGGAAGCTGCTGGCTATTACTAGTAAAACACTTATTTCTAAAAGTAAAACAGTGGTTTCCAAAAGTAAAACAGTGGTTTCCAAAAGTAAAACACTTGTTTCCAAAAGTAAAACAGTGGTTTCCAAAAGTAAAACAGTGGTTTCCAAAAGTAAAACAGTGGTTTCCAAAAGTAAAACAGTGGTTTCCAAAAGTAAAACAGTGGTTTCCAAAAGTAAAACACTGGTTTCCAAAAGTAAAACAGTGGTTTCCAAAAGTAAAACAGTGGTTTCCAAAAGTAAAACAGTGGTTTCCAAAAGTAAAACACTGGTTTCCAAAAGTAAAACAGTGGTTTCCAAAAGTAAAACAGTGGTTTCCAAAAGTAAAACACTGGTTTCCAAAAATAAAACAGTGGTTTCCAAAAATGGGAGACGTACCAACACAGGAAATCGCGAGCTAGTGCTAGGCGGTGTTTTATTCTGGCATCTCTAAGGACTTAACCCTCCCCCCCCCCCTCCCCCCCCCCCCCTGATAAAATGAAAACTTTGAATGTAAATGGAAAGTATATACTTTAAACATTGTTCGACTAATCGCCCATCCCCCATTGTACTGGATGTTTAAAGGCTTCAAGTCACCCCCCCCCCCCCCCTCTTTCACCCTGAGCAAAACGCCCGAGTTCAACAACTTTAACTGAAAATTACATTTTAAAATTATACATCAGACCGTATAAGTAAAAATTTAGGCATTTTTGAAATAACCATTTGACTCTAGTTTAATGAGGCGTTAGCTTTATCAAATAATTTAAAGACAAACGGAGGTTCGTCTTTAACGGTAGCCTATTTAGACACTGTTTATCTAGATATACGGGTTTTTTAATTGAATAAACTGTTAAATTAAACAAAACATGTAAGTCGAATTAACGTTCTGGTTTTCTAAGACACGTGACCTTACCAGCGTCATGAGCTTGTGTTTGATTGGCTGAAGCTGCTGTGGGGTGTAGCTCTGTTCGACCCCCGAAGCTCGAACTGTCAGGTGGCCATGGTAAAAACTGGCAGCTGTGAATAGAATCCGGAGTTGTTAAATTACCAGTGGGAAATTTAGTTTTGTAGAGATATTTGTTACAACAATGTGTGATTTGGGCTAAGTCAGACACATTAAAACAAACACACAAAAACATTTTGGCTGTGTTTGGAATGTGTGTGGACATTGCCTGTGCGCCTCATACAGGTACAGAAGTGCCAGATAAACTTAAAGTACGGGTAATGCCGGCAACTGTCTGTTAATTTATGTATGCATCACCCTCCAACCTTCCTTAAAGGCTCATGGGGGACCTCACTCTACAACGTTCCTTAATTCAGGGATCATGGGGGACCTCACTCTACAACGTTCCTTAATTCAGGGATCATGGGGGACCTCACTCTACAACGTTCCTTAATTCAGGGATCATGGGGGACCTCACTCTACAACGTTCCTTAATTCAGGGATCATGGGGGACCTCACTCTACAACGTTCCTTAATTCAGGGATCATGGGGGACCTCACTCTACAACGTTCCTTAATTCAGGGATCATGGGGGACCTCACTCTACATCGTTCCTTAATTCATGGATCATTTGGGACCTCACTCTACAACGTTCCTTAATTCAGGGATCATGGGGGACCTCACTCTACAACGTTCCTTAATTCCGGGATCACGGGGGACCTCACTCTACAACGTTCCTTAATTCAGGGATCACGGGGGACCTCACTCTACAACGTTCCTTAATTCAGGGATCATGGGGGACCTCACTCTACAACGTTCCTTAATTCAGGGATCATGGGGGACCTCACTCTACAACGTTCCTTAATTCAGGGATCATGGGGGACCTCACTCTACAACGTTCCTTAATTCAGGGATCATGGGGGACCTCACTCTACAACGTTCCTTAATTCAGGGATCATGGGGGACCTCACTCTACAACGTTCCTTAATTCAGGGATCATGGGGAACCTCACTCTACAACGTTCCTTAATTTAGGGATCATGGGGGACCTCACTCTACAACGTTCCTTAATTCAGGGATCATGGGGGACCTCACTCTACAACGTTCCTAATTCAGGGATCATGGGGGACCTCACTCTACAACGTTCCTTAATTTAGGGATCATGGGGGACCTCACTCTACAACGTTCCTAATTCAGGGATCAGATGGATCTAAACCCCACACATCACTTAGGATGGTTGGCTGGGAGAAGACCAGGAACTAATCCTCTGTCTATGGACCAGTTCAGTTTTTATATAGCTCCCGCTCTTGGCTATACCAGCTGTGATCTTGGTTATACAAGCTGTGATCTTGGTTATATCAGATGTGATCTTGGTTATATCACGTGTTATCTTGGTTATATCACGTGTTATCTTGGTTATATCAGGTGTGAAGATCTTGGTTATATCACGTGTTATCTTGGTTATATCAGGTGTGAAGATCTTGGTTATACCAGATGTGATGATCTTGGTTATATCAGGGTGTGATCTTGGTTATATCAGGTGTGATCTTGGTTATATCAGGTGTGATCTTGGTTATATCAGGTGTGATCTTGGTTATATCAGGTGTGATCTTGGTTATATCAGGTGTGATCTTGGTTATATCAGGTGTGAAGATCTTGGTTATACCAGATGTGATGATCTTGGTTATATCAGGTGTGATCTTGGTTATATCAGCTGTGATCTTGGTTATATCAGGTGTGATCTTGGTTATATCAGGTGTGATCTTGGTTATATCAGGTGTGATCTTGGTTATATCAGGTGTGATCTTGGTTATATTAGGTGTGATGATCTTGGTTATACCACTTGTGATCTTGGTTATATTAGGTGTGATCTTGGTTATATTAGCTGTGATCTTGGTTATATCAGGTGTGATCTTGGTTATATTAGGTGTGATGATCTTGGTTATACCACTTGTGATCTTGGTTATATTAGGTGTGATCTTGGTTATATTAGCTGTGATCTTGGTTATATTAGCTGTGATCCTGGTTATACAAATTTTGATGATCTTGGATATACCAATTGTGATGATCTTGGCTATACCAATTGTGATGATCTTGGCTATACCAGCTGTGATGATCTTGGTTATACCAGCTGTGATCTTGGCTATACCAGCTGTGATGATCTTGGTTATACCAGGTGTGATGATCTTGGTTATACCAATTGTGATGATCTTGGCTATACCAGCTGTGATGATCTTGGTTATACCAGCTGTGATGATCTATGTTATACCAATTGTGATGATCTTGGTTATACCAGCTATTATCTTGACATGCAACTTTCATCCTTGTCCAGCACACGAGTAAATCGACCGACAAAATGTCACACTGACCTGACTGAGACTGTCAACAAGTTTTTAAAAAAACTCGGAATGACAACTTTTACATGTCACCGTCCAAGTGTCACATTTAGAAAGGTGATGGGAGGCAGAGAGAGCAGAAGGTATGCTCGGATGTGACAATTTAAAAAATATATATATATAATTGACACAGCTGTTTTTATTGGAGGATACGTAACATAATATAATTTTTTAAAGGGCATTAAAACCATAAACTCTAGAAATTTTGCCCCCTCCCCTCCCCTTGCATGCAGTCATTACTGGGGTCACTGCCAGGTGCCCGCGAGAGCGTTAACCCAAACAGTAACAGAGCTATCCAAAATTTATACACAAAGTAAAAGCCATTAGCCATGAAAAGGATGGGTTGTATCGGGGCGGACTATCCAAGAGGCCGAGAAATTTTTAAAGGGGCCCCCAGTTGGAATTTTCATTGTGCATTTTTTTTTCTCCATCAAAACCTGAATTTTACGTCTCAATAGGAAGGCTATGAAATGGTAAAATGGTAGCATTGACAAAGGAGAATAATAATCATTTTAAAAGTTTAAAAAAAAACCCACGTTTTCTGATTGAACTAAAAAGTAGAAAATAAATGCTATACATCACAATAATGCAAGCGATCACTCTACTATAAGCGATGAAAAACGTGGGGCGCCGAAGTAAAAGTTATATTACTATTGATTAGATAATACTATTGACTTTTATTAGGGAGCTTGTAGAGAGTCAACAGTATTAGAAACTGTAAGAAAATCACGGCGCCCCACGTTTTTGATCGCTTATAGTAGAGTGATCGCTTGCATTATTGTGATGTATAGCATTTCTTTTCTACTTTTTAGTTCAATCAGAAAACGTGGGTTTTTTTAAAACTTTTTTAATGATTATTATTTTCTACTTTTTAGTCTTTGTCTGTTTGTTTGCATTAAAATCTTTCTATCTATTTTATCTTTTCACTTTTTTTGGGTAAACGAAGACAACTCGTAAAAAGACAACTCGTAAAAAGACAACTCGTAAAAAACACGTTGTGTGAATACGTTACTGACTAGAACACATAGATTTGAACCCGTGTCGAGTGGGATAGCAATCGTGTGCCCAACCACTCGACCATATCGTCTCCCCCATACTGGCCACCAGTTGTTACGGTTGTTTGTACACAAATTACAGTTACTGAGTTATGTCCCTTTTTCCCCACGTATTTACTACAACGAGCCGACCCGCGGCGTATCATACGCCGCTATTTAGTTGATTTATTTTCTACTTTCAGTAATCCATAATTTGCGAATTCGACAGTACCAATGCTGCCACTGAAAATATTTGCTTTAAAACACTAACCCCCCCCTCCTTTCCCCTAACCCCGACCCTACACCCCCCCCCCCCCCCCGTGAAAGCAGCCTCCTCTTAGTTACTTCCTGTAAGTTTAAAGTCGGTTCAAACGTAATTATCTGCCCCTAATAGCCGTCACTAAACCTGGCTGTACGGTTTGTAAACATTAACGTGACCACAGCTCAGCAGACCACGTGGGGTGGGGTAGGGTGGTAGTGATAGTGATAGAGAGAAAGAGAGGGGACTGTAAGGAGGCGCTTGCAGCTTGTTTTCTAACGGCTCGCAGAGGAGAATTATATAGGCCTATATAGATTATATAGCGGTCTAAAATGCTCAATAAAATGTTTCCATGGATCAATTTAGTAATAATAACAATTGAATATTCTATTGTCATCCAAAACAAAGCTTCACTGAAAATTTCAGCGCGCTAGCTAACTGGGAAGTGCCAGAAATTTCGATCGCAAGATTTGATTGGAAAGACAGAGACGAAAGCAAGTTAAAGAAAACGTGGGAAAAAATCAGAAAATAAATCAAAGCTTTGTATCCCTTTTTATACCCCCCTCCCCCCTTCCCCCTAAAAAGTATTCATCTTTACACCAACCCCTAAAAAGTATTCACCTTTACATCCCCCCCCCCCCCCGCTAATCCCCAAAAGTATTCTCTTTTACATCCCCCTTATCCCCCTAAAAACGTATTCACCTTTACACCTCCCCTAATCCCCCTAAAATAGTACTCACCTTTACCCCCCCCCCCCTAATCCCCCGAAAAAAAAGTGTTTACCTTTACACCCCCCTAATCCCACAATGCCGTGTTCTCTCAGATATCCGTTCAAGCATCGACAGACTCTCAGCTTGGCGTCACATCGCTCGTAGTGAATGACATCACATCCCGAATGAGTCACAGCGTCACACGAGCTGCTGTTGACCTGACCCAAGTCGTGTGTTGTACCGTTGTAGCCGTGTGTGCTGTGGTGAGTGAAGTTGTGCGGAGACCCCGTCCCGTTGTTGCTGTACCTCGTGTGGTACAACCGGTTAGCTCCCGTGGACTTTTCTCTGTCTGATAAAGAATCCAGGTTATCGCGCTTGTAAAATTCGTTGTCGTGAAGGACGCCATCCTTTGTAGCCTCGTTCTCGTCTAGGTATTTCACATCCGGGACATCGTCCCGCCGGATGTTGTCATCGTAGTAGTGGTGAGGGGGGATGGAGAGTGGACTCTCCGAGACGTGGAGGTCGATGGGTCTCATCTGACCGATGCTATCCTCCCCCAGCGCGCGCATGGAACCGTCGATGTTGAGTCGCTCTAGGTTCTCGCTGCTGGGGTGGAAGTCGTAGTAGTTCCCTCCCGCGTCGTAGAACGGTTCGCCTTCATTATCTGGGAGATGGACAAAATAATAGGCGAAATTTGAATCAAATGCATCAATAGAATGAAACTATGGCTTTTGTCTTTAGGGACCCTGTACATCTTACCCTCCACACCAGGTTAATCTGTGAACCAAACACCAATGGAGAAGGAAATGCTAGATCTAGGAAGAAAGTGTGGGTGGATAGGGTACACCCTCAGAGGATGTGGGGTGGATAGGGTAGACCCTCAGAGGATGTGGGGTGGATAGGGCATACGCTCAGAGGATGTGGGGTGGAAAGGGTAGACCCTCGGAGGATGTAGGGTGGATAGGGCACAAAGAGGATGTGGTGTGGATAGGGTATTTAAAATATGACTTGAAATTGTGTAACAGTATCCTTTTCTTTTAAAAAATAAACTTTAAAGTGCCACTATTTATCTAAGATGACCACTAAGCCTGTACTATCAGATTTGCATGTCATTTGTGTGTATGCGGGGGGGGGGGGGGGGTTTGACGTTTTCTACTGTTGAAACTGTAATTGAATGTCAGCTTGTCTTTTTGTTTAGTTTTATTCTCGGGTCAACGTGGCAAAGGCGAAAAACATTTATTTTTATTTTCAACTTTGGTGTAGTCCCCTAAAATAGCAATATCAACAAATAATTCGATTCTGTACTACACACACAAAAACACACAATCAAGTTTTTGTAATCACACTTTTTGAAACCACAGTTCGTGATTTCTGTATTTAATTCTCCTTTGAAAGTGTTTTGTGCCGATATTCTAACGAGAGGTTCAAATTGAGTTACTTAATATTTTTCCAATATAAACAATTAACAATTAGCTTTTGGTAATTCTAGTCAGCCGTTTGTGCCCCACTCCCATGACTAACAGAATTAGTTGTAAAAAAAAAAAGGGTTTTTAAAAATGTCGCCGTTTGATCTTAACATTTTATGTCGTTCAAAAAGCCATTTTTAAGAGCATTTAAAAAAAAAAAGTTTCTATAGGCCTACCTATGAAAATACCAACATACATACACTTGTACAGTGTACATAACATTTGTTTAGGTGGAGACCATGAGTAACAAAATCTGGCACATTGTTATTTATTTCTGAAATAGGAGTATCGGTTGTTGTTGCCAGTTTGTAAATAGTAAACAACTGTTGTGGTCATTAGTCAAATGGGGGGGGGGGCTTGGTAAATGACGTCACACACGAGGGAATGGTGTTCGGGTGAAGTGCTATGTAATGGAGGGATTATTGGGGTGGGGGGTCAAAGAAAAGTGTAATAAATTATTAGTAATAAATTATAACTATTTATCATATGACTAAATGTAAACATAACATCTACCGCTATAGTCCTCATACTGAAAAGATGAACACTAACCTGAGGCATTAGCCGGGTACTGTACAACAAATATTATGCAAATAAAATATCTCCTAATCCCCATGTTTGGCCTTTCCGTCAAGACCGCTGGCAACAACACATTCCTTACAACTGGCCAACGTCAGCACAGGATTGCCAGATTGGACAATACTTCTATCTATATTTCATCGTGGTACTCCTGCTACAGCGTTAAGTGGTTTTGATAAAAGCCTTCATGAGAAATGTCGCTCAAGTTGAACTGGTGCTAAAGAACTGAAGGTCCAGGTTTGAACTCCAGTTGGCAGACGATGCCGAACACAGTACCACGCACACGCCGCTAGAGTATTTAGCCAGAGGACTTGGGAGAAAAAGTTAACACTCGGACACACAGTTGTTGAGGCTTTATGCTATGCTGTGGGAGAAACGTTTCTAAACATCGGTGACTGAGCCCTAATAGCCAAGTTCTCTCACACACACATTTGCTGTTTAAGGCCTGTGCTGACGGTAATGTTTTGGACAAGCGACAACACGTAGTCTTGCCATTGTTACAGTTCGCTATTAGGGTCTCGGGCACTTTTCCCTTGGGGGTGGGTGCAATGGTTAAAAGGGCTTTGGGAAAAAAGAAAGAAAAAAAAACCACCTTTTAATTAATAAGTCCTCTTTATTTATTTCAGTGTATCTACGTTGGGGTACTTAAGGGAATTATATTTGCATGCATCAGGGACTTTTTATATAGTTACAATTGCAACGGCGGCCAACTTAAAAAAAAAACCCAATCTTTTGAGGCGGTCAAATAACTGTCAAAATAAATAAAACTGTCAAATAAATTGATCATATAACCATTGATCTTTCTAATAGAGTCAGCTGGCTAGTTTTTGTAACAGAAAACACCCCATAAATTTTTATTTTCTTTCAAATTTAAAAAATTTAGTATATTGAAATATCAGTAAATTTAGCAAAGATTTTGATTTTATTTCACCATACCAAATTTTTAAAATTCGAAAACAATATTTCTATAGTATTTTCTGTAACAAAAACTAGCCAACTGTCTCTAACAATGTGTTCATTTAACTTTAAAATTAATATTTGAATTTTTTGTTGGCTCATCAATAAACCCACAACACAAAAGTGTTCCTTGTCTACACGCTGTGACAGCTTTTTAAAAGCTCTAATGTTCTATTTATTGACTTTAGTTTACTATAGAGTTAAATCAGACCGAACACTGTCTGGGAGTATCGTGAGCAGCAGGCGTTAGTGTCTTCAGGTCAGAGGTGATCCCGCGCCGGAGATGTTTGCAGAAGTTGTCGTCGGTAGAAAAGCCACGAGATGTCGTGTTTAAACTTGCCTTGTAGCGCCACCAGCACACAAACAGATGCACACATTACAGCCGAGAGGAAATCCAAAACGAATTTTTCAAGTAGATAAACGTCTTACAGCTAGACAGACAAGGACTTCATTTGGATTTCAGCCATCAACTTAAATCGTGTGTTCCGTTTATATTTTTTTTAAATTTACTTTTTACTTTTACTATGATCATAAATAACTTTTGCCTTTAAAGGAATGCTTCATACTTTTGACTTAATGTCTTCAAAGTCTGCTTTACAAAATCTGTCTTATTTAATATGACTGCTTCACAACTTTTGTCTTAATAAGTATGATCATAACTTTTGTCTTAATAAGTATGATCATAACTGGGGGTCGTCCATAAATGACGTCACACTGGTAGGGGGGAGGGGGGTCCATAATTTTGTGTCGGTGTGTGATGAGGGGGAGGTGGGGGTTCCGATAGTGTGACGTCACTTTTTTGCATTATAAAAAAGTAATATTAGAAAACGAGTTTTAGCCGTTATTTCGCGCTTTAGAAAACTGCTTTAATAAATTACAATAGGAATTCATCAAAATACTCTATGTTGACAGAGTTCAGACAAGATTTTGGACAAATATCGATGTTTTAAGATGTTTTTATCGATGTTGTAGGCTGAGGTGTGACGTCATTTTAGGGGGGGGGGCGGTCTGGCTTTTTGTGACGACATGCGACGGAGGGGGGGGGGAGTAAAAATCGTCAAAAAAGCGTGACGCCATTTATGGATGACCCCACTTTTGCCTTTAAAAGAATGCTTCACAACTTTTGTCTGAAAAAGTCTGCTTCACAACTTGAGTTGCTTAAAGTTCTCCTACAAAGATAAACCCTAGCTTATTTAACAACACATCAACATTCGTGTATGAATTTCTACTTTAATATTTTAAATAAACCAAGTGGGCTATTCGGAAGTTACAAACTTAATTACTGTTCCTGCAAAACTAAATATTTTAAAAGAACAAACACGAATTTTTATTTGCCAATTTTGTTTGTTTCTAACAAATGTTATTTTTTTTTTATTTGACCAAGGTTAATCATATTTTTATTACCACAATAAAGTAATAGATCTAACTTATTTTAAAAGGGATGTGTAAAACTGAATATGTATAAGGTTAATTTATCAAGAAATACCAGTTTAATAAAAACTTAAATTTAGACATGAGGAGTTATGGCCAGATTTTTCATACCTCCAGCATCAACAGACCAAAAGGTGAAACATTTTTTTAAAGTGAGAGGGCCTGAAGAAAGAGAACGGTAGAAAAAAAAATGTGCCGGTGTTTGCCTGGCTGAGCCTGAGAACATCTCATGCATCTGGGACACGACCCCTCACTTGGCAGGCCCTGGTGTTGTGTTGGTTCGCTCTGGTCAGCTACAGAACTGGGTCACTTGTCCGAGAGGGGAAGTTCTGGATGGGGGGGGGGGGGGGATATATTTATATTTGCCTGTCAATTTTCAGAGTTTGCAACGTTTAATAATGCACAGCTATTGTTAGACCTAGAACGAATTGTGTAGTATTTGGTTTGAAACAAAACTTTTTTTAAAAAAAAAACCCTCAAGATTTCGTTTTTTTTTTTTAAATTTTGATTGATATTCGTCACGATAATTAAACGTGCAAAAATGATTAGTCTGTCAAGATTGACACCTAAAGTCCGTTGGAAAGTTAAAAAAATAATTTTCATAACTTTCTTTAAGTTAGACGACTCAAAAGATGCATCGCCCGGGAATCGAACCCGGCTCACCGGCGTGGCAGGCGAGTAGTCAACCTCCTCAGAGTAATATTTGTGTGTTTAAAAAAAATGCTCAAAAGTGCATCGACCAGGAATCAAACCCGGGTCACCCGCGTGGCAGTCGAGTATTCTACCACTAGACCACCGATGCTTACAGTGCAGTTCTACCACTCAACTTCCTCAGAGTAATGTTTGTGTGATTTAAAAAAAAATACTCAAAAGTTGCATCGACCGGAAATCGAACCCGGGTCACCCGCGTGGCAGGCGAGTATTCTACCACTAGACCACCGATGCTTACAGTGCAGTTCTACCAGTCTACCACCTCAGAGTAATGTATGTGTGATTTAAAAAAAAAATTATATACTCAAAAGTTGCATCGACCGGGAATCGAACCCGGGTCACCCGCGTGGCAGGCGAGTATTCTACCACTAGACCACCGATGCTTACAGTGCAGTTCTACCAGTCTACCTCCTCAGAGTAATGTTTGTGTGATTAAAAAAAAAATACTCAAAAGTTGCATCGACCGGGAATCGAACCCGGGTCACCCGCGTGGCAGGCGAGTATTCTACCACTAGACCACCGATGCTTACAGTGCAGTTCTACCAGTCTACCTCCTCACAGTAATGTTTGTGTGATTTAAAAAAAAATACTCAAAAGTTGCATCGACCGGGAATCGAACCCGATGCTTACAGTGCAGTTCTACCAGTCTACCACCTCAGAGTAATGTATGTGTGATTAAAAAAAATACTCAAAAGTTGCATCGACCGGGAATCGAACCCGGGTCACCCGCGTGGCAGGCGAGTATTCTACCACTAGACCACCGATGCTTATAGTGCAGTTCTACCAGTCTACCTCCTCACAGTAATGTTTGTGTGATTAAAAAAAAAATACTCAAAAGTTGCATCGACCGGGAATCGAACCCGGGTCACCCGCGTGGCAGGCGAGTATTCTACCACTAGACCACCGATGCTTACAATGCAGTTCTACCAGTATACCTCCTCAGAGTAATGTTTGTGTGATTTAAAAAAATACTCAAAAGTTGCATCGACCGGGAATCGAACCCGGGTCACCCGCGTGGCAGGCGAGTATTCTACCACTAGACCACCGATGCCTATTGTGCAGTTCTACCAGTCTACCTCCTCACAGTAATGTTTGTGTGATTTAAAAAAAAATACTCAAAAGTTGCATCGACCGGGAATCGAACCCGATGCTTACAGTGCAGTTCTACCAGTCTACCACCTCAGAGTAATGTATGTGTGATTTAAAAAAAAATTATATACTCAAAAGTTGCATCGACCGGGAATCGAACCCGGGTCACCCGCGTGGCAGGCGAGTATTCTACCACTAGACCACCGATGCTTATAGTGCAGTTCTACCAGTCTACCTCCTCACAGTAATGTTTGTGTGATTAAAAAAAAATACTCAAAAGTTGTATCGACCGGGAATCGAACCCGGGTCACCCGCGTGGCAGGCGAGTATTCTACCACTAGACCACCGATGCTTATAGTGCAGTTCTACCAGTCTACCAACTCACAGTAATGTTTGTGTGATTAAAAAAAAAATACTCAAAAGTTGCATCGACCGGGAATCGAACCCGGGTCACCCGCGTGGCAGGCGAGTATTCTACCACTAGACCACCGATGCTTATAGTGCAGTTCTACCAGTCTACCTCCTCACAGTAATGTTTGTGTGATTAAAAAAAAATACTCAAAAGTTGTATCGACCGGGAATCGAACCCGGGTCACCCGCGTGGCAGGCGAGTATTCTACCACTAGACCACCGATGCTTACAGTGCACTGCTACGACTCAACTTCCTCAGATTAATGTTTGTGTGATTAAAAAAAAAATACTCAAAGTTGCATCGACCGGGAATCGAACCCGGGTCACCCGCGTGGCAGGCGAGTATTCTACCACTAGACCACCGATGCTTACAGTGCAGTTCTACCAGTCTACCTCCTCAGAGTAATGTTTGTGTGATTAAAAAAAAAATACTCAAAAGTTGCATCGACGGGGAATCGAACCCGGGTCACCCGCGTGGCAGGCGAGTATTCTACCACTAGACCACCGATGCTTACAGTGCACTGCTACGACTCAACTTCCTCAGATTAATGTTTGTGTGATTAAAAAAAAAATACTCAAAAGTTGCATCGACGGGGAATCGAACCCGGGTCACCCGCGTGGCAGGCGAGTATTCTACCACTAGACCACCGATGCTTACAGTGCACTGCTACGACTCAACTTCCTCAGATTAATGTTTGTGTGATTAAAAAAAAAATACTCAAAAGTTGCATCGACGGGGAATCGAACCCGGGTCACCCGCGTGGCAGGCGAGTATTCTACCACTAGACCACCGATGCTTACAGTGCAGTACTACGACTCAACTTCCTCAGAGTAATGTTTGTGTGATTTTAAAAAAATACTCAAAAGTTGCATCGACGGGGAATCGAACCCGGGTCACCCGCGTGGCAGGCGAGTATTCTACCACTAGACCACCGATGCCTATTGTGCAGTTCTACCAGTCTACCTCCTCACAGTAATGTTTGTGTGATTAAAAAAAAAATACTCAAAAGTTGCATCGACCGGGAATCGAACCCGGGTCACCCGCGTGGCAGGCGAGTATTCTACCACTAGACCACCGATGCTTACAGTGCAGTGCTACGACTCAACTTCCTCAGAGTAATGTTTGTGTGATTTTAAAAAAATACTCAAAAGTTGCATCGACGGGGAATCGAACCCGGGTCACCCGCGTGGCAGGCGAGTATTCTACCACTAGACCACCAATGCTTACAGTGCAGTGCTACGACTCAACTTCCTCAGAGTAATGTTTGTGTGATTTTAAAAAAAATACTCAAAAGTTGCATCGACCGGGAATCGAACCCGGGTCACCCGCGTGGCAGGCGAGTATTCTACCACTAGACCACCGATGCTTACAGTGTAGTTCTACTAGTCTACCTCCTCAGAGTAATGTTTGTGTGATTTAAAAAAATACTCAAAAGTTGCATCGACCGGGAATCGAACCCGGGTCACCCGCGTGGCAGGCGAGTATTCTACCACTAGACCACCGATGCTTACAGTGCAGTTCTACCAGTCTACCTCCTCAGAGTAATGTTTGTGTGATTAAAAAAAAAATACTCAAAAGTTGCATCGACCGGGAATCGAACCCGGGTCACCCGCGTGGCAGGCGAGTATTCTACCACTAGACCACCGATGCCTATTGTGGAGTTCTACCAGTCTACCTCCTCACAGTAATGTTTTTGTGATTTAAAAAAAAATACTCAAAAGTTGCATCGACCGGGAATCGAACCCGATGCTTACAGTGCAGTTCTACCAGTCTACCACCTCAGAGTAATGTATGTGTGATTAAAAAAAATACTCAAAAGTTGCATCGACCGGGAATCGAACCCGGGTCACCCGCGTGGCAGGCGAGTATTCTACCACTAGACCACCGATGCTTATAGTGCAGTTCTACCAGTCTACCTCCTCACAGTAATGTTTGTGTGATTAAAAAAAAAATACTCAAAAGTTGCATCGACCGGGAATCGAAACCGGGTCACCCGCGTGGCAGGCGAGTATTCTACCACTAGACCACCGATGCTTACAATGCAGTTCTACCAGTATACCTCCTCAGAGTAATGTTTGTGTGATTTAAAAAAATACTCAAAAGTTGCATCGACCGGGAATCGAACCCGGGTCACCCGCGTGGCAGGCGAGTATTCTACCACTAGACCACCGATGCCTATTGTGCAGTTCTACCAGTCTACCTCCTCACAGTAATGTTTGTGTGATTTAAAAAAAAATACTCAAAAGTTGCATCGACCGGGAATCGAACCCGATGCTTACAGTGCAGTTCTACCAGTCTACCACCTCAGAGTAATGTATGTGTGATTTAAAAAAATACTCAAAAGTTGCATCGACCGGGAATCGAACCCGGGTCACCCGCGTGGCAGGCGAGTATTCTACCACTAGACCACCGATGCTTATAGTGCAGTTCTACCAGTCTACCTCCTCACAGTAATGTTTGTGTGATTAAAAAAAAAATACTCAAAAGTTGCATCGACCGGGAATCGAACCCGGGTCACCCGCGTGGCAGGCGAGTATTCTACCACTAGACCACCGATGCTTACAATGCAGTTCTACCAGTATACCTCCTCAGAGTAATGTTTGTGTGATTTAAAAAAATACTCAAAAGTTGCATCGACCGGGAATCGAACCCGGGTCACCCGCGTGGCAGGCGAGTATTCTACCACTAGACCACCGATGCCTATTGTGCAGTTCTACCAGTCTACCTCCTCACAGTAATGTTTGTGTGATTTAAAAAAAAATACTCAAAAGTTGCATCGACCGGGAATCGAACCCGATGCTTACAGTGCAGTTCTACCAGTCTACCACCTCAGAGTAATGTATGTGTGATTTAAAAAAAAATTATATACTCAAAAGTTGCATCGACCGGGAATCGAACCCGGGTCACCCGCGTGGCAGGCGAGTATTCTACCACTAGACCACCGATGCTTATAGTGCAGTTCTACCAGTCTACCTCCTCACAGTAATGTTTGTGTGATTAAAAAAAAATACTCAAAAGTTGTATCGACCGGGAATCGAACCCGGGTCACCCGCGTGGCAGGCGAGTATTCTACCACTAGACCACCGATGCTTATAGTGCAGTTCTACCAGTCTACCAACTCACAGTAATGTTTGTGTGATTAAAAAAAAAATACTCAAAAGTTGCATCGACCGGGAATCGAACCCGGGTCACCCGCGTGGCAGGCGAGTATTCTACCACTAGACCACCGATGCTTATAGTGCAGTTCTACCAGTCTACCTCCTCACAGTAATGTTTGTGTGATTAAAAAAAAATACTCAAAAGTTGTATCGACCGGGAATCGAACCCGGGTCACCCGCGTGGCAGGCGAGTATTCTACCACTAGACCACCGATGCTTATAGTGCAGTTCTACCAGTCTACCACCTCACAGTAATGTTTGTGTGATTAAAAAAAAAATACTCAAAAGTTGCATCGACGGGGAATCGAACCCGGGTCACCCGCGTGGCAGGCGAGTATTCTACCACTAGACCACCGATGCTTACAGTGCACTGCTACGACTCAACTTCCTCAGATTAATGTTTGTGTGATTAAAAAAAAAATACTCAAAGTTGCATCGACCGGGAATCGAACCCGGGTCACCCGCGTGGCAGGCGAGTATTCTACCACTAGACCACCGATGCTTACAGTGCAGTTCTACCAGTCTACCTCCTCAGAGTAATGTTTGTGTGATTAAAAAAAAAATACTCAAAAGTTGCATCGACCGGGAATCGAACCCGGGTCACCCGCGTGGCAGGCGAGTATTCTACCACTAGACCACCGATGCCTATTGTGCAGTTCTACCAGTCTACCTCCTCACAGTAATGTTTGTGTGATTAAAAAAAAAATACTCAAAAGTTGCATCGACCGGGAATCGAACCCGGGTCACCCGCGTGGCAGGCGAGTATTCTACCACTAGACCACCGATGCTTACAGTGCAGTGCTACGACTCAACTTCCTCAGAGTAATGTTTGTGTGATTTTAAAAAAATACTCAAAAGTTGCATCGACGGGGAATCGAACCCGGGTCACCCGCGTGGCAGGCGAGTATTCTACCACTAGACCACCGATGCTTACAGTGCAGTGCTACGACTCAACTTCCTCAGAGTAATGTTTGTGTGATTTTAAAAAAAATACTCAAAAGTTGCATCGACCGGGAATCGAACCCGGGTCACCCGCGTGGCAGGCGAGTATTCTACCACTAGACCACCGATGCTTACAGTGCAGTCCTACCAGTCTACCTCCTCAGAGTAATGTTTGTGTGATTAAAAAAAAAATACTCAAAAGTTGCATCGACCGGGAATCGAACCCGGGTCACCCGCGTGGCAGGCGAGTATTCTACCACTAGACCACCGATGCTTACAGTGCAGTCCTACCAGTCTACCTCCTCAGAGTAATGTTTGTGTGATTAAAAAAAAAATACTCAAAAGTTGCATCGACCGGGAATCGAACCCGGGTCACCCGCGTGGCAGGCGAGTATTCTACCACTAGACCACCGATGCCTATTGTGCAGTTCTACCAGTCTACCTCCTCACAGTAATGTTTGTGTGATTAAAAAAAAAAATACTCAAAAGTTGCATCGACCGGGAATCGAACCAGGGTCACCCGCGTGGCAGGCGAGTATTCTACCACTAGACCACCGATGCTTACAGTGCAGTTCTACCAGTCTACCTCCTCAGAGTAATGTTTGTGTGATTTAAAAAAAAATACTCAAAAGTTGCATCGACCGGGAATCGTACCCGGGTCACCCGCGTGGCAGGCGAGTATTCTACCACTAGACCACCGATGCTTACAGTGCAGTTCTACCAGTTTACCTCCTAAGAGTAATGTTTGTGTTATTTAAAAAAAAAAATTCAAAAGTTGCATTGACCGGGAATCGAACTCGGGTCACCCGCGTGGCAGGCGAGTATTCTACCACTAGACCACCGATGCTTCTTGTGCAGATCTACCAGTCTACCTCCTCACAGTAATGTTTGTGTGATTAAAAAAAAAATACTCAAAAGTTGCATCGACCGGGAATCGAACCAGGGTCACCCGCGTGGCAGGCGAGTATTCTACCACTAGACCACCGATGCTTACAGTGCAGTTCTACCAGTTTACCTCCTGAGAGTAATGTTTGTGTTATTTAAAAAAAAAATTCAAAAGTTGCATTGACCGGGAATCGAACTCGGGTCACCCGCGTGGCAGGCGAGTATTCTACCACTAGACCACCGATGCTTATAGTGCAGTTCTACCAGTCTACCTCCTCACAGTAATGTTTGTGTGATTAAAAAAAAAATACTCAAAAGTTGCATCGACCGGGAATCGAACCCGGGTCACCGGCGTGGCAGGCGAGTATTCTACCACTAGACCACCGATGTTTACAGTGCACTGCTACGACTCAACTTCCTCAGAGTAATGTTTGTGTGATTAAAAAAGAAATACTCAAAAGTTGCATCGACCAAGAATCGAACCCGGGTCACCCGCGTGGCAGGCGAGTATTCTACCACTAGACCACCGATGATTTCAGTGCAGTGCTACCAGTTTACCTCCTAAGAGTAATGTTTGTGTTATTTAAAAAAAAAAATTCAAAAGTTGCATTGTCCGGGAATCGAACTCGGGTCACCCGCGTGGCAGGCGAGTATTCTACCACTAGACCACCGATGCTTATAGTGCAGATCTACCAGTCTACCTCCTCACAGTAATGTTTGTGTGATTAAAAAAAAAATACTCAAAAGTTGCATCGACCGGGAATCGTACCCGGGTCACCCGCGTGGCAGGCGAGTATTCTACCACTAGACCACCGATGCTTACAGTGCAGTTCTACCAGTCTACCTCCTCAGAGTAATGTTTGTGTGATTTAAAAAAAAATACTCAAAAGTTGCATCGACCGGGAATCGTACCCGGGTCACCCGCGTGGCAGGCGAGTATTCTACCACTAGACCACCGATGCTTACAGTGCAGTTCTACCAGTTTACCTCCTAAGAGTAATGTTTGTGTTATTTAAAAAAAAAATTCAAAAGTTGCATTGACCGGGAATCGAACTCGGGTCACCCGCGTGGCAGGCGAGTATTCTACCACTAGACCACCGATGCTTATAGTGCAGATCTACCAGTCTACCTCCTCACAGTAATGTTTGTGTGATTAAAAAAAAAATACTCAAAAGTTGCATCGACCGGGAATCGAACCCGGGTCACCGGCGTGGCAGGCGAGTATTCTACCACTAGACCACCGATGCTTACAGTGCGGTTTTACCGGTCTACCTTTGTCAGATTTAAAAAAAAATACTCAGAATTTGCATCGACCTGGAATCTTTAAAGTAAGTGGACTAAGGTTGGTTTTTATTTTTAAACAATTGTTTTTTCCCTTTATGCTATGCATTTTTGATTGCTAGAATCATGGAATTAGGTTACCTTTTAGTTTTATTGATCTACTAGCAAAATTTGGCTTTCTTTAACACCATGTTGACGCTTTTTTATATTGAACTTTGAAGACTTTAATTAAATAAATACTAGATCTATCAATTTACATACAAGATAAACATTTTATTTTTGCTTTGACTTTTATTGGTATGATTAAGCATTAATCTAGTTTTTGATGGGTTGTTTTTTTTAATTGCGTTTACGATTTGTAAACATTGATCGTTGTTAAAATTATAGTTAGGTCCTAGATCTAGATCTAATAAAAATTTCTTAGTCTATGATAGAATGTATCTAAATTTCTAATCTATTAATTTTCTTCAAATCTTTTTTTCCATAAATCTAAATAGTACAAAACAAATTATCCTTTCGTTTGGTTGGTTTTAATGGATTTTGTTCTGACATACGGAACTAATGGTTGTGAAGGAAAACAATATGGCGTTGCTTCGGGAGCAGATTCCCACAGCTTCTTTTATCGTCAGAAATAATGTACTCCTAATTGATTATTGATCGTAAAGGATATAGATTTTGAAAATGTATTCAAGAGCACATCTTCTAATCGAAAGGGATATAAATCAATTTAACAAAGAGACACCATGGGTAAAAAAATACTAATACTAATTAATAGTAAATACTAAATTAGTAAATAGGCCTAATACTTAATAGTTAATAGGCTATAGGCCTACTTATATACTCTATACTCTACAGTATAGTAATACCTACTGTATACTGTACTTTAATATTAATAATACTTAATAGGAGGGTAATCTATCATTTTAGGTACTCAAAATCGGCCGAGACTAGTAATGTGAAAAGAAGGTGACTCATTAAATTTTTATAACTTTTTCACACTTTAAGGAGGATTTTGGTTTTGAAAGTTACAAAAATGTTTCAAAGTTTTATTAATGTTTTAAACAATGGACGCGAGCAGAAAGTATGTGATAAGCCCATTATTTAATTTAAAATCATGCATTGAATGGCGTCCTTTTTGATTGGCTGCCATAAATTTTATTGTACACATGGTAAGCGAAAAAAAAAACAACTAGATTTCTAGATCATGGGGTTATAATTTGCATTGTTATTTAAAAACTTTATCTGCAAAGTTTTGTAAACAAATAGTTATTGATCACGGAGTTCCTGTACATCCAGTTATAACTTAGGCTTGATGAAAATAAATAGAAATGTAGCCTTAAACTCAGCAAATTATTTTCAAGCTCTCTGGATTTGCAACTTTTAACGCATTGATTCTAAAAATATAAAATTTCTTAATTAATTTCAGGCTCAAGTTTTTATTTTTACTGTCGATTTGTTTGCTAAATCTAAAAAAGCACATTTTTATTCCATGTCAACAACATGATGGAATGATTCTCGTCAACTCGTCGCCTCCATTGTGTTAAAAATGTTCAGTAAAAAATAAAGACTAGCGATGTTTTCATCAGATGCTACCAAGCTCATTTACTTTAGCAGCCATCTTGTTTAAGGTTTTTCTTGGTAAAATTTTAGTTAGAGATTCAGGGGAATCCACTCTAACTTACAGATGAACGCTGTTTATATAGCAAATCTTGCTGTTTAAAGTTAATTTCTGGCCTATATTGATATATTTAGTTTAGCTATTGATTTTGGTTTATTTTTCAGTTATGTATAATATTTGACACAGATATATCACAATATACTTCTATTAAAGCCTTAACAATGAGGCAACTTTTTCGCACAATACTAGTGTTACGTTCTGGGTTCATTTCAAATCAATAACAACGCTTCGTGTTTAACTTCACTACTTTTATTCGTCTCAATGCCTTCAAGCGTAACAGAACAGCCCTTGTCCTAACCGCTACTAACCCGCTGACTGCCAACTAACTACTCCTGACAACCATTCACTCCAGCTTTTATACCGCATTCGACCTTGGGATAACAATACACAAACACACCGGGGTTAACAATATTCTAGGGTAAACTCAACTCACACACTCACTCTCCCCTAATTCTAGATCATTCTATCCTATTCTAGTCTAACCTACACTGACCCGTAACACTACCCCCCACCCAAGTATTTGTAGTACATACTACAAATACTAACTAAATCCCCAAATCCTAAGTTAACCTAGAGGGCGAAAACAAACAGAGACAAAATAGATAAATAGATAAATAAAATAATTTTAAAAAACAAACAAAAAAAATAAAAAATAATGATTTGACAGGTATACTACACCAAGAGGAGAGTAAATAAATAATGCATTTATACATCTCTTTGTACATGAATCCAAGACAAACAACCGAGTAAAAATAACCGAAAAAAAAACAGCAAAAAAAAACAAACAAACAAATCTGTGGTTTAAATTACAATTTACATCTCAGACTCCCGATTTAAAATTTCTTGACAAAAAATCCGCTAGAAGATTATCCCTCCCCGGAATGTGTTCTATAGTAAATTTATATTCCTGTAGTAGTAAGGACCAGCGTGTCAGTCTGGCATTATTGAACCTACATTTATGAAGGTATTTTAGAGCACGCTGGTCCGTCTGCAGTACAAAGCTAGCGTTGTATAAATACAACGCTAGTTTGCCTGTGGCCCAGACAATTGCTAGGCACTCTCTTTCTATAGTAGAGTACCGAGTCTCTCTCGGTTGGAGTTTCCTGCTGATGTATTTTACTGGTCTTAGGACCCCATTTCTCATTTGCATCAAGGCTGCCCCGATACCTCGTGACGAGGCGTCGGTCCTGAGAATAAATTGCTCATTAATATTAGGTAAAATAAGAAATGGTTCTGAGTTCAAGTGTTTCTGGACCAGTCTTAAAGCACGGTTACATTCATCTGACCACACGACCTTTTCAGGTTTACCCTTTGCTAACAAGTCTGTCAGTATTGCGTTGGCCTCGCTGAATTCTGGTATAAATTTAGCATAATACCCTATAAGACCCACTAATGATCTTACCTCTTTCTTTGTGGTGGGTATTGCTACGTTTAAGATTTTGTTTACCTTGTTTCTCTCTGGTGTCAGTAGCCCCCTCCCCACTATGTGCCCTAGGAAATTAATTTTTTCAAACCCTAGCTCTAATTTGGCAGGTCTTACTGTCAGGCCCGCGTCCCTCAATCTATTGAACACCGCCTTTATTGCCATAAGGTGTTCCTCCCATGTCTCGCTGTAGATACAGATGTCATCAAAAAATGACACCACATTTTCCAAGTCTTTTAATACGACTCGCATTAATCTGGCGAATGTGGCGGGTGCCGTGCATAGGCCAAAGGGCAGGTAATTAAACTGAAATAGGCCCCAGGGTGTGACAAATGCGGTGAGTTTTTTGCTGTCATTTTGCATGGGGATCTGCCAATACCCTTTTGTGAGGTCGAGTTTAGTAAAATATTTTGCCCTATTTAATTTAGCGAACAGCTCATCTGTATCTGGGATGGGTTCCGCGTCGTAGACTGTGACTGCGTTAAGTCTCTTATAGTCTACACAGAACCGTGTCGACCCATCTTTTTTCTTAACTAGTACTACAGGTGCGCTGAAGTCGGAGTCGGACCTCTCTATTATCCCCAGTCTCTCCATTTCGTCCATCTCTTTCTTCATAAGCTCTCTTCGGGCGTATGGTATGCAGTAGGGTTTCGTTCTTATTGCTCTGGTGTTGGTCAGTTTTATTTTATGTTCTAGTAAACTTGTTTTTCCAGGTAAGTTGCTAATTACAGCTGTGTACTCTTGGATAATTTTGTCTAGATCTGTCCGCTGTGTTTTTGTCAGGGTGTCTCCTATTTTGATATCACTTAACTTAGTTTCCTCCAGTATGTCAGGAGTTTTTATTGTGTCCAATGGAATACCCGGTTCCATGTCCTCCTCATCTGTTAGTGATACTTGGTTTTCTTCTTCTGCCTCCACCACTCCTGACACTGCCGCTAACATGGGGTGTCCCTTGCTGTCGTCTGGTTTTTGTCTGTGATGGTACAGCATCATCCGATTTACATGGACCACCTTAGTGCTGTCCCCTGTTTTAATAACATAGTCCAAGTCTCCGATTTTTTTTAAGACTTCGTAAGGTCCCGCCCACCTTAGCTCAAGTTTGTTTAATAGTTGGGGCTTCAGTATCAGTACATGATCCCCCACTTTGATATCTTTGGTTGTGGCTGATCTATCGTAGTAGCTCTTTGCTTTATCTTTCTCATTTTCTGATTTGCGGGTTGCATAACTGCATGCCGTTTGCAACTGCTGCTTAAGGTCCAGCAGGTAGTCATATGCAGCTCTTGTCTTATATTCCCTTACTTCTCCTGTGAGGATATCCTTTAGGATGCTCATCGGGCCCCTCACTTTCCTGCCGAACATAAGTTCGAATGGCGGGTAACCAGTGCTTTCGTTTGGAACTTCTCTGTAGGCGAAAAGTGCTGCTGGGATGAATACGTCCCAATCATCATCCTTGTCTATAGCTACTTTCTTTAGCATTTCCTTCAAAGTTCCATTCCATCGTTCTACCGCCCCGTTGGCCATGGCGTGATATGCCGAAGCGTGAATGATTTTAATCCCCAACATTTTAGACACGGTGCAGAAAATTTCCGACGTGAACTGGGTCCCGTTATCTGAGAGTATGACTTCCGGGAATCCCATCCTCGTGAAGATGGAGAGTAGCGCATCTTGGATCTCTGCTGCCGTTACACTTTTCAGCGGTACGGCTTCTGGCCACCGTGTGCATATGTCTACGGCTGTGAGTATGAATCTGTTCTTTTTTTTCGTTTGAGTTAGTGGCCCCACAATATCTACGGCGATTTTCTCAAACGGTTGTCCCACTACCTCAGTTCTACCCAGAGGCGCCTTGCCACCAACATTCTTTTTGCTTTTCTGGCAGACATCACAACTTTCGCAGTAACGCCTGATATCCTCCCCTGCCCCTGGCCAGCTAAATTGTGACAGAATTCTGGCTTTCGTTCTTGCTACACCCATGTGCCCCGCCATAGGTGTGTCGTGTCCTAATTTCAGGATGGTGGGCCTAAGTCCCCTTGGGATTGCTAGTCTAATCTGATCTTCTGTTTTGCTGTGTTTTATGATCTTATATAATAACCCATCTATCGTTTTACATTGTTTGCCCTTTTCCGCGAGCTTCCACCACCTAGCTAATGTTTTGTCTTCGCTCTGTTGCGTTTTAAAATCTTTCGATGTCGTTATTTGGTCTAAAATCTTATGCCCCGGCTCATTTCTCTGGTTGCCCCATGCTCTAAGTTGTCCTCTGGTTTCTACCGCCGCTAATGTTAGCGAATCTTCCCTCGGTAATTTCGCGCCTGCTACATTCCCTATTATAAGTTCAGCGGGTGGATCATCTAAAAGGACGGCAAAGAACTCTCCCGTAAGGTATGGTGTTTCTATGTTGACTACAGCTCCTGGTACTCTTTTCTTATCTCCATCCGCGGTCTTAATGGTTATCCATTCTTTTGTCCATCTATTCCTTGGGACTAGAGCTTTTCGACAAGCTACGACTACAGAGCCCGTATCCCGTAGGACGGTCACCGTCCTCCCATCCAGTTTTCCTGCAACTATAGGAAGTGACCCTCTGTCGCTTATGAATCTCCGATTAGCTCCAATGTTCCCTACAGGGACAGCGCCCTTTACTTGACTTAGGCATTGTCCACAGTCGCCGCACTCCCCGCTGAACTCTGGTACTAGTCATATGTCTTGAATGTTCCTGAAGCCTACCCTTCTCCCTCTGTACTCATGTCTACGATTGGACCGGCACCCCGCCGCTATGTGCCCCTCAGCCCCACAGTTAAAGCATGTGATTGGGCTTCTTCTGGGACTAATATTACTACTCGGCCTAGGTTGGACCGGGCTTTGTCCTCTTCTCTCCCGTTGAAGGGTGACTTCATTTCTTGTGACCCATTCCTCTCTAATGGGGCTCTTAGATCTAGGTCTTAGGGTTCGTTTGTCCTTGTCCTCTCTAAAGGGATTCCTAGATCCTGATGCAAGTGCCATGGGGGCAACAAATGCGTCTTCTGTCACGTCGATCGGTTTTAATTTTCTGTCTGGGTAGATGTCAAAGTAGTTGTCACAGGCATTTTCTACGTCTGCTATTGTCCTCGGGTTTTGTCTGAGGATGTGCTGTCTTATGTCTTGTCCGACTGTTCTCACTATTTTGTCTTTTAAGAGTAGGTCAAACAGTCCGTCAAATGTCTTGTCACACTTGCTAGCTTCGACCCATCTTCTCAAGTAGTGTCGTACCCTCCTAATGTAACTCCCTGCTCTGTCTTGTTCTGATGGTTGGGCGCTATTAAACTTATCACTGTATCCTTGCTCCGTCAAACCAAAGTGTTTTAGGACCTCCCTTTTCAGCTTCCCATAATTCTCTTCTGCTCCTAATTCTGTTAACCACGATTCGCAGCCTATATCTAGCAGAACTTTCCTAAACTCGTGGCACCAAAACTTATCTTCTAAACCTATTTCTCGGGCTTCCCTTTCAAAAATGTCAACCACCACCTCCATATCTGTTTGGTCCCTACTGTTTCTCAGTCCAGTCAGCTTAATTCTTGGGGTCTGTGCCCTACCCCTGCCCTTTATGTCTTCCTCCCTGTTCCCCTTCTCCATTGCTAGTTCCAGCTCCTTCAATTTTAGTCTTTCTTCTGATTCAATTTTAGCCCTAGTTAGTGCCCTGTCTGCAGCCCTCTCGTCCCTTTCAGCCTGCTGCCTAGCCTTAGCCTCCGCCTCTAACAATTTAGCCTCAGCCCATTCCAACAGCTCCCTTCCCTCTAGTTTACATCTTTCCCCTAACGCTATAAAATGCTCTAGCGTTAAGCCTTCGCTAGCCATCTCACCTTATCCACTTAGGATTGGGTGCCAAAATTGTAATACCCAATATAATGTTAGGCAAGGGTAATCCCCGGTTGTGAGTACCGTGCCCCAGACTAATTCAAAAACACTTACCTCAAATACAAATCTGTTGTAGTAGTCCCTTCCCCTACTTTAGCCCTTCAAAACAATGGTAAATCCTGTAATGGCCGGGTCATGTGAAGACGAAGACCTGGATCGACAAAGACAAAAGTCCTGTGACGGCAAGGCTCTGTGCTGGTAAAATCCCAGGATGGTAGAGTCCAGTGATGGCGACTTTCTGTTCTGATAAAGTCCAAGGATGGTAGAGTCCAGTGATGGCGACTTCCTGTTCTGATAAAGTCCAAGGATGGTAGAATCCCGTGATGGCGACTTTCTGTTCTGGTAAGGTCCAAGGATGGTAGAACCGAGTGATGGCGACTTCCTGTTCTGATAAAGTCCAAGGATGGTAGAGTCCAGTGATGGCGACTTTCTGTTCTGATAAAGTCCAAGGATGGTAGTCCAGTGATGGCGACTTTCTGTTCTGATAAAGTCCAAGGATGGTAGAGTCCAGTGATGACGACTTTCTGTTCTGATAAAGTCCAAGGATGGTAGAATCCCGTGATGGCGACTTTCTATTCTGATAAAGTCCAAGGATGGTAGAATACCGTGATGGCGACTTTCTGTTCTGGTAAGGTCTCAGGATGGTGACGTCTAGTGGTGGTGACGTCCAGTGGTAATGACGTTCTGATTGCGACTTTCTGTTCAGGTAAGGTCCCAGGATGGTATAGTCCAGTGATGATGACGTCTAGTGATGGTGACGTCTAGCGATGGTGACGTCTAGTGATGGTGACTCCCAGTGGTAATGACGTTCTTATGGTCCCAGAATGGTATAGTCCAGTGATGATGACGTCTAGTGATGGTGACGTCTAGCGATGGTGACGTCTAGTGATGGTGACATCCAGTGGTAATGACGTTCTGATGATTGCGCTATCTTTACTTTAATACTGGCCACCAGTTGTTACGTTCTGGGTTCATTTCAAATCAATAACAACGCTTCGTGTTTAACTTCACTACTTATTCGTCTCAATGCCTTCAAGCGTAACAGAACAGCCCTCGTCCTAACCGCTACTAACCCGCTGACTGCCAACTAACTACTCCTGACAACCATTCACTCCAGCTTTTATACCGCATTCGACCTTGGGATAACAATACACAAACACACCGGGGTTAACAATATTCTAGGGTAAACTCAACTCACACACTCACTCTCCCCTAATTCTAGATCATTCTATCCTATTCTAGTCTAACCTACACTGACCCGTAACAACTAGCCATGGCCAATTTTACGCACCTAAAATGATAGATTACCTCAAAGTGCACTCTTGACTGCAGTACACAATTGTTTACAGTGATAATTATATCTCTTTCTTAGGGATGTGAAATATATCCTTTAAAAGATGATTCAGTCTTTGAATTATTGGCTAAAGTTAAAGGACTCAGAAATACTAAGTGGGAGGGTAAGTAACATCTGAAAAATATTTGGCACTGAAAACATTTTTGTATACATAGTAAAAACTCATGTAGTTGAAAAAAAATAATTAAGGCACACTGCTAAAACTGCCACTTTCAAAATCAAGGGTCTATATCATAATTATAAAATAAACTCTGGTATAAATATTGAAGCTGTAAGGGGATATGCTATGTTTTTTTTCTATTTTTTACAGTTTAAGATCTAAAGCCTTTTGAATACGTTAATCGTATTTGGCATATAAAAGTAAATACTAAACAGCAAAAAAAAAGGGTCGAAAACAATTTTGGTTGTCATGGAAACCAAAAAACCTCCGCCATTTTGAATTTTTCGGTACTTTTAAAAATGCTAAGGCTTTTTTATTTAGCAATCAAATTTAAACTGCTTATATTTCAGTATATATTAAAGCTTTTGTCACGACAACTTTTTGAAATAATTACTAGTAAGAATTTTACAAGGTCTAAAAAATCGTACCTTTTTTAGTATTCAAAAGTTTCAAAATGTGCATATTAATTACCAAATACTTTTTTTCTATGAAAGCAATCACAATTCCCTCGTGACAAAAGTTGTTTTTTTTTTGCATCAAGAACATTTACTGAAAATATGGTTGTCATTGTTTAATAAATAAAAAAGTAGTAGGCTTTTTAGTGTTAAAAACCTGCGAACTGAGAAAAACAGCCGAAAGTAACGACAACTAGGTCAGGAAAGTACCATATCTGTGTAAACTGCAAAGCCGATTGTAAGCTTTGGGTGTTGCCGAGATGCAGGAAATTAAGTTTATTAAATACATGAGAAATCCAGCTTTCCAATGATTTCAAATACAATATAATAATGGATATAAAACTTTTCATAGAGAGCTTGTAAGATTGGGAAAAATTGATTATTTTCTAATTAGTACGGTCATAAAAATCGTAATTCAAACACATAAAATATTTTTTTCTCTTTAAAGTTATTATTTTCTATATACAAAAATGAACAAAGTATCCAAAAGTGTAAGAAACCCATCATGACGAAAAACAAGAAATTTTGTGATTTTTTTTCCGCGCATATCCCCTTAACCCAAGCCCTAATACACAATTTGGCCAAACCCTAAACTCGATGTTCATCAGACCAAATGGAATAGTTGGCACCATAACACTTAGACATACTTCTTAAACGTGTTACATATTTTAAATCATATTATTAATTTACCACAAATTTTTGCTGCTCATTTACTGCTACAAAAAGTATAATTCTCTTCATTTATATAATTAATTAATTTATCACCTTTACATTTTAGGTGGCATTTTCAAGATCTATATTCATTTTGATGAGCACTATAATATGAAACCACCTGAAATTTATTTTCAAACAATACCTTTTCATCCCAATGGTGAGTAGTAAATGTGATATTGATGAAAAGAGTTAATACACTAACACCCTAATCAACTTTTTCTCTAATTTGTAATCTTTAAAAATATTTTAGTTGATGCAAGTAGTGGAAAACCTTCCATTGATTTCCTAGACTACCCCCAGAAATGGAATGAAAACTACAGTCTTTCAAATATTTTGGTTGCCCTTCAGGTAGTAAAAACTTAATAGCTACCCTTATATTAAAACATATTTCATTCATGTTCAATAAATGATCAGTTTGCCTATAGTGACGAAAACTAACAAACTTGTAAACTATTTAGGCGTTACTTTCACATCCAGTGCTAGAAAATGCAGTGAACACGCAAGCTGCCCAAATGCTGATGGTTGCTCCACTGTCATATGAACAGATGGTTCAAGAATGTGTGGCTGCTAGTCAGAAAGTGGAAGGTAAATATGTTGTCATGTTACCACATGGTTCAAGAATGTGTGGCTGCTAGTCAGAAAGTGGAAGGTAAATATGTTGTCATATGACCAGATGGTTCAAGAATGTGTGGCTGCCAGTCAGAAAGTGGAAGGTAAATATGTTGTCATATGACCAGATGGTTCAAGAATGTGTGGCTGCTAGTCAGAAAGTCGAAGGTAAATATGTTGTCATGTCACTAAACCTGTTTCTGCATATTTACATAGTCATACTTTTTTAAAAATCACATGAATTATAATAAATGAACCGTTACTTTAAGTAAATATTTATTGTAGCTAATTAAATGAAAGAACATTCTTGAATAAACATAAATTAAAAAACTGTCAAACTGTTTTCTATTACCCCATTTCCCATGTTAACTGGTCTGACTTCATTCAACAGATGGTAAAGATCCACATGAAACTACTTTGCAGGCAGTGGCCAAGTTAGAAAAGACAGCAGGAAAAAATATGACATCCCAGTCAGCAAAACGCCCTAGCTCACATTCCACCAGACTATCTTTCAATGACTACCACACAACATGGTGCAATATTGCCACATCCAAGACCAGATATGAGTCTGTTAATCCTTGTAAGATTCTAAAACATTTTTTCTTCATTATGAAAAATTGTTGTCCATTTATCCTGCTACCTCCTTAAACAAAAAGCCACAAGTATCATCACAACGTCAGTGTTCAGCATCTGTCAGCCTCGTCATCTTTTAGCCAGAATACTGCTGACAGCAGCGTAGTTTTCATAACCAGTCACCCCATTATTTACTTTTTCAACCCCTTATGTAGATTACTCACTAAATAAAACCTTTTAATATTTTAGAAGACCTAAGTAGTTATAAAGATCGCTATAATATAATGTGATCCTCAGTCATAATAGCACTTTTTCCAGGCTTTGACCCACAGTGACCCATGATTGAAAAGCTATCTTATTGTTCTGATTTTACACATCAGTGTTGCACTAAATAACAGCTCATAAAATTATACAAACTAGTTAGCTAACTAAACTGACTTGCTCCTTATTGAATTTAGTAATTACAAATTTGATTATATCTCTTTGAACTTTAATTTAATAAAATAATTTTTATCATTTCGTTACAGTGCTTGATCAGTTGAAAGAGAATGAAAAACTACATGAAATTCACTTAGGTTTACAAAGAAATGAAATAGAAGAACAAATAAAAAAACATATAGATGAGTATGTTTCTTCGTAACATTTTAGCATACTCTAAATCAATAGTCAACCTATTTTCTTTCAATTACAGATTTAGTCAAAACCGTATGCTGGTATAAATAATACTACTGAGTTAGGGATCATCCATTAATGACGTCCACAAAATTGTGCAATTTTAGACTCATTTTTACTTCATCATTAACCTGAACCCCCCCCCCCCCCCCCCATCCTCCAGTCCAAAAGTTGGTTTTTCTGACACCCCCCCCCCTCCCCAGTGTGGACGTCATTAATGAATGATGTCAAAATATTTGATATTTCAGTCACAACACTTTGATGTATGGTGTGTTTAAACACAAACCCTCCAATGAAACACTGAAGGCAGCAAAACTGGCCCAGTTAGAGAAGATGAAAAGACTTTACCTTCCACCTAGACAGACACCAAGTAGGTACACAGTTTTGTTTTTTAATAAAACTATTTTATTTACAGGGACATAATCGATAGGAAATATATATAACTTCTTTGTGCATAAGTTCTGTTACCACAAAAAGCTCAGACTATTTCATTTTATATTATCAATTAGAAGTCTAAGATTAATTGTATTAATGGTATACATGAAATGAGCATTGATAAATTATTTTAAGTTATTCAGATTAATTATTGTTTCTCCTTAGACCCTGAGTTCACACATAACGAAGCAAAAGTTTTAGTCAGTGAAGAGACATGGGAGAAAGAAGTGGATGAACTTGTTAACTGGACCAACAATTTGAACACAAATTTTATTGACGCTACATAATCATTTTTGAGTATTTTCTTAACTTAGTAACCAAAGCCTTTTGGTTGCTTTACAATTTTAAGAAGTAATTTTTTTTAGTACTTTGAAAAAAAAAATGTGCTTGATTAAGCTAAAGATACAGACCCTATACATAATTCATTGTTGAAATCAGCTATCAGGGAGGCTATGTCCAAATAGTGCTAGCACTTTGTGGAATCCTCCATTACCTACTAAAATCTCTAAATTTCACACAGTAATTGTGTAAATAATTTAAAACCACTGCAAACTCAATGTGCTTTATTTATTCTTTTTTTTAAAAACTTTGTAGAAAAATACGAATAAAAATGTAAATATCTATATTTGTTTTAATTTTTCTGACCAAAACAATAATAAAAATTAATATCTTGCAGGTATGAGAAATGTTTTCAACAAATACAACTGTTACATTGAAAAAATGTGTAATCATTCCAGCATTTACTCATGACAGTAGATTCCTCACTGGTCTGTAAAAGCCTGTGAATATCCATCTCACTAGGGGTAATACATTTTAAACTGTTTATCAAAATAACAGTACACTAGAAACTGCTGTCTGGTCAAATTTGGAACACTATCAGCAAACTACCATGGCACATTATTTATTACTTTATCTTTTATGGCAAAAGTTCATATACCCCACGACATATACTTCCAGGAAAATTATTTTTAAAACGAACCTACAAGTTCCATTCCACAGTTACTCAATGCCTCTAAACAGTAATAAATACATGAGCTATTTACATTTATAATTAAATGATCCAGACTGCTTAGGTTAAAGCTTCACCTAACCAATGCACAGAAGCAAACATTCCAATGTATGAGCTACAGTCAGGTGGACACTCACACATCACAAAACTGTTCACCCAACTTAGTGGTTAAGTGAAGGTTAACACTTCACCCAACCTATACACATAATCAAACATCCCAATGTATGAGCTACCTTCATCTAGTCAGTAACATCTGTCTTGCATGCAGCCAGCTAGACACTCAGACATCACAAAACTGTTCAGCCAACCAATACACAGAACCAAACATCCCAATGTATGAGCTACCTTCATCTAGTAACAACCATCTGTCTACATGCAGCCAGCTAGACACTCACACATCACAAAACTGTTCAGCCAAGCTAGTGGGGCTGCCAGCTAGACACTCAGACGTCACAAAACTGTTCAGCCAATTTAGTGGGGCAGCCAGCTAGACACTCAGACGTCACAAAACTGTTCAGCCAATTTAGTGGGGCAGCCAGCTAGACACTCACACATCACAAAACTGTTCAGCCCAGTTAGTGGGGCTGCGGAACATGTCCATCAACATAAAAGTTGCGTGTTGCCTTGGGAAGCGTGACCTCAATGCCATCAAGATCCTTATTTAATATAATTTGACATCCTGAAATATCAACAGGTTAAACATTGAGTGGTTTTCTACTAGGAACCTTAAAAATCTACAGTAAATATTTATACAGACTTTTTCTATGTTGTCTTAATGATTTGTGTATAAATATTAATATTATGACTAGGCAATAATAGAACTACAAATAATAATGTACATATCTAAGATCTAGACAGAGATATTTGATTTCTGCTCTCAAATTAATGATACACAAATAATTAAAAATCTGTTTGCATAAATTTAAAAATGATTTCATGTTTACAATACAATCAAGGGACATAACTAAACATATGAAACAAAGTATCTATATATATAATTCTCTTCTGGGAGCCGTTAGAAAACAAGCTGCAAGTGCGCGCCCTGCAGTCCCCTCTCTTTCGCTACCACCCCCCCCCCCCTCACATGGTCAGGTGAGTTGTAGTTCACGCTAAATGTTTAGTTTGGTGACGGCTATTAGGGGCAGATAATTCAGTTTGAAACTATTTTAAACTTAGAGGAGGTAACTAAGAGGAGGCTGCTTTCACGGGGGGGGGGGGGGGGGGGGGGGGGGAAATGGGGGTTTAGTGTTTTAAAGCAAATATTTTCAGTGGCAGCATTGGTACTGTCAAATTCACAAATTATGAATTACTGAAAAGTAGAAAAAACAACTAAATAGCGGCGTATGATACACCGCGGGTCGGCTCGTCTAAAATAAATTACCTAATCGTGAGTTTTCTTTTAAATATGGGGCCATATCAAGCATATCATCCTCTCTGAAAAAAAGCAATGTAAGTAAAATTAACTTTAAGGTAGTAATTTACTCATTAAAAAATTAGAAATGTAAAACATTAACACTGAAGAAGCTAAAAGGATGTTCATTCATCAGATTTTATTTTCATAATAGAGAATGATAATTACTCTCGCTAGTAAAGATTTAAAGATTGACTTATACACACAAATAGTAACTTAATAATATGCTGCTAAATATTGTATAAATTGTATAATTTACTATAATATATGTATAATATATTTTGTCACCTTTCAAACAATGAAGAAATAATTTATGATAAGAAATTGTTTTTTTTTAACAATTTAATATTCTAATTCTAATTAAAAAATTTTATAAAGCAAAAGTAATTAAATTTTCATAATATTTAGTCAGATTTATTATACTTTATCCACATGACATTTTAAATTATCGACAAAGTATTTTAATAGTCCAGATGATATCACAAGATGCTTTACTGGACGCCTCAAGGAAAAAGTAAATGGAAGGCGAAGGGAAACATGGAGGTGCACGGCAGAAAAACAACTGACAAAAGCAGGACTATATTGAGGGGCTATCAAGAAAATTGCCAGGGACTGTCAAAGATAAAAAAAAACTTTCTGCAGTGGCCTACGTGTCAGAAAAACAAGATAGAAAAGATGATCATGATGATTTTTCTAGTAGTTACTCACTTTTCTTCTGGTTGAGGTAGTTTGTGCAAATATTCATCTTTTACATAAACATGACATGTAGAGCACGCTAAAGAAGCTTCACAGGCTCCTGTGTAACAATAAAATATACAAAGCATTTACTAAAACAATAACCAAGTACTTAAAATGAAACCACTCAATAATGGGAGATAAACATCAGAGATAAACGCTAGTTAATGTCATTAGTTAATTCAACTTACTTACTGGGTAGCAAGAATTTAAAAGGTAAAACTGGTACAAGTAAAATAAATTTTCACCCCTACTACCAAATAATTTGTAATGTTTACCTTCTATTTCTATATTGTATCTGTGAGCTAGGTACATAACATTGTCACCAACTTTGCCTTTAATGTGATGCTTCTCTCCCTGTCTATCTATGTATGTTATATTCACACTGAAATTTGAGAAAAATGTGATTTTTAATTGTGCAATGCATGAAATTGAAGCAATTTAGCAATTAATCTAACTATTCAATTACCTAAAGATATACAAATATTTTTAAAAATAATTAAATTTTTCTCATTTGAGAATTTACAAAAACAAAGCTTACAGATCAGCCTCTGATTTTGCGTCTTGCCATTCATATTCCCCACCAAGTAAACATGCTGTAATTAAAAAGCAAAAATACTGGAACTGAAATAACGTAAAGGTTTTTTTTTTAAAAAAAAACAAGGCATATGTCAAATTTAGTCACAAAAGTAAATATACAAAGGTATTAAAGAAATATGAAATATTGAATTCAATTCTATCTCACCAAACTTTAAATTACACTTCTTTATTTTACTTACTGATTAGCAATTATAATAATAATTGCTATATCACAATTACAATGTATCAAAACACCAAATTTAAGGCCCAAACTCATTTGGAGACTTAAATAATTCAGTAAAATGTGAAGATGTTTGTAACAAAATTAATAAATTATCCGGTAATCTATCATTTTGGGTACGTAAAATCGCCCGCGGCTATTAATGTACAAAAACGTTACCTCATTGTCAAGGCTTTAATAGAGGTATTTTGTCATACATTTGTTCAAATATTATAGATAAATGAATAATAAACCTAAATCAATGGCTAAATAAATCGATATAGGCCAGAAATTAACTTTAAACAGCAGTGTCTGAGAGCAAGATTTGCTATATAAACAGCAGCCATTTGTAAAATAGAGTGGCTTCCCCCTGAATCTCGCGCTATAAGCTTATAAAAATAAAACTTAAACAAGATGGCTGCTATGGTATAGTAAATGAGCATGGTTGCATCTGTGGGAAACATCGCTAGTCTTCATTTATTTTACGGAAAAGTTTTAATTCAATTGTTTAAAAACCGGTACATAAATGAAACAAGGAAACATTTTTGATTTTTGTATTTTAAAAAACATAAATTATAAATCCTCCTCAAAATGTGAAACAATTATTAAAATTTCAGGAGTCACCTGTTTTTCACATTACTAGTCGCGGGCGATTTTACGTACCCAAAAACGATGATAGACTAGTCTAGTAAGTTAGTTAGTAGAGTGGTGCACTAGCTGACTAGCCTGGGTCGATTTTACGTAGGCCTACCTAAAACGATAGATTACACAATTTTTTTTTACTTTTTGAGTTATACCTTGGCGTTTAAAGTTTCTTGTTCGTGTTTTTAAATACGTAAATTTTTTAAGATCCAGCAAATTGAAATACAATGAAGATCGAAGGCAAGTGACTTGTTTACATAGGAAGTTCATGGATGCCGCCATTTTGAAATATAAAAGAAAAGGGGCCTAGTTTCTATTTTTATTTTCAGTATGAAGTATCTACGAAACTATTTTACATTAAATAAAATGTAACATTTGCCAGTGTGCCTTTTTTGTTATTGAAATGATAGTCCCAAAAGATAATCTTCTGAGCTTCTAAACGTTCCTATTATAAATTAATTTAGTTTTGCAAATGAGAGACTTCAAATATATCGATTTATCTGAGTGTATGTATTTATTGTATTATTATATTATGATAGTGTAACCATGTATGAGTATGTATGGTCAAGATATTTTAAAGATTGTAACTTTGTTACCGAAGCCACTTTCTCGTATACAAAGTTAAAGTTGGTATGATTTTTTAAACCAAAAGGTTGCGACCATAAGGGGTACTTGACTCTATTTTCGATTCCCCAAAAACCTTCCGAATTTGATAATTTTATTCCATATTCTCTTAGAGGTCGTCACACTCGTAGGGGGGAGGGGGTCCGTAAATTTGTGACGGTGTGTGATGAGGGGGAGGGGGTTCAGATGGTGCGACGTCAAACTTTTGCATTATAAAAAAGCAATGTTAGAAAACGAATTTTAGACGTTATTTCTGGTTTTAGAAAACTATTTTAATAAATTGTAATAGGAATTGATTAAAATACTCTATTTTGACAGAGTACAGACAAGATTTTGGAAAAATATAGATGTTTAAAAAAAATTTAACTGCAATTTTGAGGGGGGTTATAGGCTGAGGTATGACGTCATTTTAGGGGGGTGGGGTCTGGCTTTTTGTGACGGAGGGGAGGGGGGGGGGGGTAAAAATCGTCAAAAAAGCGTGACGTCATTTATGGATGACCCCTTAAGCATGTTCTAAGAACTTTTCGCCTGTATGTTTTTTCTCGAACAAAGAGCTGTTTTGTAAAAGACGCAGAAACAATTTCTATGGCCGGACTCCACTAGAAGAGCCATCTCAACTCATATAATATAAGCAAGTCTAGGTGAGCTAACTCGCGCTTTTAAAAAGTTCCTAAGATGATTCTTATAAAAGTGTGTGTATAGTGTACAACAATATAACGAACAACACGGGGACAAAAGCAAAATCTAGTAAACTAACTACTTTGCGTAAAGTTTAATCCCAATCACGCACACTAACTTCTGAGCTACACACATTACGACATTTTTCATGAAACGATCCTATGGTAATTTATTCCGATGAATTCAAGAACTGTTCTTGATTCAGCGGGAATGCTGGCTCCATCTATTAAAGGGGAGAATGGATTTCGTATCAATGTTGTTCTTCTTTCAACTTAGGTGAGCAAAGTTGAAGTCAGTTTTCAAGAGATTCTGATGTACAGTAATCTCAAATTTTCATTTAATTCATATTTAGATTCACATAGTCTAGTTAAAACTCAGGGGTCGTCCATAAATGACGTAACACTCGTAGGGGAGAGGGGGGGGGTCCTTAAATTTGTGACGGTGTGTGATGAGGGGGAGGGGGGGTTCAGATGGTGCGATGTCATACCAAAAGTTCGTTTTCCTTGCGCGTTTAGAAACAACTTGATTTCACCTTTTAATACAAAGACACGATTCACATTTCATTTCGACAACGAACGTCCTTCAGTGTTGAAAAGAAGAACCTTCCTCTCAGAATTCATGTCTTCATGTTCATTAGACAGACGGGTTTTTAACAGAGCTCCAGATCCCATGTACTAAAATTTACCATTTTATAAGCAAATTAAGTAAGGTCTATAGAGAGGTCGAAAGAGTCTCACTGGCAAGGACATACCAGAAAATCTTGAATAGAATTCTCTTTGATTTTATATTAATGAAGACATTTTATGAAGACAATCAACTGAGAACATAAGCTTTCGACTGTTGATTGAACTAATTAAAAGAAAACAATCGCGGAACCTTAACTTCTTCACAAATCTGCTCCTTTACATCTAAGGGCATTTCCTATAGCATTATATAATATATATATTATAGGCTTTCGCGGAGTATTTCTGATATACGCAGCTGAATAGTTTAATTATCAAAGCTATTTGTTGTAACTTCACTGGTATTCCTAAAGTTTAATTAACATTTTTCAGCATGCAGTTCTATGGTTTAGTGAGCTTTTCTCCAATATTAATTGAATGTTTATTTTTTCTTCGTAGTCCGGGAAATAGACGAGGAATTTGAAATAAGTGTGAGGACGTCAACAGTGAATAAAAAAAAACAACTTTTCGTCTTAGGGGTCATCCATTTATGATGTCCACACGCGGGGGGGGGGGGGGGGGGGGTGTCGAAAAAATTGACTTTTGCGGACGCGTATGGACTTTTATAAGGAAAATAAGTGGGTTTTTGTGGTGGTGGTGGAATAAAACAACAACTGCAAGTGTGAGTATTTAGGGCAACTATGATGTGGATTAAAATCTAATCCACCCTCGGGTCATCCAGCTCCTGACACGTGATATGTCGTAGGGTCATTCATTTATGACGTACACACGGAGGGGAGGGGATGGAAGGTCCGAAAAAAATTAAGATAGTTTCTACAATATAAAGTATTAGAAAAAAACACATGTATTGGCGGCTGTCAAGATCGAAATATAGTTGGGAAATAAAATCCCATTAAAAAAACATTTAGAGGTCAGAGGCGTAGCGATGGGGGGGGGGGGGGGGAGGGGGCATATGTCCCCGGGCGCCGACCTATGAGGTGTAACAACAAATTTAAATGTCATTTTAGCTGCATTATTGCAGTTTGAAGGGGGGGGGGTGCAAATCGAAAATTTATTGAAAGTTTGTCCCCGGGCACCGGGAAGGGTCGCTACGCCTCTGTTAGAGGTCGATGCATTAAAGCAAGTCATTGCCTTAAGTAAATGTACCCATATAACTTGTATGCCTCAATGTACTTAATTTACATATATGCCCCATGTATCAACTTGACCTGTATGCCCCATGTAGCTATATAACATGTATGGCCCTTGTAATTATATGGCCTGTATGCCCTATGTAGTTATGTGACCTGTATGCCCTATGTAGTTATATGACCTGTATGCCCTATGTAGTTATATGACCTGTATGCCCTATGTAGTTATATGACCTGTATACCCCATGTATTTATATGACCTGTATGCCCTATGTAGTTATATGACCTGTATGCCCTATGTAGTTATATGACCTGTATGCCCTATGTAGTTATATGACCTGTATACCCCATGTATTTATATGACCTGTATGCCCTATGTAGTTATATGACCTGTATGCCCTATGTAGTTATATGACCTGTATACCCCATGTATTTATATGACCTGTATGCCCCATGTAGTTATATGACCTGTATGCCCTATGTAGTTATATGACCTGTATGCCCTATGTAGTTATATGACCTGTATGCCCTATGTAGTTATATGACCTGTATGCCCTATGTAGTTATATGACCTGTATGCCCTATGTAGTTATATGACCTGTATGCCCCATGTAGTTATGTGACCTGTATACCCTATGTTATCTATTATGTCGTTAGTTATATGTATAAGCAATCATTTAATTATATTTATATGCGGTCATTATATCAGAAGTGCCTGCCAAAGCGATTATGGCGTATCACAATAACTGGCACTTGATTTTTAGAACCGTCTATTGATTACATCACACAGGTATTAACGACAGGGCCATTCACCAATCGTGATTTCAATGTCAGAGTAGATCAGATCGCTGTTGCACTTTTGCTACATTTTCTTCTTCTTCCTTTTGTCACCCTAGAGAGGATAAGACCAAGTTAACACTTCACCAACTTACTCGATAGTTGGGTTATTGTTATTTTATGAAGCCACCCCCGGACACTATGTCTCCTCCGTCCCTGTTGGTGCCACTCCAATGCCAGACAGGAATGTTGTTTTGGGTTTTTTTTGTGAGTAAATTCGCCATCCACACCTAGAAATCTATTCCCTTTCTAGTTTTTCCTTTTTAGATTATCGGCCGTCGGCAAAGAACGCCTGTTTCACTTTGTTCGTGGTCAGTGTATTTTCAACATTAATGAAAAAATTAAAAAACGTCAAGTTTTTTTTTACAATTTTTACCTCCCGCTTCCCTTTTGTCACATAATGTCACAATAAGCCAGACCCCCCCCCCTAAAACGACTTCGCACTTCAGCCCACAATCTCCCTCAAAGTTGCAGTTATATTTTATTTAAAACATCGTTTTTTTTTCTTCTTAAATATTGCCTATGCTCGGTCAACACATAATATTTAAATCAATTCCTATTACTATATATTAAAACAGTTTTCTAAAACGCGAAATAACTTCTAAAATTCAGTTTCTAACAATACTTTAAAAAAATGCAAAAGTCTGAAGCCACATCATCTGACACCCCCGCCCCCCGCTCATCAAACATCGTCACAAAATTACGGACCCCCTCTTCCCTACTAGTGTGACGCCATTTATTAACGACCCTCAAAGTAAACTGAATTCCGTTATAACAACACTAATATAAGTATTTAGCGCAATGCAACTCATTCGCAGTTGTCTGTAATTAAATCAAAGGGAATTTTATGTCATTTGAGATAAGAGGCATGTTTTTTATATATCATAGAATACACCATGAAAAAAAAATTCTTGAAGAAATTTTCTAAATCTCACAAGGTGCTGAACAATAAAGGCATTTAAGGTGCAAAAGTTTAAAGTGACGAGCTGAAATTAATGCAATCAAAAGAAGGGAATTTTGTATTTCTATTTGTTTTTCAAGTTAGGCTAACTTTCTATAGTTCTCAGGCATATGTGAATAGATCACCGATGAGACTCAACTAACACACATCGCGTTTTATTTTTTCAAACGTATTTCTTTGTTTAAATAATTTAAAAGCAAAGTTAATTGCATCAGTTTGTTATAATGTATTATTAATTATATTTCATTTCCATCAGTATGATTTGAAACATTCCGTAGTTTAGATAATTTATCTTTAAAACATAAAAATGAGGAGATGACGTGAAGAAAAATAATTTGGCTTGCTCAGTTTCATTATCATGAAAACCTGGCAACTCTCTCGCATAATAAAATGAACTAAAGCAGTATAGCCTAACAGGCAGAGTTGTCGAAACCATCCAGAGGTTGATAGTGGATGTGATGTGCAAACTAAGAAGATGGATGTGTTATGGATTTGTTTTCCTTTGCATGTTTGTAGGCGCTTAGACGGACTATAAATATTCATGTAACAAGGATGCATTGAGGATTACTGTGATGTTTTATTAAAAAAATTGGATATATTTTCACACAATTCTGGCTGTGTACTGTTCCAGATAACAGGCACACGAAAACATGGCGACAAATCTTCATAAATTTCGGCACTCAAATTTTAAGTTACATGTGAATATTTGCCGTTACTGTGTTCTAATAATTGTGTTTTTAACTATTAATCGCGAGTGTTCTGCATTTTCTCAAAATCAGCAATGGTTAGAATCATCGAACCATCATGCTGGAAGGATAAATCTTAGGAATATTGATCTTGAAATTGACCCATCGAAAAGAAAAATAGGTGGATTTTCAGCATCATCTGATTCTAGCAATCCTGATGATGGGGAATATTTCACAGATACTCGACAAGAGGCTGTTAATCCAGCTGATATGGGTGGAGTTATAATTCAGCAGGCCTCCCAGGATTTATCAGCACGATTAAGGTGGCTAAGCAATGATGAAATTGGAATAACTAACATGCAGGTACTAGACTTAACTAATAACTACCACTGATGTCCCATAATAATTAATAATAGACTTTTTCTGAAAATAGTTAGATCTAGACCTAGATTTCTAGATCTAGGCCTATATTTACTATATTAATATTAATATTAGTATTATTAGGCCTACTAAATATTAATATTAGGTTGTTTATCTCAAATGTAGTTTTATGGTTAGAAATTAGAGTTACGCCTAAATTTAAAAAAAATAAGTGGAGGAATATTAGTTAGGGCCTCATATATAACAATGTCATGCTGTATAACACTGACTGCCTTTGAACTGACTGGATTCACTTTTCACTTGATTCTTTTTTTTTTTTTTTTTTTTTGCAAAATTGCTGTTGTGAACACCAAATCCAAATTAACTAGTTTAGTCATTAGGCCTAGGGCCTACACATTTTCTATTTGTTTTGCTCAGTATTGCTCAATAGTGCTTAGCGCTATTTATTTCAAAAGACTGGCTATTTTTTAAAATAAAGATATTCCCTAAATGAAGTTGCTAAATTTTATTTTTAAATTGCAACTAATTTTAGCGCACAATTCATTTTGTATTGTTTAGCCCTAGGCTTAACAAATGTAAGAGGTGTGGTGGTCATAGAAATATATGCTAATTATTTGATGTGGTAATAAGTAAGTAAATGATTCCGTTTTGTGTCATAGAAATGTAAACTAATTATTTGATGTGGTAATAAGTAGGTAAAAGAGTCCAGTCATGTGCCTGATCCTTCATAAAACTGTAGTGGTATTTTAATGGTTAACATTTGTCTATGTACTATTATTTAGCTTAGTTAACAATTTTTAAAAACAGTAACTATACTTAGGCATCTACTGACGTTAAGATTTTAGTATTGAACTTGGGTTGTTAATAAAATTAGTTTAGATATTGTCCCAGTGGAGAGTTTTGTAGTTAAATAGAGTCATTGCTGGCAAGAACATAACACAGCCAAAGCTTTAGCTAGTTGTTGATGGGTAGGCCTGGCAAATAAATAATTTTTGGCCAGTTCACTTCTGTGTTTACCACATCATTACAAGATTGGTATAGTTTACTTAGGTTATGGTTAAATAATCTAGCAGTAGAAGAATCCTCTTATTATCCTGATTAAGTCTATTTGTACTCAAGTTTTAGTACCTGTATGAAATTCATTATTTTATTAGTGAAAACTCTTTGAAATGATTTGGAAAAAACTCTGAATAGTGACTGTAACTACTTTCCCGTTAGCTAGTAAATGATAGTTAATCTAATATTGTACAAACTAATTTTTTAAATACTTAGTTCACTCTACACTAGCATTAGTTGTGCTTTTAAACTTAAAAGCAGGATTTACATTTTACCCTATTTTAAAAAAAAATGTGACTAGCTCAACATAATTAATCAACATCCCTACACTTAGCCCTACTACCTATTTTGCTATATTGATGAAAATTTTAAATGCTCTGTACTTATTAAGCTTCTATATAGAATTAGAAATGTTTTCACTGTATTTTTTTTTAATGTTAAAAATGATACAATGGCTATGTAGTACTTTAATTTAAAGGTATATTTAAAAAAAATTTCTTTCCTTAATTATATAAGTTTAGGCATTTTTTTAATTTAAAAAAATACCATGTCCCTCTTTTTTTACACTAGCTTTAGATTTGTTATGTAAAATCTATTTAGGAATTGCGTAAGTTCAGTTTGGGTTTTTAAATTTTTTTTTTCTTCTGCTGGCTTTTTAATCAAGTGCTCTTATTCCTGCTCCTTATATTCATTTTTAAGGGTATGTGATGTAGCTAATAAAACCAGCTGGTTGAGTCGTTTAAGCTCATGGTTGCTACATTGAAAAGTCCTGAGTTCTAATCCTCGGGTAGATGAGTCTTGATAGCTGGGGACAGCAGCCATTTGGAGAGAAAAGTCTTAACAATTTGACATGAAATACTTTAGTGTGCTGGTGGAAATCCCGTCTAACATTAAGAACAATGAACAAAGAGGAAGAACTGCATTATTTTTTTTTTTTTAAATTTAGCTTTGCACTGACTCTACAGTCCTGTTAAGTTAAGCTATTAAACGTACACAGTTGCACACATATATAACAAATTTTAATGCCATAAGCCCATTTATCACTCTTGTACACACATTTATAAAAAAGCAACTTTAAAGTTAACTTCCAGTTAAAGTGATGCCCATATTATATAACATTTCTACTGGAGATTTTGTGACCATGGTGTGATACAGATTTTAAACTAAATTTCTGTCTTGTATCTAATGCAGTTATTTAGAAATAGTTGAATTAGGCTATTTTCGTTTTAAAAATCTTAAAGTTTTAAGGGACGGAATGGCCTAGCGGTAGAGATAGATGGCTAACCTGTAAGTCTTAAGTTTAAATCCGGGTTCAAGTCAGTAGACTGTCCCTGAGTCCACCCAGCTCTCATGGGTACCTAACTCACGTTATTGAAAGTAAAGATGTCTGGGCATAGTGCTGACCACACTATCTCTTCATATGCCGAGGTCACAGAAACAAGTGAACTCTACTTCACTTGTCCCATAGACCATCAGGCTTAAAAGGGGAACTTTACAATTACCTTTAAAGTTTTTTATCGTTTTTATCGAGTTAGATTTCACAAAGTTTATCACACTTCATAGGTTATAGATTTGTGTTGGAAATGTATAAGTTACCAATATAATTACCTATTTCTCTTTCTTTATATATATAACTTAAATGGTATTTAAATGGGCCTAAAGAGTTAAACATTTAAATTTAAAAACCTAACTTGTCTAAGTATAACAGTGTCCCTAACAATAAGGTTGTTTACTTCCTTGACAGACCTTAATTATTTTAGGGAATAATTGTTAGTGTTTTTATCATGTATACACCACACAATCAATTTTAAACATTCTGAATGTTTAAAAAATGATTTGGACCTACAAATCATATCTGTTGCTGTTGGAGCAAATGGTGCCATGGAGCAGTTAATGTCTTATTATGTGACAAAAAAAAGAAGCTCAGCTAGACTGGAACTGCAGGCATGGATGTGGCAATAACCCACCTTAGAGGCTGGCGTTCTAGTCAAACTTAATTGCCTTCATTTGTTTCGCCTGGGTAAAATGGATAACTGAGGGTCATTTTTGTAATGGCCCTATTTGAATGTATTGAATGTGTTTGAACTTCACTTGACTGGAAGTTATGTCTTGTGTTTATTGCGCTGCCACTTTGTGGATGATTTCACTCGCGTTTTAGTGCCTCAGTCATCTCCCCCGGCCGGCTCTGGGTAGCATGCGATCATCAGCTACTCAAAGGCTGACTACAAACGATTCTGCCCCGGAGAAATCGCTGCCAAACATTAAACTGAGAAAAGGAAAGATCAGTTAGTGTTGCCCCTCCTCCCCCGTCAGTAATGGGTGGGGGAGTTGGTAGGTTAGTTCTGGGTGGGAGAGTGTGGCAGGCTAGTGGTGTCTCCCCCCACCCTAGTAATGGTTGAGTGGGACAGGTTAGTGGTGTGCCGCCCCCCCCCCCCCCAGTAATGGTTGAGTGGGACAGGTTAGTGGTGTGCCCCCCCCCCCCCCCCCCAGTAATGGGTGGGAGAGTGGCGCAGTAACTCAAGTGGAAACATCGCCAGCACCGAACTGGTGTCGGCGTATTGTGTACTGGCCTCATTGATCGCTGGGCCGTTCTGAGAAGACAGAAAACTCGATGTTGTTTATTACTAGCACCCTCGTGCCAAAAAGCCATTGCTTATACACAACTCCCGACCCGGACCAAGGACTCTGAATAGAGCCGCATTAAGCCCGTATTCAAATGACTCTTTTTTTTCCAAGCGGCCGCATAAGAAAAGGGGCTATAAAGTTGGAATGAAAAGCGGCGATACCATTCATCATTTCTGGCTGTATTGGCCTCAGTAATCACCTGTGCCTTCTTGGCAACCGCCACACGCAACTCACTTAAACAGAAATACCGTTAACAGTGAATACCCCGCCTGACTGCAGGCTTTCTTCCTTCTACCTGAGTTCTTGTTATTAAACGCACGTTTCTTTAAACGAATCGGTTTCCCGGGCCCCACGTTATTATGCTAAGCACACGGTGTCTGGTGTATGGAAGAAGGGACGGCGCACTCAATAGGGGATATGATACCCTACCATTTTCACTCCTGCCTTTGTTTGACCCTGTCGAGGGTATGATTTTAGTTCCTTCGTGAAACATTCGTTTTGTTCACAGAAATGCATGCCGGGTTTTGTTTTTGTTTCATTACGGAATGGCCGTACTTTAAAAGCCGAGTGTAATGGGAAGGAAATGATTGGCTTCCTTCAAGTAGCCCTATTTTTAGAAAATCAGTTTTGTTGTTTACAAACATCGATTTTCACGTGGTGGTTTGCAGCCCTCTCCCTTTTCCACCAATATACACCAAGATAAATCTAAATCTAATTAGGAATGAAATAAACTACGAAGGGCTGAATAAAGCAAATGGTATTGAACTAAAACATTACTTAGACGAGATGGGGGGAGGGGGGTGTAGGCTATTGAGCACAGCTAAACAGCGTGAAGCAGATAAATTTGCTGTAATGTTATACTTTTTTCTTGCCTTTGTGTTTTTTCTCTATGGACCGTGTTCTCAGTCCCTTGCCACCAAACCTATTTCTTGGCTGGGATTAGATCTAGTCTGGTGCTTTAGGCTTTCGGTTAGTTGTTCAACGTATCAGTTCTGTCCCACTCGGCTGTCTATGAAACTACCGAATGATATTGTAGAAAAAAACCATCTGCTAGAGTTAGAAAAAAAACGTTTTCTATTTTCTAGTATGCTTAAACTGTTTCCTTAGAACTACCGTAAAATTATTGTTTTATTTAAATTGATTTTGCGTTTCAGCACACAATCCATCTTGATAGATTTTTTTTCCTCTCACATTTTTTTAAATATAGTCTTATTCATATTTATAAAAACAAATATTAGCCCACATACATTTAGCCCACAATCCACCTCGATTGATTTCTCCCTTCTAACATTTTTCATATAGTTTTATTCATTCATTTTTACAACAAAAAAAACCGTTCTTCTTTCCATTCCCAATCCACCACCTCCACTTCCCCCCTCTCTCTCCACTCCCCCTCCCTCCGCGCACTTAATCCTCACCCTATTTGCCGTCCCGGCTCTTTCATCTTTTTTCTTTGCTCCTTCTCCCCCCCACCTCTCCATTCTCTCCCAGCCTAACAACTAACTGCTGCTATCCCCGCCATGTTTTAACCCCTGAGGCTAAGTCTGTGCTTTGAAGCTGGATGGGCCATAAAAGTTGGCCATGCATACACAATCATACACCGCTGGCAGGCTCAACATTCTCACTGCGGTTTATGTTTATTTATATTCATACTTTTCTACACACATAGCCTGCTTCATTTGTTAGCTTATAGTTTTCTACACAAAAATACTGTACTTCATTTGTTAGCCTATAGTTTTCTACACAAAAATACCCTACTTCATTTGTTAGCTTATAGTTTTCTACACAAAAATACTGTACTTCATTTGTTAGCCTATAGTTTTCTACACAAAAATACCCTACTTCATTTGTTAGCTTATAGTTTTCTACACAAAAATACCCTACTTCATTTGTTAGCTTATAGTTTTCTACACAAAAATACAGTACTTCATTTGTTAGCTTATAGTTTTCTACACAAAAATACCCTACTTCATTTTTTAGCTTATAGTTTTCTACACAAAAATACCCTACCTTATTTGTTAGCTTATAGTTTTCTACACAAAAATACCCTACTTCATTTTTTAGCTTATAGTTTTCTACACAAAAATACCCTACCTTATTTGTTAGCTTATAGTTTTTTTACTCAAAGAAAATATAACATACTTCATCAGTTACTGTTAGCTTATTTCCTACACACAATGTATTTTGTTTGTTAGCTTATGGTTTTTTTCATACATCATTATTCATTTATCAGCATATAGTTTACAACCCAAATGTACTTTATTTATTAGTATAGTTTCAACACACAAAAGAAGCATAATTCATATCATCTGTTAGTATCTTATACTATAGTTACCTACACAGTGTATTTTTTTTTTTTTTGCTTAGTTTCCTACAGACATAGCCTTCTTATTCACATTTAAAGTGACTGAGTTTATTGCTATAAAAAACCTGACTGAAATATTTTGAAAGGGGAATTTAGCTCATATACAATCCTTCATGAGGAAATAAATGTTTTTGTAGAAAATAAATGATATTAAAAGTATTTTGATACCCCAGGTTGTTACGTGCTCTGATGTAGTAGGCAACTGTACAAGTCACTGTTGTCATATAAAAAAAACCCATGTTGTCTTGCTACTGTTTTTGTATTGTTGGGTTATCTCAGCACAAGTTTAGGTTATAATGTTACTGTTGTTAATGGGGAAAAACCTGTGTGGTATGGCTTACCATATTTCTTATTGTAAATATTTACTTTCTCCCAGTTATTACCCTTGTAGAAAAAAAAAATAACCTATTAATGTTGTTATTATAACATTGTTTTTTCCTAGGCCATCTATGATTCTCTACAGTATGAGGAGAATATCAGAAAAGAGCAGGAAAGACTGGATGAGGTAATTTTTTAAAATACATTTTCTTTGTAACCTTGGAGATATGTCTTTAAATTAAATTTTTGAAGCATAGTACATTTATATTGTAGGGTTTCTTTCTGTTGAGGTTGAAAATAATTTCACATTTACAAAAAAATGGTTGGTTTGTTATGGTATACCTTTCCAGGTTGTAATGTTTTGTGGATTCCATCAGATTGTTGATTTATTGTTGTGTATCTGTTCAGATTGTTGCTTTTATATATTCCTTCAGATTGTTATTTTTTCAGATCTCTTTAGATTGTTGTGTTTTTGTGTATATTTCTTCAAATAGTTGTGTTTTTGTGTATATCTCCTTAGATTGTTGATCTGTTTTGTGTATATCTCTTCAGATAGTTTGTGTTTTTGTGTATATCTCTTCAGATAGTTGTGTTTTTATGTATATCTCTTCAGATAGTTTATGTGTTTTTGTGTATATCTTCAGACAGTTGATGTGTTTTTGTGTATATCTCTTCAGATAGTTGATGTGTTTTTGTGTATATCTCTTCAGATAGTTGATGTGTTTTGTGTATATCTTCAGAAAGGTGTGTTTTGTGTATATCTTCAGATAGTTGATGTGTTTTTGTGTATATCTCTTCAGATAGTTGATGTGTTTTTGTGTATATCTCTTCAGATAGTTGATGTGTTTTTGTGTATATCTCTTCAGATAGTTGATGTGTTTTTGTGTATATCTCTTCAGATAGTTGATAGATTACGAATACGCTTCCGTAAATACCTGCAAGTGTTGAGGACCAACAAGATCACAGTGGAGAACTTGTACAAGTTCCATGTCAAGCAGCCCATAACCCTTGGATACAGCTGCTGTCATATGGAATGCAAGGACTTCAAGTGAGATACTTTTTTTTTCTTTTGATGTTAGCAAGATTAGAGGATGTTAGTCTTGGCAAACACAGTCACACAGATAGAAACTGAAAGAATTTTTTTTTAGCCAACATAGGAAATGTGGGAAAAAGTTGATTGAAACTTACAAATTACCTTTTATTGAAGGAAACATTTTTTTTTACAATTTCTGAAAGAAAAAAGTGAGGTATTTAAACATAATTAAGAGATGATGTAAAGGCCAAAGGTTAAAGGTGATGTGTTACTTTCAGGTCCCACCCTCTGTATGGGTGTAAGATAGCTGGGCACACAAGCTGTGATCTCATCCCTCCTAGCATACCTCGTGGGGCTTTCAATCCTGGCAGAAATCTCACTGAGGGTAAGTACAGGGTTTCTCTTCATCTTCACTCTAGATACTATCTCAGCCCTTACAACACTAGAGATCATTTGGGGAATAATACAAACTTATGGTCAGTATCAAACCCTCCCAAAATACTCTTTTAGAGCCCACATTCAAGATGATTTGTTGAAATCTACAAAATTCTAGTGGTTGTGCATGCTGCCCCACTCAAGATATTAGATCTCCAATCTAAGATACAAAATCCAGACATTAAAAAAACTGTGTTGTATTGAAGCAAGATTTGTGGCAGAGCACTCAGGATATTAGACCCCCAATCTAAGATACAAAAACAAAAAACAGTTAGTGTTGTATTGAAGCAAGATTTTTGGCAGAGCACTGAAGATATTAGACCCCTAATCTAAGATACAAAACATAGACATTAAAAAAACTGTGTTGTATTGAAGCAAGATTTGTGGCAGAGCACTGAAGATATTAGACCCCCAATCTAAGATACAAAACATAGACATTAAAAAAACTGTGTTGTATTGAAGCAAGATTTGTGGCAGAGCACTGAAGATATTAGACCCCCAATTCAAGATACAAAATCCAATTCTAAAAAAACAGTTAATGCTGTACTGAAGCAAGATTTGTGGCAGAGCACTGAAGATATTAGACCCCCAATCTAAGATACAAAGACTTTAAAAAAAACTGTTAGTGTTGTATTAAAGCAAGATTTGTGGCAGAGCACTCAAGATATTAGACCCCCAATCTAAGATACAAAGACTTAAAAAAACTGTTAGTGGTGTATTGAAGCAAGATTTGTGGCACACTTCCCCCCAACCACCAGCACCTAAATATAACCCATTTTTTTCTACTGAGGGGAAACAATTTGAATGTTTTTCTGAGAGTTCCTCAGAGCCTGTTAATGACATTTCCAAATGGCAGAAATAGCTGGATCACTTTAGAGACTGGCTTCCCTCACCCCCTCCACCCCCTCCCCTCCTCACCTTCTGGTACTTGTTGTTTCTCTCCAGCATACTTTCATCACCCTCTGGTGTAGAGTTGTTGGCACTCGGCTCTATTACACTTGTAATCAGCTTTCTTCAATACATACTGTTCAAAAAATATGCTAGAATGGACTTAACAAAGCCTAGTCATTGTGATGTTCGGATTCAGTCTAAATGTGGTACATACAGTAATGTTTGTAAACACTTTGTCCGTGTGTGGGGGACACCTGTCTAATCACTTCACTGGGAGATTTGATTTTAAAAAAGCCATCAATAGAAAGCTCTAAGTTCATTGGGAGTCATGTTTAGATCACCTTGCTATGGTTAAACCTACAGCTATACGCTCAACAGCCCACAGTAAAGTTAAGTTAGCTGACAGTAAGAACTATGAATTTAGCCCACAGTTAAACAAAGTTAGCCTACAGTAAAAGCTATGAATTTAGCCCACAGTAAAACAAAGTTAGCCCACAGTAAAAAGAAGTTAGCCCACAGTAAAAGCTACGAATTTAGACCACAGTAAAACAAAGTTAGCCTACAGTAAAAACTACGAATTTAGCCCACAGTAAAACAAAGTTAGCCCACAGTAAAAAGAAGTTAGCCCACAGTAAAAACTACGAATTTAGCCCACAGTTTAACGAAGTTAGCCCATAGCTCACAGTAAAACGAAGTTAGCCCACAGTAAAACGAAGTTAGCCCACAGTAAAAAGAAGTTAGCCCACAGTAAAAACTACGAATTTAGCCCACAGTTTAACGAAGTTAGCCCATAGCTCACAGTAAAACGAAGTTAGCCCACAGTAAAACGAAGTTAGCCCACAGTAAAACGAAGTTAGCCGATAGTAAAACGAAGTTAGCCCACAGTAAAACGAAGTTAGCCCACAGTAAAAACTACAATTTAGCCCACAGTTAAAGTTAGCCTACAGTAAAAACTACAATTTAGCCCACAGTTAAAGTTAGCCTACAGTAAAACGAAGTTAGGCCAAAGTTAAACGAAGTTAGCCCACGGTAAAAACTACGAATTTAGCCCACAGTAAAACGAAGTTAGCCCACAGTAAAACGAAGTTAGCCCACAGTAAAACGAAGTTAGCCCACAGTAAAACGAAGTTAGCCCACAGTAAAACGAAGTTAGCCCACAGTAAAACTAGCCCACAGTAAAGCTAGCCCACAGTTAAACAGCTGAGAGTAAAACTTAGCCGCCAATCAAGCCAGGCCACACTAAATACCAGTAGCAGCGGCGGGGTGTGTGAGTCAGTTATCTAAAGGTACCTTACTACCATCGTTTGCCGCTTAGCCTTTTGAAATGTATACGTCCCGATGACCCCACCACCACCACCCCCACGCCCAGTGTGGACTGTATTGAAGAGATTATCACTGGCTTGAGAAAACAGCCGAGGGGTGCTCTCGTTACCAAAGTGTAGCTCCTTGGTGTAGCCAAGCTGCATAGCTGGGCCCCGTGTAGAGCCGTCTGTACAAACAGCACCTTCCTTGATGCTTGTTTGTAGGGATCTCGGGGCTTACGCGGGGCAAACAATCCCGTTATCTCCCTGCTAGCGGCCACTAGCCTGCCTGGCCGAGACGGGCAGGTTTGGGTGTCTGCTGGTCAGATGCTTGCTACTGGGGGTTGATACTTCAAACAGTAGACTCCACCATGTCGGTAGGCAAGGGGGGGGGGGGGAGGATTTTTCTTGTCTGCTGGTAACTTGGTAGACAAAATCGAGCACTAACGACGTAAAGTCTGCCACTGTAAGACTAGCGATAGAGCACTATGGACGTAAAGTCTACCCATGTAAGACTAGCGATAGAGCACTATGGACGTAAAGTCTACCACTGTAAGCCATAGAGCACTATGGACGTAAAGTCTACCCCTGTAAGACTAGCGATAGAGCACTATGGACGTAAAGTCTACCAGTGTAGACTAGCCATAGAGCACTATGGACGTAAAGTCTACCAGTGTAGACTAGCCATAGAGCACTATGGACGTAAAGTCTACCACTGTAAGCCATAGAGCACTATGGACGTAAAGTCTGCCACTGTAAGACTAGCCATAGAGCACTATAGACGTAAAGTCTACCAGTGTAGACTAGCCATAGAGCACTATGGACGTAAAGTCTACCCCTGTAAGACTAGCGATAGAGCACTATGGACGTAAAGGTTACCACTGTAAGCCATAGAGCACTATGGACGTAAAGTCTACCACTGTAAGCCATAGAGCACTATGGACGTAAAGTCTACCCCAGTAAGACTAGCGATAGAGCACTATGGACGTAAAGTTTACCACTGTAAGCCATAGAGCACTATGGACGTAAAGTCTACCCCTGTAAGACTAGCCATAGAGCACTAAGGACGTAAAGTCTACCACAGTAAGACTAGCCATAGAGCACTAAGGACGTAAAGTCTACCCCTGTAAGACTAGCCATAGAGCACTAAGGACGTAAAGTCTACCACTGTAAGACTAGCCATAGAGCACTAAGGACGTAAAGTCTACCCCTGTAAGACTAGCCATAGAGCACTATGGACGTAAAATCTACCACTGTAAGACTAGCCATAGAGCACTAAGGACGTAAAGTCTACCACTGTAAGACTAGCCATAGAGCACTATGGAGCTACAGTAGCCGGGACGGGTTGACAAAATGGCAAGCTTTAATCTCCGCGCTGTTATCACTTTATAGTTCACACGAGACGGATCAATGTGGAGCTACCCCTGGTCGTCTCCCCCTCCCACCCCACTCCCTATCTGTAGCCGCTGTTCACACTAACTTGAGATAGTCTCTTTCATCTCGTCTACTATCTGTAGAACCAACACTTGAGCATATCTCTAAAAACAGAAACAAACCCACTACTGATCACATATATAGCAGTACAAGTGTATGTTGGCCAATGGATGCGATCGGTAGATAATTTTTTTTTACTTATTTACCCACTTGTGTGGAGCTACATCACTAGCGGGACGGTGGTAGATTCAGCCATGGGCTGTAGAAACACCCAATGCACTTGGTTTGTCGATACATGCCTCGAACGTGGCTGAAATGTGAATACTTTGTTTGAAGCCATAATGTAGATTATACAGAGTTAGTTTTTCTATTCAGCTCGCGCCCCAGGAGGTTCAATACAAATGTTTCTCACGAATACAGATGTAAGAGCTTGGATTACATTGACGCACCCCCCCCCCCCTCCCCAGTTTGTCTGTCCCGCTAGCTAATTCAGCTGGAGAGTGTTTGGATCAAAGGCTCGCTCTGAACCAACCGTCATAAAGGCAGATCGTACTGCAGTATGCACGGGTTGGTCGGCTCAAACCCTGGCCTGTACAGTTGAAACAACTACCCGTGCAGTTGAGCACCCTCGAGAGTGCTTCCCACCCACGGGGGTTCTTCCATCCAGCCACTGATTAAGTTTTCTGACTTGATAAAGGCACGGCCCACATAGCAGCCGACTAGGTCCAGTCTTTGAGCAAGTACCGGTACAAATAGCGCTCACCCTTTGAACGGTGTAGCCTATCTGGCGGAGTGTCTTTTTGTGTGGAAACATCTTAGCGCTCACCTACCGCTGAGCCCTCTCTTATGCTTTATCCATTTCCCCTTTCATCCTCTTTGATAAATTCACGCTAACTTCAAAGAATGCAATTAAAGCTGGGCGAGGGGCGGGCAGAGGTATGGCTTTACCTGTTGTGTGCTCAAACATCAAGTAGTGGGATCAATGTTTCACACATACACACCCCACATGCAAGTGATACACACCCCACACACAACTAATACACACCCCACACACAACTAATACACACCCCACACACAAGTAATACACACACAACTATTACACCCCCCACAAGTAATAAACACCCCCCCCCACAAGTAACAGCCCCAACTAATACAACCCCACAAATAACACCCCCACAACTAATACACCCCCACACACAACAAATACACACCCCACAAGCTATCTAGCCATGGCTTTCTTCTCTCTAAATTAAAAAAATTTTTACCTTTTCCATCTTTGTTCTTTATTAATTCATTAATTTTGTCATATCTCAGTGTGACTGTAAACTCATACACCTTTTGTTCTTTTTAATTTGACTGAAAATTCGTTGTTTCAGTTTGGCGCAGCAATGTCCAGTACTTCCCTAGCTTAAAATGGCAATATTTTATCAGCATGGAGGGACTACACAATGAATATCCAGCCAATAGCTTTAGCAATATGTGTGATACATCAGGACCTAAGGATTGCAATAATATTCATGATACTAGGCACAGGTAAGCTGGTCATTGTATTCAATCATTCTATAAGGCACATGTAAGCTGCCCATCATATTCATGATACAAAGTACATGTAAGTTGGCCATTACATTCATGATACAATTCACATGTAAGCTGCCCATTAAATTAATGATACAAGGCACATGTAAGCTGCCCATTACATTCATGATACAAGGCACATGTAAGCTGCCCATTAAATTAATGATACAAGGCACATGTAAGCTGCCCATTACATTCATGATACAATTCACATGTAAGCTGGCCATTACATTCATGATACAAGGCACATGTAAGCTGGCCATTACATTAATGATACAATGCAGATGTAAGCTGGCCATTACATTCATGATACAAGGCAGATGTAAGCTTGCCATTACCTTCATGATACAAGGCACATGTAAGTTGGCCATTACCTTCATGATACAAGGCACATGTAAGTTGGCCATTACATTCATGATACAATGCATATGTAAGCTACCCAAATACATCCATGATACAATGCAGGTGCAGGCTGGTGATATCATGACCATTCATTGTACAGGTCTTGAAGGCAGACCTTAACACTGAGTTTTCTTCCCAGTCTATTTTATTGTACACATGGCTCTTTGGTATTCCATACTCTGTTACACCCGCTCCCAACACTAGGCACCTTTATTTTCTAGTCTTTTAACATAGGAGTCTTTCCTATTTCATTCCCATTTAGTTAATGCCTTTTTGAATTGTGTATTTTCTATGTGGTTTTGTAATGAAAACGTGTCAATTATGGCAGAGATAACCACACAAATAAAAGTATTGGATAAGAGAAGGCAGAATCAGTGGGAGTAACAGAATGTGAGGGTGGCAGCGAGGGAATGGCTGAATGTGAGGGTAACTGTGGGGGGGGGGGATGGCTGAATGTGAGGGTAACTGTAAGGGAATGGCTGAATGTGATGGTGGCAGTGAGAGAGTGGCTGATAGTGAGGGTAGCTGTGGGGGGAATGGCTGAATGTGAGGGTAATAGTGAGGGAATGGCTTAATGTGATGGTGGCAGTGAGGGAATGGCTTAATGTGAGGGTAATAGTGAGGGAATGGCTGAATGTGAGGGTAATAGTGAGGGAATGGCTTAATGTGAGGGTAACTGTTAAGCAATAACGGGGTGGGGAGTAGGCCTACGGATGAAATAAATGGACAGTTAGTGAATTTGTGAATGATTGTATCAAGGGGTAATCTTACGATAGTTGGTGTGGCGGGTTTTGTAATTTATGATTGTAAGTTGTCCTCTACTAGATTGGGTGGTGGGGTTTTGTAATTTATGATTGTAAGTTGTCCTCTGCTAGATTGGGTGGTGGGGTTTTGTAATTTATGATTGTAAGTTGTCCTCTGCTAGATTGGGTGGCGGGTTTTGTAATTTATGATTGTAAGTTGTCCTCTACTAGATTGGGTGGTGGGGTTTTGTAATTTATGATTGTAAGTTGTCCTCTACTAGATTGGGTGGTGGGGTTTGGTAATTTATGATTGTAAGTTGTCCTCTACTAGTTGGTGTGGCGGGTCTTGTAATTTATGATTGTAAGTTGTCCTCTACTAGTTGGTGTGGCGGGTTTTGTAATTTATGATTGTAAGTTATCTTCTGCTAGATTGGGTGGCGGGTTTTGTAATTTATGATTGTAAGTTGTCCTCTACTAGTTGGTGTGGCGGGTTTTGTAATTTATGATTGTAATTGTAAGTTATCCTCTGCTAGATTGGGTGGCGGGTCTTGTAATTTATGATTGTAAGTTGTCCTCTACTAGTTGGTGTGGCGGGTTTTGTAATTTATGATTGTAATTGTAAGTTATCCTCTGCTAGATTGGGTGGCGGGTCTTGTAATTTATGATTGTAAGTTGTCCTCTGCTAGTTGATGTGGCGGGTTTTGTAATTTATGATTGTAAGTTGTCCTCTACTAGTTGATGTGCCGGGTTTTGTAATTTATGATTGTAAGTTGTCCTCTGCTAGTTGGTGAGGTGGGTTTTGTAATTTATGATTGTAAGTTGTCCTCTACTAGTTGGTGTGGTGGGTTTTGTAATTTATGATTGTAAGTTGTCCTGCGCTGGTTGGTGTGGCGTGTCTGGCACGGTGTAGGGAGGGGGGGGGGGGGGCGGCCTGTTGTATTCTCGTGTTTGTGCTAGCACGAGGCAACAAGAGATCTGAATGGGAACCCTCCTGCTGCTACGGAAAATTGACTCAGGCCTCCTGCTCTTGATTGACCTGGATTCTGGTCATTCCCTCCCGCTTCTCGCTTTATCATACGCTGGGCTGATAGCTCCAAGTTTTATGTTGCTTTAGAGGTTTGGTGGCTGTGTGAGTGGTGTTAAAATATGGTGTCTGTGTGGGTGGTGTTAAAATATGGTGTCTGTGTGAGTGGTGTTAAAATATGGTGTCTGTGTGGGTGGTGTTAAAACATGGTGGCTGTGTGAGTGGTGTTAAAATATGGTGTCTGTGTGGGTGGTGTTAAAATATGGTGTCTGTGTGGGTGGTGTTAAAATATGGTGTCTGTGTGGGTGGTGTTAAAACATGGTGGCTGTGTGAGTGGTGTTAAAACATGGTGTCTGTGTGGGTGGTGTTAAAATATGGTGTCTGTAAGGGTGGTGTTAAAACATGGTGTCTATCTGGGTGGTGTTAAAATATGGTGTCGTAATGGTGTTAAAGTTTGGTGTTTGACAATGGCTTAGTATCAGTGACGGTTAGTTTATATATGAAGTAGCTACCACCAGCATAGATCCAAGCATTGTTTGCCCGAGTTGTACGCAAATCTAAACAAAAACTAAAGGTGAATTGGACTGGAAGCACGTCAGTTTACACGGCAGTGCAATCACAGCGGTAGCGACTGTAGTCACACCATGTTGACGGTAGCAAATGTAGCCATAAAATGTGAGCGCTAGCTAATGTAGCTGTACATCTGAAGATGAAATGTCTAGCAGCTGCTCTGGTGAGCCGAATGGATGAAAGGATACTGCCTTCCTTGAGTCTAGCAAGCACAACATCACTTAACACTAACGCGCCGTTTGAGGTGCGCTCAGCGACTCAAGGGAAGGAAGGATGAAAGGGAACTTCTGTTTTATCATTTTCTCCATTCTTTTATGCTCTTTTTTTTCCTCTCTCCCCTATCATTACTTTCCAAACCGTTTGGTTTGGCTGTAGAAAAGAGAGTTTTCATGTGGGTTCTAGTCTTATACAACCCTGCCCACCCACTCCCTTTACAGTTTTATTGACGCGCACACAAGTACAAACTGCCCCCCCCCCCCCCTCCCGACATAGCACGGATTAAACTTTTTCTAAAGTCAGTCTGTGTTTACAGATTACTCCTGCTACCTCCCCAGCCCCCCCTTTCCCACTCTCGCTAAGGAGTTTGATCCCCTCTTCAAAGGTTTTATTTATTTTATCCTAGTTTTGTGGGCTTTTTAATGCAGAAACCAATTTCTTTGTAAAACAAGCCGGGCTAATGTTAGCGGGCTGTTTCCTCTTGTGTCTTTTGATATCTGCTTGTGTTGATCAAACGGAGCCGTTTTCTGCGGCTCTTCTCCTGGCTCCTAACATAATTCAGCAGGCCCATCGCTGGACTCATTCATGTAGTCGACTTATATCAGCGGATGTAGACCTTATGGGCTAGTTTTATCCCACTCTCAACTCTACACGAAGGGGATCATTATGTAGCCGCTGATATACTTTACATGGAGCCACTGTTTATATACTACATGGGGCCACTGATGATATACTTTACATGGAGCCACTGATGATATACTTTACATGGAGCCGCTGATATACTTTACATGCTGTTTATAATCTCCACATATTCTACTAGATCTAGCCTGTTTTCAAACCCCAGTTTAGTTCGACCAACGAATCGAAAATAGAAATCTTTCCGTTTACATTGTTTACCTCCCCCCCCCCTTCCACCCCTATTCTTTCTCTCTTCGTTGGTGGACATTTTTTTTTATAGAGTACTGGAAATGTTTAAGTGAAGACCCGCCCATTCCCTTTGTAAAACCTGACTTAGTCTAGCGTTAGTTCTTTTGTTTCACGTTGGTGAGCAAGGTACAATTGACTTGCCCGCTTTCTACGTGTTGACGAAAGTAGAGTGACTCCCCTCTAACCCATTTCAACGTTATGGAAAGCATTTCACATGTAAATAATCTCTTTCAAATGTTGTGCTACTGCCGTAATCTCCTAGAAATAATTGCCATTATGTAAATACTGAGCCGGCCGCGAACTGGTGTAAGCCAAGCGATCCAAGCCGCGCTTGTTTTGATCATGTCGTGGATCAGACTGTACATTTACCAACTTGAAGTGAAGAGAAGAAAAGGTCAGGCAAGTGATCCACGGACCTAAAAGGCAACTTGTAACATAGATCAGTCGTGTCCCGGCGTTGTTTAATCTCGAATCTGTACAGGCAGAAAACGAGGCATCAAAGAGGGCGAAGAAAATGTGATTTATTAAGCCCCACAATTCATCTCTTTGTTTTCTCAAGTCGCCACTTTCAACTTCAAAAGAATACATTTCTTATCGCTCTTATGGGGAAACTCATTTCAGATCGCCTGCCTACGCTGTTCACTACTTTTTTTTTTAATTATAAAAACTAGCATTTGATAGTAAGAGGGAGAAAAAAAAATTCTGTAGTGTAAACTTTCAACCTGCTTGTATAAGGAAGGGTGTTAGTAGTTCTCTTGTAGTCTATACTCTCTATTAAAAGTGGCTTGAACTTATCTTGTAGCAGTGTGTATTATTACTCTACACCTTCCATGTGCCCCCCTCCCCCACTGAAGCAGTGCACTATTACTGTACACTTTTTATGTACTACCCCACTTCAATAGGGGTATTAATACTCAACACCTACCATGTGCCTCCCAAACTTTACTGTATACCTTCTGTGTGCTACCACACACTTTATTACTGTACACCATCCATGTCATGTGTATCCCCCCTCCCCCCAGTAGAACGGTGAACTATAACTCCTCCCCCCCCCCCACCCCCCACCCTAGTACATGTGGTGCTCCTACAGGTCTAGAGGCCAGACCATGGCTGGCAAATCAATAGTTGAAACAGTGAGAATGTCTTTGATGTTGGGCCATGTACAGCACAGCTTTGTGCTAGAGTGGGCAGGGAAGGTGGGGAACACAGCACTAACTTGCCTAGCTTTGTTTTACATTGGCTAGTCTTCTGTATCAACCTGCATTTAGAAATATGATTGGCTGGTTTTTAGTACTATACCTGTATCATATAAGTCCAGTTATCTTTAGAAATTTGACTGGTTGCAGCAGTTAGTAACCAAAATCTTATCCTTACAAACAACAGAGTTTTGTTTTTAAAGTTAATTTTAAAATGAACAGAGAAGTTGAGCACTTTTACTACTTAGTGAAACATTATTTCAACTAGTTGTATTTAAAAATGGTATATTTGGACTGTCAGTATATAAAGATTTGTAAGAATTTAGAAATAAAACATAAAGAAGCTTTCTCTAAAATGTAATTTAGCATACCTGTAAGCAGGAATGTAATTACATCTGGATTGTTTATTTCTCCTTTGTTATGAGAATTTGTTTTTGATGAACAGCATGCATTCATTTTCTTGAACAACAAACTTAATTGTATATCTAACAAAAATATCAAAACTGTCCTTTGGTTTTTTTCCAGTGTTTATCAATTATTTGTGTTGAATGTGTTATTATAATAAATGACATAAATTGCTAATTCTGTGTCTTGGTGCAAGGGTTTGTGTCCCAGTAATACTTTTCTTTCATCTCTCCCCTACCCTCCCGTACCCCTCTCCCCACCCATCTCCTGTAACATGCTAATAGAAGTCTGGCAAGAAAAAAGCAAGCAATAAAACAATGTGCATTTTGATGTGTGAATAGAAAAACTCTAGCACACATCAAAGCCAGCCAGTAGAAAGATGATTAATAGCATTCATGGCCCACCTGCACAAACATTTTTATCACCAGCACAAAAAACTCTGCTAGAGAGAAACATCAAAGAGAACTTTTACATCGAATTATTTATTTTGTGTATCAATCTTATACTGACAGATGGATCACCTTGAAAAAATAAACCAATATGGGCATTTATATTTAGCTTTTTTACTAATGGTAGTATGGAAGTGAAAGTTTAATTCTACCCCAGTACTATATATGTTCAGATTACAAAACATGTTATAAAAAAAAACACTAGATCTAGTTATCTTCCAGTTGAGATTATCATGGGGACATGTTTATTTTGTTTTCAATGAATTTTATTTAAGGTCATTTTCAAGGCATTTTCTTTAAAGATAGGCTAGATTTGTAAAATTTTTGAAGATCAGATTTTGAGTATCAGTTGAGTACATGATTAAAGTCAGGCATGTGAACTTGATCAGATTTTGAGTATCAGTTGAGTACATGATTAAAGTCAGGCATGTGAACTTGATCAGATTTTAAGTATCAGTTGAGTACATGATTAAAGTCAGGCACGTGAACTTGATCAGATTTTGAGTATCAGTTGAGTACATGATTAAAGTCAAACATGTGAACTTGATCAGATTTTGAGTATCAGTTATTTAGTACATGATTAAAGTCAGGCATGTGAACTTGATCAGATTTTGAGTATCAGTTATTGAGTACATGATTAAAGTCAGGCATGTGAACTTGATCAGATTTTGAGTATCAGTTATTGAGTACATGATTAAAGTCAGGCATGTGAACTTGATCAGATTTTGAGTATCAGTTGAGTACATGATTAAAGTCAGCCATGTGAACTCATATTTTGAGTATTAGTTGAGTACATGATTAAAGTCAGGCATGTGAACTCAGATTTTGAGTATTAGTTGAGTACATGATTAAAGTCAGGCATGTGAACTTGATCAGATTTTGAGTATCAGTTGAGTACATGATTAAAGTCAGGCATGTGAACTTGATCAGATTTTGAGTATCAGTTGAGTACATGATTAAAGTCAGGCATGTGAACTCATATTTTGAGTATTAGTTGAGTACATGATTAAAGTCAGGCATGTGAACTCAGATTTTGAGTATCAGTTGAGTACATGATTAAAGTCAGGCATGTGAACTTTATCCTCCACAGAGATGTGTTCCTCCGAACCATACAGCCCCAGAGAAAGTATGTTGTAATCCTCATGGATCATGGTATTTCTATGAGCCCAACTCAACTTACCACAGCTAAGGCAATCACGAAGCACCTGATTGCATCTTTTTCTGACAATGACAGGGTAAGCTTTACAATTAAATCACTTGTGTAGAGCTCTAAACAAGTTGCATGATGAGAATCTGTATCCCCTAACACAGGCAAGTGATATTTGTAATGACAACTCTTGTTCTCATCTCACCCTTTAGATTGGAGTGATAGGACTGACCAACAAGCCCCTGTATCCCAGATCTGACCCCTGTCTTCCACACACCATGGTACCTGCCACCTTTGAGACCAGATTTTATTTTAGTAAATTCATTGACAATCTGGAGAAGGTTGAAAGTAAGTCATTTCTTTTCTTATTTTACAGGTTTACTTTAATATTTGGGCTTAGATTAATTTAACTCTTTCACGCCACTATTCTAGGCACACATGTTTAAGACAACCGTTCTTTTCTTTTCAGCAACAACAAACCATACTCTTGGATTTTTGAGGGCATTTGAGATGATAGAGAATTTAATGATAGAGAACTCCATTTCAGGTTAGTCATAAACTGTACTTGCGAGACAGTTGTTTGAGTATTTGTATTAAGCAACACCAGCTGCTAAATTAAAAACACAGCATCATGAAATAAGATGTACCAAGCTTACAAAGTGTGTAGGATGGTCAGTGATTGAAGAATTTTTTCTCTCTCCCTATGTTAGACAATGCCATGATCCTGTATGTGAGCAGGGGACTGCTGTCCTCACTGACAGAAGCCAGAGAGGTCATGGAAGTGGTAGCCATACATAATGCTAAAACTGGGCACAAAGTTATCATCAACACCTACGCTGTCATTGATGGTAGGCTCTTAAACAATATATTCTTTTACAATGAACTCTTTATAATCTAGCTGAGTTAAGGGTAAAGATATTCAAAATGAATAGAATTATTCAATTAAAACTAACCTTGATCTACTTTAATAAGCTTTGTACTTTCTATTTGCAGATGGTAAGACCATAATGTATGAGAAGAGTTTCTTGAAAGATGTGGCCTATCAGCACTTTGCTAAATATGATGTCCAATATCGCCTCAAAACTCCTGTCATTGTAAGTATGATTGTCAGAAATAGCTATTTTTATCAACAAACTACATCATAGCGAGAACAATTTTCTTTTCTTTCAATCTCTGAACAATGGTTAAGTGATGTTTACTGTGCAGATGTGTTGATACTTGATGTGTTGATACTTGATGTGTTGATACTTGATGTGTTGATACTTGATGTGTTGATACTTGATGTGTTGATACTTGATGTGTTGATACTTGATGTGTTGATACTTGATGTGTTGATACTTGATGTGTTGATACTTGATGTGTTGATACTTGATGTGTTGATACTTGATGTGTTGATACTTGATGTGTTGATACTTGATGTGTTGATACTTGATGTGTTGATACTTGATGTGTTGATACTTGATATGTTGATACTTGATGTGTTGATACTTGATGTGTTGATACTTGATGTGTTGATACTTGATGTGTTGATACTTGATGTGTTGATACCTGATGTGTTGATACTTGATGTGTTGATACTTGATGTGTTGATACTTGATGTGTTGATACTTGATGTGTTGATACTTGATGTGTTGATACTTGATGTGTTGATACTTGATGTGTTGATACTTGATGTGTTGATACTTGATGTGTTGATACTTGATGTGTTGATACTTGATGTGTTGATACTTGATGTGTTGATACTTGATGTGTTGATACTTGATGTGTTGATACTTGATGTGTTGATACTTGATGTGTTGATACTTGATGTGTTGATACTTGATGTGTTGATACTTGATGTGTTGATACTTGATGTGTTGATACTTGATGTGTTGATACTTGATGTGTTGATACTTGATGTGTTGATACTTGATGTGTTGATACTTGATGTGTTGATACTTGATGTGTTGATACCTGATGTGTTGATGCTTGATGTGTTTGTATCAGTTGTAACCTATGTCCCCAGCGTGGCATCATGATGGCCATCAACTCCACACAAGACCTGAGTTCCAGTGTGGGCAGGTTCTACCTGCCACTCAACCGTACAGCAGAGGATGATCCTGTCTTCTCCCTGCCTTACATTGATGAGGCTGACAGAGGTAAGTCCAACTACCCTTCAATTGGTAATGTTATGATAGTTCATGTTTACCAACTCTACCATTCTTGTATTACCTTGTTACCAACTCTATCATTGTTGTACTCCCCAACAAACATTTGTACCAATCAACCTACCTTTCAGCCCTAACGATGAGCCTAAGCCAACCGTGTGTGCACACTTTACCTGACAAACCAGACCTGCATCACCTGATTGGACTGGTGGGCGTAGATCTACACATGGAGGATGTGGCTCAGGATATCACCTACTACAGCCATTCTGATAGCTCATATGCTTTCATTGTCACTTCACAGGGTAATAAATCACTTTCTCAATCTCATCATCACTTTGTTTTTTAAACAGATGTAAGTTCTACAAAATGTTTTTAAATAGATCTAAGTTGTGCGGAATATGTTTTTTAATAGAAATAAGTTGTACGGAATACAAAGGTTGGACTGTTTATTAAAACCTTTGCTGCTTCTGTCCATCAAATTCTTTGGTCCATATAACTAAATTTTTGTGAATCATTTTGCTAAAGTTTGAAATGTTCAAAATTGTTGTCATTGTTTATTTTACAGGCTACACCATCATGCACCCATCCTTTCAGCGACCACTTCGGACACGGGTTCAACCAATGCACACAGATATCCGACATTTTGAGCAGCATTCTGGATTTTTAGAAATCAGACAAGCAATACTGAGGTTAGTTCACAGCCAGTTTATTTTTTTGTTCAACCAGTTCTATGGACCACTTGTTGGTGTTGTTCTGTCTAGGTAGACAGGAGATAAACTCTGAATAGTCAAACTTGGGTTCAGGCTATACTTTACTTGATGGTAGAATCTACCTAACAATAACAGTTTGTTTACAAGTGAATTTAGTCTTAATAAATGTGCCAGTTAAAATATTATTATTTACAAAAGATAAAACATGAAATTGTAAAGAATGTCCTGAGAATATTGTGACCCTTTATCTGATGTTATTGTGTCCCTCTAACTTGTGTTATTGTGACCTCTGTTTGATATTATTTTTGTGTCCCTTTATCTGCTGTTATTGTGACCCTTTATCTGATGTTATTGTGTCCCTCTAGTGAAGATGATGGAAACATCAGCCTTGTCCTGCGTATCACCAATCAGACAGGGATAGATGGCCAATCATTCCTTGTGGAGCATACAGCTAGATATGTATGGAAGAAGGTAGGTTTTCTTTTATACCTTTTATATGTATGGAGATGTTGATCAACAAACAGTATTACAGTGTTCACCATAAGGCCCTAGAATAATCTTTGTATCTTTTCCATCAGGTGGAGGCAGTACCATTCATTGTTGTTATCAAGTCCTATTATGAGAAAAAGGAGCAGAAACAGCTAAAAAATGTTTTAAGTAAGTTATTGTAGGATATTAATTTAAGTGTGGTGCATCTGGTTTAAATGGTGTTAATATTCTCATGAACTAGACTTGTGAATGTTGATCTAATGTAGAACTCATGTAATTACAGCAGTAAGTTGTGAATGTTGATCTAATGTAAAACCCATGTAATTACAGCAGTAAGTTGTGAATGTTGATCTAATGTAAAACCCATGTAATTACAGCAGTAAGTTGTGAATGTTGATCTAATGTAAAACCCATGTAATTACAGCAGTAAGTTGTGAATGTTGATCTAATGTAAAACCCATGTAATTACAGCAGTAAGTTGTGAATGTTGATCTAATGTAAAACCCATGTAATTACAGCAGTAAGTTGTGAATGTTGATCTAATGTAAAACCCATGTAATTACAGCAGTAAGTTGTGAATGTTGATCTAATGTAAAACCCATGTAATTACAGCAGTAAGTTGTGAATGTTGATCTAATGTAAAACCCATGTAATTACAGCAGTAAGTTGTGAATGTTGATCTAATGTAAAACCCATGTAATTACAGCAGTAAGTTGTGAATGTTGATCTAATGTAAAACCCATGTAATTACAGCAGTAAGTTGTGAATGTTGATCTAATGTAAAACCCATGTAATTACAGCAGTAAGTTGCGAATGTTGATCTAATGTAAAACCCACATGACTATTTCTCCAGTGCACAACCAACCTGAGCTGGTGTACCACAGGCTGGACCTGTTCCCCAATGGCAAGATGTGCTACCATCTCAAGCAGCTGTCTACACCAGGTAACTCTTGCTTCATGTAGGACTCACTCACCGAATAAAACCACACAAACGCTTACATTAAATCATATTTACTCTGACACACTTCTACTTTGTTATCAATATGAATTTTTTTTTTTACAATTTCAAAGTTTCAATTAGAGATGGAAAATTGCTGTTGTTATATAAGTTCTGAACTAATGAATTTCTCCCATAATACAGAGATGAACACAGTATTTCTGTCAGCCAATAGCTTCATCAACCCATTTGAACATCTGAGTGAGGAAGAAACTAAGAGGACCATTCAAAGCTACATAGCATATCTCAAGGATGACACCAGGCTTATCACCAACCCAGGACTTAAGGTACATTCATGCCTTCTTCACTGGCTCATTCTTTTTTTCTACATGAGTACAATCTACTGTCATACTTAACTTTTGATGATACCCTTTACTCGTATTATTTTTTATATCTTTTTTAAAGATTTTCATGTGTTTAGGACCAATGATGTTTAACTGATTGTATGTTTCACTTGTTCGTCTTACTAGTCCCAAGTACGTAACGACGTAGCTGCAACAGGACGTATCAGCGAGGACTGGCTGAGAAGATTCAAGGCTAGTGACCTCAATGACTACATTGTCCGAAGGTAATCCCACCCACATACATGTCCAGAGTACTTTGGTTAAAAAGAAATGAGTGGCGTTTTTCTAACTCTTTTGTTATTATCCAGGTATGTCAGCACACCCAGTGGTGTCCTGCGAACATTTCCTGGCACTCTGCTAGACAAGATGTTTGATCCCACCAAAAGAGAATGGTAAGGCAATCCTTTTATTATATTTTTTATGTCTTGTACAATCTGATGTAACAATGTTCTAATGGTAGTAGATCTAGCATTGACTTGCTTTGTTTTTGTCTTTTAGGTACACAAGAGCAATGGAGCATCCAGGTCATGTGACTTTGTCAGCTCCGTACTTAGATATAGGTGGTGCTGGCTACATTGTCACCATTAGTCACACCATATTTGAAGGAAAGTAAGTACTCACATGAACAGCACCTTTTACATTATGTAAACATTAGCATGCAAGGTTATCATTATCATACTTGTAATGTGTGAGATAGTACAGCAACACAAGCTGTAGTGTTGATGACACCTGTAGGTTGTAATTGTAGTCTGTAACTTGTGAGATCACTATAGTCTGTTGACTCACCATACTTACCATCCCCTATAGACCAGCATCTTTACACAGTCCCCTGTTGACTTACTTAATTCAAGCTTTAACCATGAGCCTACTTACCATCCCCTATAGACCAGCATCATTACACAGTCCCCTGTTGACTTACTTAATTCAAGCTTTAACCATGAGCCTACTTACCATCCCCTATAGACCAGCATCATTACACAGTCCCCTGTTGACTTACTTAATTCAAGCTTTAACCATGAGCCTACTTACCATCCCCTATAGACCAGCATCATTACACAGTCCCCTGTTGACTTACTTAATTCAAGCTTTAACCATGAGCCTACTTACCATCCCCTATAGACCAGCATCATTACACAGTCCCCTGTTGACTTACTTAATTCAAGCTTTAACCATGAGCCTACTTACCACCCCCTATAGACCAGCATCATTACACAGTCCCCTATTGACTTACTTAATTCAAGCTTTAACCATGAGCCTACTTACCATCCCCTATAGACCAGCATCTTTACACAGTCCCCTGTTGACTTACTTAATTCAAGCTTTAACCATGAGCCTACTTACCATCCCCTATAGACCAGCATCATTACACAGTCCCCTGTTGACTTACTTAATTCAAGCTTTAACCATGAGCCTACTTACCATCCCCTATAGACCAGCATCATTACACAGTCCCCTATTGACTTACTTAATTCAAGCTTTAACCATGAGCCTACTTACCATCCCCTATAGACCAGCATCTTTACACAGTCCCCTATTGACTTACTTAATTCAAGCTTTAACCATGAGCCTACTTACCATCCCCTATAGACCAGCATCTTTACACAGTCCCCTGGATAAAGTTGTGGCTGTCATGGGTATGGACATCACCCTGGGCTACTTCCACAAGCTGCTGGCTGCCAACATCAAGCCTTGTGAGACCAAGGGGGTCAGGTCAGTCTAATATCTGTCAGACTGGGAGTGAGGGGGGGGGGGGTCAGGTCAGTCTAATATCTGTCATACTGGGGGGGGGGGTCAGGTTCATCTATGTTGGACCAAGTGGGTCAAGTAAGTATTTGTCAAGCTAGGGGGGGGGTGTCAGGCCAGTCTAATACATGTCAGGGTGGGAGGAGGGGTGGAAGAGAGGTCAGGTTGGACAAAGGGGTACATCAGACCTAGGTGGGGGGGGTGACGTCAGTCTAATGTTTGTGAAACCAATGTCAGTCTGTCAGCTTGTTGAGTCTAATATCTGTCCTGTCTGTATTTGAGTTGAATGACAGCTGTGTTACAGTTCCCTATGACCAGAGTCTAAAAATGCTAACATGAGATTTCCCACCCAGGTGTTTCCTAATGGATGACAAGGGATACCTCATCGCCCACCCAGGACTGATAGACCCCACAGGGAAGGGACCAGCAGAGCAGCGACACATCACACACCTGGTGGGTGCATTCACTAACTAGATGTGTTGATTAATTAACATCTAATGGAAACTTGTGGCTAACTTTCTCATAAGATGTGCTATTTTAATAAGAACTAATGGAGACTTGTAGCTAACTTTCTCACAAGATGTGCTATTTCAATAAGAACTAATGGAGACTTGTAGCTAAGGCATAACTTTCTCACAAGATGTGCTATTTCAATAAGAACTAATGGAGACTTCTATCTAAGGTGTGTTCATCTCTTTCTATACAGGAACCTTTGGTTGCTAATGACATCCTCAACCATCGTGGCTTTGTACAGAAGAAGTTGTGTAACAGATACAATGATCGTACAGTGCAGAGATACTTCACAGTAAGCTCTTGACTATACACTTACTATAGACTTCACTTGGTTTTAATCAGATCTATACATGTGTTTAAAAAATTACTAATATAAAATTATAGAGTAAGTAATATTAATTGTTTGTTTAATGACAATATTTCAGTTCAATACAAGCTTCATTGGGGTATTGACCAACCTGGTGCATGGGGAGCAGTGTGCTAGGTATCAGGTAAGTTTTATAGATGTCTTGTGTACCTGGGCTAGTGTAGCTTTGTTGTTAACTTATGGGGAGCAGTGTGCTAGGTATCAGGTAAGTTTTATAGATGCCTTGTGTACCTGGGCTAGTGTAGCTGTGTTAGTAACTTATGGGGAGCAGTGTGTTAGGTATCAGGTAAGTTTTAAGGATGCCTTGTGTACCTGGGTTAGTAGCTTTGGTGGTAACTTATTGGGGCTGCAGTGATACAGATACAGTTTTGATTACTAAATACAGCTCTGTTTTTCGTTGTTTTATGAAAAAAAATGTTTGTTCTAAGATTTTGATGTAGTGTTACCTGCCCTGTGTCTGACGCCCACACAAATGATTATTTCAGATCACCCACATCCCTGGTACCAACGCATTCCTGGGTCTTGTCAACCACACCTGCGACACAGCTACAGCCTTTTGTCCCTGCAGCATGGTAGGCTTTTTCTCCTTCTTTAGTCAGTCTCAACACTTTACATATACAATGGTAGGCTTTTTCTCCTTCTTTAGTCAGCCTCAACACTTCACATATACAATGGTAGGCTTTTGTCTTCTTAAGTCAGTCTCAACACTTTACATATACAATGGTAGGCTTTTTCTCCTTCTTTAGTCAGTCTCAACACTTCACATATACAATGGTAGGCTTTTTCTTCTTCTTTAGTCAGTCTCAACACTTCACATATACAATGGTAGGCTTTTGTCTTCTTCTTTAGTCAGTCTCAACACTTCACATATACAATGGTAGGCTTTTTCTCCTTCTTTAGTCAGTCTCAACACTTCACATATATAATGGTAGGCTTTTGTCTTCTTCTTTAGTCAGTCTCAACACTTCACATATACAATGGTAGGCTTTTGTCTTCTTTAGTCAGTCTCAACATTAGTCAGTCTCAACACTTCACATATACAATGGTAGGCTTTTGTCTTCTTTAGTCAGTCTCAACATTAGTCAGTCTCAACACTTCACATATACAATGGTAGGCTTTTGTCTTCTTTAGTCAGTCTCAACATTAGTCAGTCTCAACACTTCACATATACAATGGTAGGCTTTTGTCTTCTTTAGTCAGTCTCAACATTAGTCAGTCTCAACACTTCACATATACAATGGTAGGCTTTTGTCTTCTTTAGTCAGTCTCAACATTAGTCAGTCTCAACACTTCACATATACAATGGTAGGCTTTTGTCTTCTTTAGTCAGTCTCAACATTAGTCAGTGTCAACACTTCACATATACAATGGTAGGCTTTTGTCTTCTTTAGTCAGTCTCAACATTAGTCAGTCTCAACACTTCACATATACAATGGTAGGCTTTTGTCTTCTTTAGTCAGTCTCAACACTTCACATATACAATGGTAGGCTTTTTTTTCTTCTCTAGTCAGTCTCAACATTAGTCATTGTCAACATTAGTCAGTGTCAACTTTTCACATATACAAGATTTTTCATTATTCTCCTGTAACCATAATGTGAACAAAAATGTTTTGACAGTATGATCGCCTCTGTTTGAACTGCAAGCGTATGGAGCAGACAGAGTGTGAGTGTCCATGTGAGTGTCCTCTAGAGATGGACTTCTGCAGTGGTCATTTGTTAGACAGTGATGACAAGTAAGTCTCTCCCACTAGACGGTCTGATTCTATTGATTGTCAACTTGTTGTAATGTAGAGCTATTTCTCAAATACACTTACATGCAAAATATAGTTACATTTATTATACACTAATGAAATATTTACGGCCATTTGATACTGGGTAGAGAAATTTTTTTATTTCACTTTTAAAATTTCTGTGAAATTTGAAAAAAAAAAATTTTAAATAACCTTTTTGTGGGTTACATCCCTTCAACGTCACAATATTATTTGACTTAATCTAAATATTTATTGGAACCTACAGAATATTTTAAAAATTAAACTTGATAAAAATTAAAAAAATGAAAATCTAAAACACCAAATTTAAAAATGAAATGTGATCAATCTATAACACCAATTTAAAAAATGAAATGTGATACAACCAAAATATCAAGTTTAAAAATGAAATGTGATGAAACCAATGTTGTAACTCCCAGAAACCCCAGCTGTCCCCATGACCCTGAGAGAGAAAAACTGGCGCTGTCTGAAGCTGTGTTCAAACAGGAGCTGGAGCAATGCTTCAAGCCTCAGTGTGAGAAGAGGAAAAACAAATTGTAAGTCAACATCTTTAGCTCAATCTAGACGTTGGTTACATCATGTAATTAAGTTAAACCTTGACTTGTATTTGTTGCTTGTTGTAGAGATTGTATGGGTGTCATGGATTGTCAGTGGTGTCAAGTACAGAAAGATGGCAAAACACCTTTAGAGACACCATTCTGCTCATCACAGAGGATCTGTTTTGGTGGAGTTGTAGGGGCCCACTCCCCTTATGGGGATGAAATAAGTGGTAAGATTTCTTTTGGTGGAGTTGTAGGGGCCCACTCCCCTTATGGGGATGAAATAAGTGGTAAGATTTCTTTTGGTTTAATGTAGGGGCCCACTCTCCTTATGGGGATGAAATAAGTGGTAAGATTTCTTTTGGTGGAGTTGTAGGGGCCCACTCCCCTTATGGGGATGAAATAAGTGGTAAGATTTCTTTTGGTTTAATGTAGGGGCCCACTCCCCTTATGGGGATGAAATAAGTGGTAAGATTTCTTTTGGTGAATAACTGGCTCTTTCGGTAGTTTGTGTAAGCAAGTATTCAACTTTACTCCCCTCACCTGTTATAAATTTCATCTCAAGTAAACTTAACTCACCTGACATGTAAACTTTAGCCACCTCACCTTTTGTGTTAACTTTACTCAACTCACCTGTAATTGATTTCATCTCATGTAAACTTTAGCCACCTCACCTTTTGTGTTAACTTTACTCCCCTCCCCTCACCTTTTGTGTTAACTTTACTCCCCTCCCCTCACCTTTTGTGTTAACTTTACTCCCCTCCCCTCACCTTTTGTGTTAACTTTACTCCCCTCCCCTCACCTTTTGTGTTAACTTTACTCCCCTCCCCTCACCTTTTGTGTTAACTTTACTCCCCTCCCCTCACCTTTTGTGTTAACTTTACTCCCCTCCCCTCACCTTTTGTGTTAACTTTACTCCCCTCCCCTCACCTTTTGTGTTAACTTTACTCCCCTCCCCTCACCTTTTGTGTTAACTTTACTCCCCTCCCCTCACCTTTTGTGTTAACTTTACTCCCCTCCCCTCACCTTTTGTGTTAACTTTACTCCCCTCCCCTCACCTTTTGTGTTAACTTTACTCCCCTCCCCTCACCTTTTGTGTTAACTTTACTCCCCTCCCCTCACCTTTTGTGTTAACTTTACTCCCCTCCCCTCACCTTTTGTGTTAACTTTACTCCCCTCCCCTCACCTTTTGTGTTAACTTTACTCCCCTCCCCTCACCTTTTGTGTTAACTTTACTCCCCTCCCCTCACCTTTTGTGTTAACTTTACTCCCCTCCCCTCACCTTTTGTATTAACTTTACTCCCCTCCCCTCACCTGACTTAAACTTAACATTGCAGCTGATGTAGAGAGTATAGAGCAGGCCGGTGTAAAAAGTACCCCAGTAGGGCCAGTGGCTGGAGGAATTATGGGATGTTTTCTGCTGCTAGCCCTGGGGGTGTACTGCTACCGGCACCACGTGCACCGCCACAGCCATCACTACATCAGCACCCTCCCAGACACCACCAACAGGATCTCCCATTACTACAATGATGAGGATCAGGAGGCCGCAGAGGACCTCAGTGCTGGAGAATGTGAGTCCATCTCAGGGACACTTGTCAAGTTTTTTGTTTTCTTAAGTCACTATTTATTTGAGTGGATACTTTTCAAGTTTTTAGTTTTCTTAAGTCACTATTTATTTGAGTGGACACTTGTCAACTTTTTAGTTTTCTTAAGTCACTATTTATTTGAGTGGACACTTTTCAAGTTTTTAGTTTTCTTAAGTCACTATTTATTTGAGTGGACACTTGTCAAGTTTTTTGTTTTTTCTTAAGTCACTATTTATTTGAGTGGACACTTTTCAAGTTTTTAGTTTTCTTAAGTCACTATTTATTTGAGTGGACACTTGTCAAGTTTTTTGTTTTTTCTTAAGTCACTATTTATTTGAGTGGATACTTTTCAAGTTTTTAGATTTCTTAAGTCACTATTTATTTGAGTGGATACTTTTCAACTCAAATTTTTTAGTTTTCTTAAGTCACTATTTATTTGAGTGGATACTTTTCAAGTTTTTTGTTTTCTTAAGTCACTATTTATTTGAGTGGATACTTTTCAACTCAAATTTTTTAGTTTTCTTAAGTCACTATTTATTTGAGTGGATACTTTTCAACTCAAATTTTTTAGTTTTCTTAAGTCACTATTTATTTGAGTGGACACTTTTCAACTCAAGTTTTTAGTTTTCTTAAGTCACTATTTATTTGAGTGGATACTTTTCAAGTTTTTAGTTTTCTTAAGTCACTATTTATTTGAGTGGATACTTTTCAACTGAAGTTTTTAGTTTTCTTAAGTGAAAGTCACTATTTATTTGAGTGGATACTTTTCAACTGAAGTTTTTAGTTTTCTTAAGTGAAAGTCACTATTTATTTGAGTGGACACTTTTCAACTCAAGTTTTTAGTTTTCTTAAGTCACTATTTATTTGAGTGGACACTTTTCAAGTTTTTAGTTTTCTTAAGTCACTATTTATTTGAGTGGATACTTTTCAAGTTTTTTGTTTTCTTAAGTCACTATTTATTTGAGTGGATACTTTTCAACTGAAGTTTTTAGTTTTCTTAAGTGAAAGTCACTATTTATTTGAGTGGATACTTTTCAACTGAAGTTTTTAGTTTTCTTAAGTGAAAGTCACTATTTATTTGAGTGGACACTTTTCAACTCAAGTTTTTAGTTTTCTTAAGTCACTATTTATTTGAGTGGACACTTTTCAAGTTTTTAGTTTTCTTAAGTCACTATTTATTTGAGTGGATACTTTTCAAGTTTTTTGTTTTCTTAAGTCACTATTTATTTGAGTGGATACTTTTCAAGTTTTTTGTTTTCTTAAGTCACTATTTATTTGAGTGGATACTTTTCAAGTTTTTTGTTTTCTTAAGTCACTATTTATTTGAGTGGATACTTTTCAAGTTTTTTGTTTTCTTAAGTCACTATTTATTTGAGTGGATACTTTTCAAGTTTTTTGTTTTCTTAAGTCACTATTTATTTGAGTGGATACTTTTCAAGTTTTTTGTTTTCTTAAGTCACTATTTATTTGAGTGGATACTTTTCAAGTTCTTTGTTTTCTTAAGTCACTATTTATTTGAGTGGATACTTTTCAAGTTTTTTGTTTTCTTAAGTCACTATTTATTTGAGTGGACACTTTTCAACTCAAGTTTTTAGTTTTCTTAAGTCACTATTTATTTGAGTGGACACTTTTCAAGTTTTTAGTTTTCTTAAGTCACTATTTATTTGAGTGGACACTTTTTAAGTTTTTTGTTTTCTTAAGTCACTATTTATTTGAGTGGACACTTGTCAACTTTTTAATTTTCTTAAGTCACTATTTATTTGAGTGGATACTTTTCAAGTTCTTTGTTTTCTTAAGTCACTATTTATTTGAGTGGATACTTTTCAAGTTTTTTGTTTTCTTAAGTCACTATTTATTTGAGTGGATACTTTTCAACTGAAGTTTTTAGTTTTCTTAAGTGAAAGTCACTATTTATTTGAGTGGACACTTTTCAACTCAAGTTTTTAGTTTTCTTAAGTCACTATTTATTTGAGTGGACACTTTTCAAGTTTTTAGTTTTCTTAAGTCACTATTTATTTGAGTGGATACTTTTCAAGTTTTTTGTTTTCTTAAGTCACTATTTATTTGAGTGGACACTTTTCAAGTTTTTAGTTTTCTTAAGTCACTATTTATTTGAGTGGATACTTTTCAACTCAAGTTTTTAGTTTTCTTAAGTCACTATTTATTTGAGTTTTTTTTTTTTTAAATTGTAGCTAATGAGATATTTCCTCTTGTTTTTGTAGGTCACACCAACTTTGTCCTGGCGTCGTTTGAGAACCCTGCCAGTGTTTCTCCGTACCGCGTCAACACATCATACAGACGTCCTGCTGGTGGGGACAGTGACCACGGCTACAGCACAATGACCCCACATGAAGACAGCGAGCACGCCTCCATGCCCTGTCTTGACCCCTTGTCCATCGGCAAAGACAGATTCAGACCTACAGGGCACACACTGTCACTGTGTAAACCTCCTGTTCTCCCCCCACCCCCACAGTCATATTCTAGGCGGAGTCGGAGCCCCACCCCTCCCCAAACTCGTTTACCTACCTCTACATATTCAGCTATACCTGAACAAACAATTTTACCCTACAGTGGAGGCACCACTGTACTGGGCATCACTGAACATAGTCCACATAGCATGCTAGCTAATGTTCAAGTGCATATGGTGGATACACACTGATAGCCATGGATTTAGCTGGATCCCATCGAGACAAATATCCTCATGGGATACACACGGATACGCATGGATCTAGCTTGATCATATTGTGACAAGTGTTCTCCTGGATTCCATCACATCACAAGGAATTGATGTGACACTTGCCTGGCACCCAGTGAGCACAGTGTTCTGGTTGAAGTAGCATCACCATCTGTGTGATGGAGGACCAGCCTAGGCTTAGGACATGGCATCAGTTCTTGTGTAGATGTGGAGAGACCTGGGCATCTTGTGTAGATGTGGAGAGACCTGGGCATCATTTCTTGTGTAGATGTGGAGAGACCTGGGCATCTTGTGTAGATGTGGAGAGACCTGGGCATCATTTCTTGTGTAGATGTGGAGAGACCTGGGCATCTTGTGTAGATGTGGAGAGACCTGGGCATGTAGATGTGGAGAGACCTGGGCATCAGTTCTTGTGTAGATGTGGAGAGACCTGGGCATCATTTCTTGTGTAGATGTGGAGAGACCTGGGCATCTTGTGTAGATGTGGAGAGACCTGGGCATGTAGATGTGGAGAGACCTGGGCATCATTTCTTGTGTAGATGTGGAGAGACCTGGGCATCAGTTCTTGTGTAGATGTGGAGAGACCTGGGCATCATTTCTTGTGTAGATGTGGAGAGACCTGGGCATCAGTTCTTGTGTAGATGTGGAGAGACCTGGGCATGTAGATGTGGAGAGACCTGGGCATGTAGATGTGGAGAGACCTGGGCATCTTGTGTAGATGTGGAGAGACCTGGGCATCTTGTGTAGATGTGGAGAGAGGTTTGTGTGGGAAACATGATCTTTATGCTGCAGCAATTCAACTCAATTATGGACTGTGATGATTTTCTATTCATGTTATATTTTTCTGTTACTGATTGCTCTTTTTGTCAGTTTTTTCATGTTTTGATAAAGTGTAGCATACCAGTTATTGTAAGTAGTTACTAGATGTCTGGGGTTTACATCCCACTGGTGCTTGTCATTTTATATCCAAAGATGTCTTGTCCAGTTTACATTGAGTCAGTGTTTACATTGTTCCTACATTTGAGGGAATGGCTAGCATACCCAAAGATGTGCCTGCATCTGGTTGAATGTCAGTAAATGTCCAGTGTGTGTCCAGTGTGTGTCCAGCGTATGAAACCTCTCAGGGATTATGTTATAGCAAACAGCAAAAGTTCTGACCTCATTTTGTCTTTGGTTACATCCTTACTTTAGCCATGATTCTCATTTGTTATGATCTGCTCCAGCATTGGAAACTGTAGAACACATCCATCTCTGCCTAGTCTAGGTTTAGCCCAGCCAATGAGGGATCATGCACATTTTGTAAACTACAAAACTACAGCAGTTTTAACCCACCACCCCTACCCTCTACAGCAGTAATGTCATAGACCACCCCACCTAATAGGCCATTGTGCCTACTTTTGTCACCTTATAAAATAGTTAAGTTAAAGTTAACAATACCACAGATCACCTTCCCTATTCCCTCCCGTATTATATAACACTCAGATCTCCCCCCCCCCCTACAGAACAAAGAACTATCAAAAGATTTGAATAATTTAAAACTCCTTCAACTAGTATTCTACAGTTAAACAAATTTGTGTCTCTATATATGGTTCCTGTAACTAAAAACTTGAAACAAATGGTTACAACTTTAGATTGCTTTTGAAGTTAAACGAAATAAATAAAACCAAAAGTTCTAGACAACAACCCTAACGCGCCCCTCCCCCCCCCCCCCCCCATTATATGTGCATACCACTTAAATGCTGCCTCGGTCTAGCTTTAGGTAGACATTTTTACATTTAATTTTGTAATTATTTACATTCATCATAGATATATTTAGCATAAATGGTAATAATATTTATTACTTTGAAGTATGTTTTTAAATAATGTTGTGAGATGAGCTTGAAGTATTTTTTGTCTGTTCATATATGTCTAAACCCAAAATATTTCCTAGTGATTCCAGTTGTATGTTGAGATAAATGGTACATTGGCTATAAATAGAACAAACTTGGATCACGTGACTTCCAAGAAGTCATTGTATTGATGCCTCATTGTGGATATCATTTAGTGGCTGTACATAAGAAGTGATAGATTTTATTCTTTACTCTTGGACATCATTTTTCTAGAACCCCTTGACTGCAAGTCATGACTGATTAGATAAGTGACTCGATGGACAAATTATGATTGTTTAGATAAATGACTTGATGGGCAAATGATGACTTTAGATTAAGGACTGTTGGCCAGTTATGACTGCAGTGACTTTGACAAATGGTATAGACAGTATATTGACTGTATGCAACCCCTCCCTCTGGTTTAGATACAATGTATTGTTTTAATTATGCAATTAATTATGCATTTTAAATAGTTTATTCTGGATGTCTCACTAGATATCTATGCATGTGTAAGTTTATTTTATCAAGAGGCATGTTATTTTCTGTTGCAAATAAGGAACATATTTCTTTTGATTAAATGGCCAGTATAAAATTAAAATATTGAAGTGAATTTTTATATCACCTAGATTTGTTAGTTTCCTACTGATTTTGATTTGTGTAAAATTCTATTTAAAAGCAGGGTCATTAATGCTATTTAATGTTAGAAGGTAAGCAAAGTTGTAGAATTTCTCTGCAGGTTTTCCTGCTTGTTGATGTTTTGGTTGTTGGACTGTCCCTTTGATAGGCTTGAGTGAATCAGAGATCCTGGGAACATCAATCTCTTCATTAGTTAAGTGCTGCATGCACTTCAATTATGTGTAATTTGTTAAGCAATGCAATAATCAATATTTAATCATCTTACACAAACATCTATCCAATATGGAGTCAACTACATTTATGAACAGGATCTAAAGATAATACATTACCAGATAATTTGATGATGTTGTTTGATTAGGGTGTTAGCAGTTTAAAATCTTGTTTACATCCAGTCATATTGACCGACAATGAACCAATACATGAACGAGTGAGAAAGTCCTAGCTTGTCTGTTTCCATTGAATGATCTCCTACAAGGCCAGCCACTCTGTTGTGTAGTCAGACAACTGACAATCATTTCCCTTCAGGGGAGATAATCTCACATAGTTTAACCTGGTGAGTTTAGACCCACGGTTACCTCCCTTGTATATACAGTCTAACCAAAATGCAGAGAATGAGTTTTCCCATTAAAAATCAATTTGTGGTTAATTAATTGAATAATAATTGAATTGGAAACCTTCTAGTATATTCAGTGGTCTAGTGACAGTAATGTATACATATATTATTAAAAAATGAAATATTTTCCAAATGACAAAATTGTACAATTTATGTGTGAAAGAAAGTATGAAATAAACTAATATGACATTTTCTCTGGTATTTCTGCCATTTTTCATTATTGTTGTTGCTGTGTTCAATACAGACCACACGTTTTTGCTGTGTTCAATACACACCACAATTGTTGCTGTGTTCAATACACACCACAATTGTTGCTGTGTTCAATACAGACCACAACTGTTGCTGTGTTCGATACAGACCACAATTGTTGCTGTGTTCAATACAGACCACAATGGTTGCTGTGTTCAATACAGACCACAACTGTTGCTGTGTTCAATACAGACCACAACTGTTGCTGTGTTCAATACAGACCACAACTGTTGCTGTGTTCAATACAGAACACAACTGTTGCTGTGTTCAAACATGAGGTAATCTGGTTTGAATTGTGTCGAATGCATCCAATCAACGAGACTGAAATATGATAATATCAAAAAAGAAAAGAATTTCTCGTTAGACCTAGCGAGGTAGAGGTCATGTTTCTTGACCTCAGGGACGTACTATAGTCACATATCTGAACCAAGATCCGAACTCAAGACCTTCACACTAGCAGTCCAACGTTCTATCATTCGACCAATCCGTCCTTATAGAAGTTTATATACCTAAACAATCAGACGATAGCCCCACACTCCTAGACAACCACACATCTAAACAACACTGAGCCCATCACACCCCATGACAACCACACGCCATGACAACCACACATCTAAACAACACTAAGCCCATCACACCCCATGACAACCACACGCCATGACAACCACACATCTATAACAACACTGAGCCCATCACACCCCATGACAACCACACGCCATGACCACAATACGCCATGACAACGTTCCCATGCAATACACACATCCCAACAACCACACACATCACCACACACACACCCACATCCCGACAACCACACACATCACCACACACACACAATCCTAAACCACCACCCCACCCTTACCTTCCCAATCGAAATAAATTGGGTCACATTTAATTTAGCGGTACCGTCTGAAGCCGTAGCAGACGGTCGGATGGTCTGTGACTGAAGACCTAGACGGGCCCTGGGTCATCAGTTGCCGTCTGCCTCATCAGACAGACTCCATTAGCGCGGGAACTCACGGGGATACGTCTGTTGTCGGCTGACTGGTCGGGTGGTTAGAGCTCTGTGTGGGAATGTCTCGGAGTGTATGTGTGTGTGTGTGATGGTGTGTGTGATGGTGCGGGTGTTAACAAGATTCGCTGTTCTTATACACAATTAAACATTGGAAATAGTTGACTAGTTGAAATAATAATTTTTCAGTCACGATTTTCAAATTCTTATCAATTTTTATGGACTGAACACAAAGATGAAAGCACGATACAAATTGTCCCTTATTTTTAAAAAAATGTACAGCAAATTGTCTGTAACTAGATCCATACCAATCCATAAATCATAAAGGTTGAGCGGGGGGGGGGGGGGGGGGGGGTGCAAAATTGAAAGTTTGAGGGGGGAGGGGGGTGCAAATCAAAAGTTTGTCCTCGGGGGCCGGGGAGGGACGCTACGCCTCTGATATATACATTTATAATGCGGGAAAAAATTTGAACCCCCGCCCCATGAGACGATCCTGGCTACGCCACTGATCATAGTCATAACAATTTTATGCCAACAGTCATATGCCACTGGTCAAATGTCAACAAACATTTGCCAGCAGTCATATGCCAGCAGTCATATGCCAAAAGTTATATACCAACAGTCGAAAATCATATGACGAAGGTTTAAGCCGTATGAAGAGGTACACACAATTGTTAGTTTCGTATGGCTGACCACGTCCAGTATGGTTGATCACGTCCGGTCTATTGCTTTCATGGAGTTCGTCACCAAAGGACTGTTGGATTCAGTTGGTCAAATATGACTTTATTAGACTCAGTCATTGATGGTCAAAAATGACTTAGTTGGACACAAAGTTGGTCATAAAATGACTTTATTAGACTCAGTCATGGATGTTAAAAAATGACTTAGTTAAGAGAGTTGTTCAAAAAATGACTTTATTGGACTCAGTCATTGATGGTCAAAAATGACTTAATTGGACACAAAGTTGGTCATAAAATGACTTTATTAGACTCAGTCATGGATGTTAAAAAAATGACTTTGTGATTTCTTCACTTACTCTAGCCACAGCAAAGGCTGTAAGACATACATTTCTCTAAGTTCACTTCGGATGTATCTTGATACAAGTACACGCTGAAAGATATAAGACCTAGATCTATATGACCTCTCGTTGAGTATGGTGATGTACAACATATTAGGCCCTTTACAGTTAGTAACAACATCCTTGCATTATCTCCCCTACTAGATCAATACACATATGCATTAATTAATCACTTCTGAAACGTGTTTGTATTGAATAAAGCTAAATTAACCGATTCGTTTTGACACAGATTTCTTTGGTGTAAAAGTAAAAATACTTTAACCCGAATTAATAATGGACTCGTCCATCTTCTTACCTATCCTCCCAATTACCTTCATTAAGCAGCTAGCAAGTAGTGCCAACTTTTTGGGGAATATCCGATATAAAGTCCCTATCTTTAGGCCATCATTTGGTATCTTGTATACATCGTCAAAAGATGTTAGAAGTTAAGACGATCTTCTGAGGAATTTTATTTTCTTGAGACGTATTTTGATTAATTATTTCCATTTTTGATTATTGAAGGGAGCAAAGTAGAAATTTCCGGGAAGATAAACGCTTTATGATATATTGAACGAGAAGTTTTCAACATAAAATGTTATAAATGTACACACGTAAAGAATAATACCAATATGTCCTTACTCCACCGTCAAGGCTAGTCTCTAAACATCTAACTTCATTTGACCGTGTTTCAATCAATAGGATACAATTTATTACTGGGCAAAAACATCTGAGGCCACTACTACATGACGTGTACAGCCAATTTCCTGGGTCACGTCACAGAACACACTATCGTTTGTACACATCTCTCATCACGACAGATCAAATGTATGGGAACATACACATACACACATAGACACACATATAAACATACAAATATAGGCACACCGATACACATACACACAGGCACACAGATACACATACACAAACACACATAGATATACATACATACATACATACACAAACACACATAGGCACACAGATAAACATACGCAAACACACATAGGCAGACAGATACACATACACAAACACACATAGGCACACATAGACACACAAATACACATATACATACACACACATTGACACAGATAACACTTACATGAACACAAACCGATACAGAGACACAGATAGGCTATAGGATGTTCAATACACATATAGGCACTAGCCAATACACATAAACAACACATTTACACATTTGCCATTTAATAGACACAAACATATAGACACAAAACCAATAAGCAGACACAGTTACAGACACACACACACGACGCTGAGATGTACACAGAGACACGCACATAAATAATACAAAACAACAACAAAACAAAATGTATTGGTATATCAATTATTTGGGAAAACATGCGAAAATGTGAAGTATCAAAACATTTAGAGTTGTAGTTCATGATAAGGTGTCGAGGCTAAAAATAGATGTAAACGTGACTGTATTTTGTGTATGACTGGACTAACAAATGTATGACTGAACACATCATGTGTATATGATTGAACTAACATTACGTATGTGAATGAATTAAACAAGTCTGTCTGATACATAAAAAAACAACATCCTGCATAATTCAAAAAATTTCAAGATAAAAAAAAAACGATTGCGGCCGTTTTGTTTTTGAAATCAACCCATTTTTGTACACGTCTACCACTGGGTCTGTGGCTGGGGAAACCTGGCAACAGCATGGGGGAGGGGGAGGGGAGGCTGAGCATAATTACATCAATTTTTACGGGGTGGATAATTCGTTTAGTGCTGATACTCATATGGCTGCTGCATGGACGAACCAGAAAAATTGTCGGTAAAAAATGTTGCCCTGTCTTAAACAAGTAGGAAAACTAGTAAACTTTCACGATTTATTGTCTAGTTCAAACCCCATGACAAAACTAGTAAACTTTCACGATTTATTGTCTAGTTCAAACCACTGGACAAAACTAGTAAACTTTCACGATTTATTGTCTAGTTCAAACCACTGGACAAAACTAGTAAACTTTCACGATTTATTGTCTAGTTCAAACCACGTGACAAAACTAGTAAACTTTCAAGATTTATTGTCTAGTTCAAACCCCATGACAAAACTAGTAAACTTTCACGATTTATTGTTTAGTTTAAACCATATGACAAAACTAGCCAATGTAATACCCAGTAACACGAAAAGGTGTAAGAATTCTGACACGTCATGACGAAGAGCAAAGTGTTTACGATTCATAGTTACATTCAATCATACTTAATAACATTACAACTTTTAAAAATAAAATAACACACATTTTCTATACACGTATAAAATTCAATGACTTTTCAGCAGATACATTTAAACACATCACATCCATATTTTCAAACACATTATTGATTTGAGAAGTAGGCCCATAGTTTTTGTTTTGGTAAATCATGTTTAAGGAGAGAGTACTCTACACATTTTAATTAGACAAACATGTAAAAGAATGGCGTCCTTGGTTACCAGACACTCGGCGCCACCTGGAGTACACCCGTATCACGTGACAGGAAGTCGGCTGGCTTGTTGACACGAAGATCCCATGCGAACATCAAAGAGCCATCGAACTCTGGGACGGAGATAACGCCGATCAGAGATCGATGGCCGGAGTCAATTAGCTGATCAGAGAGCGGGTCATTGACTTGTGAGATCAGTCAGGCTTGACCGGCGATAGGGAGATCGATTTTAAGTTGTTGAACAAAGAAAATTTTAAAAAGTCGATTTTAAGTTGTTGAACTAAGAAAATAAAAATTCGATTTTAAGTTGAACATATGGAATAAAATGTCGCTTCAACATATTTAGTGCAGGGAATAAATATATTCTATTAAAACTGGTAAACCATAGTTATAAAAAGTTGATTATAAATTGTTGAACAATAGAAAAAACTTTTAAGCTACTTTCCCTTGTTTAAAAAATTAAAGCCACTTTTAATTCCCGATGTTAAACCACTTTAAGTTAAAATGGATATTTTGTTAAAATCGATTTTTTTTTCCTTTTGTTTAAAATCAACATTTATTTCCTTTGTGTAAAATCGACTTTTCCAGTTGTGTAAAAAGATAATTTAAACTGTGAAAATAAAAGTGGCAAAATAGGATTTTAACATTAAAACCGGGAACAAACATCGATTTTTAGATTATTAAACAACAATTATAAAAAAAATCCATTTTAAGCGGATTAAGGACGGGAATTAAAATGTCGATTTTAACTAGTTTTAAAATTTGGAAGTTTATCAACAAAGGGGCATACCGTTGTCTTACCAACGGTCACCCTCATAAGCGCGGGGCGAGTACTCGACTCGGGTATCGTACGCGGCACTTACTTTGAGTACTGAATAGAGATGACAGTTTACCCTCCGTGTCGCGCAGGGGCGACGCGCGCGACAGACCTTCCCGCGCTCAGCGCAGGGATTACTCTCTGACAACGCGACATGCGCCCAGGTTTTATTGCCTCTCGCGCAAGAAATTTATTTAACCACGCGTTTTTGGAGCAGCGGAAACGAGGCATATCGAGTTAATTTCAAGAGGAAAAAAAAAACATTGAGTGAAAAAAAAATGGAGGTAACTCTCGTGGATTACTTCCCTTAGTTGATACGTGATCTCTAACAGCCTGCGAAGGCTGAGCTAAAAAAAAACACAATCGATCAAGTCATTGAAAACTAAAGCTCGGCCATAAACATGGATTAGTACACGCCGAGAGGAGAAACTCATAAAGGTAAGTTATATTTAGATTTTCATTCTCTAGCGGAGTGTGGGGGACGCTGTTTACCGCTTGTAGCCCTCAATAAAAGCTCGCTGTTTGATGGTGCTGGGTGCTTGATGGGGCGATTAGGTAAACATGTGAACTGATGGGGAAAATATAAGTCGTTTATGGAAACATCATGTGAAGTTGATGTTAGAAATATCTGTCGTTTATGGAAATGTGAAATTGTTGTTAGAAATATCTGTCATTTATGGAAACATGTGAAATTGATGTTAGAAATATCTGTCGTTTATGGAAACATCATTTGTAATAAATGTTAGAAATATCTGTCATTTATGGAAACATCATTTCAAATTGATGTTAAATGTCATATGAAAACATTTGAAATAAATGTTAGAATATATGGCATTTATGGAAACATGGTTTGAAATGAATGTTAGAAATATCTGTCATATAAGGAAACATCATTTGAAATTGATTTTAAGTAATATCTATCATTTATGGAAATATCAGGGGTTGTAGACGTGAACCTCACGATGTCTTGATAAAAATAGTCATAGTAGCGGAGAGGGGGTCGTCCTCACTCATTTAGACATCCACATCTCCTAGCGTTCATATTTGTCGTCGACTTATTAAGTGATATGAAGCTACATTCTGTGGGATGGTCACTTCTACCTGGATGTAGTAAGGTAGTCACTGCTACCTATATGTAATATGGCAGTCATTGCTACCTGTATGTAGCAAGGTAGTCAATGCTACCTGTATGTAAGAAAGTAGTTACTGCTACCTGTATGTAAGAAAGTAGTCACTGCTACCTGTACAATACCTTTAAAATAGTTCTGCAATTTCTCAATAAAATTCATTTATGACTGCAGCTTTACGCATTTTCCACCGTGAGATGGTCTTACTCATTGCATAGCATTCATTTATGGCTTCAGCTAAACGCTACTCTCAAACGTGAGATGGTCTGGGTTTCGTATGTCGTACCACTACGTACTGGGAGGGGAGGGGGCGGTAGGTAGTTTTGGATCAATGCAGCAATGTAAGTAGCTCAATAAAGGATGCGAGTCACGTGTCTCCCGTCTGTTTACCTCCAGCTGATTCCGCTGGATTTTATATTACAACAAGACATCCATCATGATGTGTGTAGAATGTATCAATGATGTTTCTACGATGTGTCTAAGATGGTCTATGGTGTGTCTACGATTGTCTGTGATGTGTCTACGATTGTCTATAATGTGTCTACGATGGTCTATGATGTGTCTAAGATACACTCTCAGCACACTTGTAAAGCATCGCAGGAAAGACTTGTTGTCCAGAAAATATGCGCAATGCTATTAAGGCCGAATTAACAAATCGATCAAAGTACAAAATAACATCACTAGACCAACATCACTAGACCAACATCACTAGACCAACATCACTAGACCAACATCACTAGACCAACATCACTAGACCAACATCACTAGACCAACATCACTAGACCAACATCACTAGACCAACATCACTAGACCAACATCACTAGACCAACATCACTAGACCAACATCACTAGACCAACATCACTAGACCAACATCACTAGACCAACATCACTAGACCAACATCACTAGACCAACATCACTAGACCAACATCACTAGACCAACATCACTAGACCAACATCACTAGACCAACATCACTAGACCAACATCACTAGACCAACATCACTAGACCAACATCACTAGACCAACATCACTAGACCAACATCACTAGACCAACATCACTAGACCAACATCACTAGACCAACAATAACATCACTAGACCAACATCACTAGACCAACATCACTAGACCAACATCACTAGACCAACATCACTAGACCAACATCACTAGACCAACATCACTAGACCAACATCACTAGACCAACATCACTAGACCAACAATATCATCACTAGACCAACATCACTAGACCAACATCACTAGACCAACAATATCATCACTAGACCAACAACATCATCACTAGACCAACATCATTAGACCAACAGTAACATGACAAGACCAAACTAGACCTGACGACAACCACAGAAGATGGACGGACAACTTTGGATAACACTACAGCGACGGGTGCTAATGCGACGGAAATTGATATAAATAAATAAAAACTGCTCTTTGACTTGTCGGACAAACACAGCCCATTAGGCAAATAAATGACAGCATTGTTAGGTAATTAAATCTAATTACACGTGTTTGGGGTGTCACGTGTGAAGAATGGGTGTGGGGCATTGTGTGAGTTGTGTGGGTTGTGTGGGGCATTGTGTGAGGTGTGTGGGGCATTGTGTGAGTTGTGTGGGGCATTGTGTGAGTTGTGTGGGGCATTGTGTGAGTTGTGTGGGGCATTGTGTGAGTTGTGTGGGGCATTGTGTGAGTTGTGTGGGGCATTGTGTGACGTGTGTTGGGCATTGTATGAGTTTTGTGGGGCATTGTGTGAGTTGTGTGGGGCATTGTGTGAGGTGTGTGGGGCATTGTGTGAGGTGTGTGGGGCATTGTGTGAGTTGTGTGAGTTGTGTGGGGCATTGTATGAGTTGTGCGGGGCATTGTGTGAGTTGTGTGGGGCATTGTGTGAGTTGTGTGGGGCATTGTGTGAGTTGTGTGGGGCATTGTGTGAGTTGTGTGGGGCATTGTGTGAGTTGTGTGGGCCATTGTGGGACAATGTGTGAGTTGTGTGGGGCATTGTGTGAGTTGTGTGGGGCATTGTGTGAGTTGTGTGGGACATTGTGTGAGTTGTGTGGGACATTGTGTGAGTTGTGTGGGGCATTGTGTTGAGCATTGTGTGAGTTGTGTGGGGAATTGTGTGAGTTGTGTGGGGCATTGTGTGAGGTGTGTGGGGCATTGTGTGAGTTACATGGGGCATTGTGTGAGTTGTGTGGGACATTGTGTGAGTTGTATGGGGCATTGTGTGAGTTGTGTGGGGCATTGTGTGGAATCGTGTGAGTTGTGTGGGGCATTGTGTGAGGTGTGTGGGGCATTGTGTGAGGTGTGTGGGGCATTGTGTGAGTTGTGTGGGGCATTGTGTGAGTTGTGTGGGATATTGTGTGAGGTGTGTGGGGCATTGTGTGAGGTGTGTGGGGCATTGTGTGAGTTGTGTGGGATATTGTGTGAGTTGTGTGGGGCATTGTGTGAGGTGTGTGGGGCATTGTGTGAGTTGTGTGGGGCATTGTGTGAGTTGTGTGGGGCATTGTGTGAGTTGTGTGGGGCATTGTGTGAGTTGTGTGGGGCATTGTGTGAGTTGTGTGGGGGCATTGTGTGAGTTGTGTGGGGCATTGTGTGAGTTGTGTGGGGCATTGTGTGAGTTGTGTGGGATATGGTGTGAGGTGTGTGGGGCATTGTGTGAGGTGTGTGGGGCATTGTGTGAGTTGTGTGGGGCATTGTGTGAGTTGTGTGGGATATGGTGTGAGGTGTGTGGGGCATTGTGTGAGGTGTGTGGGGCATTGTGTGAGTTGTGTGGGGCATTGTGTGAGTTGTGTGGGGCATTGTGTGAGTTGTGTGTGGCATTGTGTGAGTTGTGTGGGGCATTGTGTGAGTTGTGTGAGGTATGTCTGTGACTTCTCTGGCACAAACATAATTTTAAATATGACCTCATTTTTTACTCTACATTAAAGAAAAAGAAACATTTTTTTTTTCAAAACAAGCTCTTATGTAAATAATACACTAAAAAGGACAAAATAACTATTATTTAAATAACTGTTTAGAAAAGCGGTGGTCACTTTATTATCTATTGGATACCTTTACTATTATACAGTAAGAGACCCGCGCTTTCCTTTATTTAAATAGTATTTAATATTTAAAGAAAAACGTTTATTTTCTCCTTCTTAGTGCATTATTATAAAAAAACTTGTTATCAAAACGCATTTAAAGCATGTTTTCCCCAGTATTTTAAATTTTTTTATGCAATAGAGTTTCATGGCCAATTGCGCACCAAATGAACATGAAATTTCGCCCCTAACAGTGAGGGATAATAGTTGGACCCCTACTTTATTTAGTACACTTTAATTAATTTATTCTTAATTAAATAGGCATCCAATTAAGTCAAATTTGATCTCAGATTGCATTGTCATCGGATCTTGACCATAATGCCAAGTTTGAAATGAATCGGTCACTTAGAAGTGCTCGAAATTTCGCTCGCCAGTTTTAATCTGTGACGGACGAAGACCAACAGACGGAGGACGGAAGTTAAATAAAAGCTTGTAATAAAAAGGTAGAATAATTTTTAAATTCCTGGTCTTGAAAGAATTCTAAAACTACAGATTCTAGTTACAGTTGCTTTAAAAAATTTCAACAGTAGCCTACACCGGCCTGTAATTCAACTCCAATACATAATAAATGAATAATCCTAGACGCCCAACGATAATTAATCTCTTGTCATTATTCTCTAAAATTTCAAAAGATAATTAATCTTAGGTCATTATTCTCCGAGACGACAAATGACAAGTCCTTGAGAGGAAATATTTGTTTTGGCCTTTGGCACTTTTCATTGAAACTCATGCTAGTTCTTATGTTTGTATCATTTGTGCCACCCACCAAGTGGAGTTTGCTGTATCCACCAAGTGGAGTTTGTACCATCCACCAAGTGGAGTTTGTGCCATCCACCAAGTGGAGTTTGTGCCATCCACCTTGTGGAATTTGTGCCATCCACCTTGTGGAATTTGTGCCATCCACCAAGTGGAGTTTGTGCCATCCACCAAGTTGAGTTTGTGCCATCCACCCAGTGGAGTTTGCTGTATCCACCAAGTGGAGTTTGTGCCATTCACAAGTGGAGTTTGCTGTATCCACCAAGTGGAGCTTGTGCCATCCACCATGTGGAGTTTGTGCTATCCACCACGTGGAGTTTGTGCCATCCACCAAGTTGAGAGTTGCGATATAAGCAGCAAGAAATGTCCAATGTTATTGTAACACGACAGGGAACATCTGCACACAAACATCCATCGATCTGTAGTGGTGGATACAATAGGCGGGGACCACACAAACAGCCATCGATCTGTAGTGGTGGATACAATAGGCGGGGACCACACAAACAGCCATCTGTAGTGGTGGATACAATAGGCGGGGACCACACAAACAGCCATCGATCTGTAGTGGTGGATACAATAGGCGGGGACCACACAAACAGCCATCGATCTGTAGTGGTGGATACAATAGGCGGGGACCACACAAACAGCCATCGATCTGTAGTGGTGGATACAATAGGCGGGGACCACACAAACAGCCATCGATCTGTAGTGGTGGATACAATAGGCGGGGACCACACAAACAGCCATCGATCTGTAGTGATGGATACAAAAGGCGGGGACCACACAAACAGCCATCGATCTGTAGTGGTGGATACAATAGGCGGGGACCACACAAACAGCCATCGATCTGTAGTGGTGGATACAATAGGCGGGGACCACACAAACATCCATCGATCTGTAGTGGTGGATACAATAGGCGGGGACCACACAAACAGCCATCGATCTGTAGTGGTGGATACAATAGGCGGGGACCACACAAACAGCCATCGATCTGTAGTGGTGGATACAATAGGCGGGGACCACACAAACAGCCATCTGTAGTGGTGGATACAATAGGCGGGGACCACACAAACAGCCATCGATCTGTAGTGGTGGATACAATAGGCGGGGACCACACAAACAGCCATCGATCTGTAGTGGTGGATACAATAGGCGGGGACCACACAAACAGCCATCTGTAGTGGTGGATACAATAGGCGGGGACCACACAAACAGCCATCGATCTGTAGTGGTGGATACAATAGGCGGGGACCACACAAACAGCCATCTGTAGTGGTGGATACAATAGGCGGGGACCACACAAACAGCCATCGATCTGTAGTGGTGGATACAATAGGCGGGGACCACACAAACAGCCATCTGTAGTGGTGGATACAATAGGCGGGGACCACACAAACAGCCATCGATCTGTAGTGGTGGATACAATAGGCGGGGACCACACAAACAGCCATCTGTAGTGGTGGATACAATAGGCGGGGACCACACAAACAGCCATCTGTAGTGGTGGATACAATAGGCGGGGACCACACAAACAGCCATCGATTTGTAGTGGTGGATACAATAGGCGGGGACCACACAAACAGCCATCGATTTGTAGTGGTGGATACAATAGGCGGGGACCACACAAACAACATACAGACCGGTGATTTCACTGTAAGAAAACACAAAGGGAGAGAACTGTACGCCGAGGTAAATAGGAGTTATCGTTCGTGTCTTGTATTTTTTTTGTGTATACTGAAAATCGTGTTGTGTTGTATGCATTGATTGTTATAGAAAATATGAATGGTCTTCTAACTGATGACGTAGGTCGCACGTGCTGAGTACTAGTAGCAGAAAGGAGTGAGCACGTTTTTAAAGAAAAAGTTTATTAGGATAGATTCAACTAATCAAATAAAATCCACATTTTTGAAACGGTTTTATTAGCCATTGATAGAATTATTTTCTTTTTTCTGCCTGATCATCAAATACACGTAAATTGTTTTTCTTTCTCAAGGACTAAAAGCCGTATAATTATAAAAGTTACTTCAGCCTTATTCTGTAAGACGTTTTATTGATATGGCTGGTGACATAACCGTAGTCCTACATCTTATTGGTGAAACATACGCATGCAAGACTTAAGTGGTGATACACGTTTGGCCCTACACTTGAGTAGTGATACAACTTTGATGGTTGTCACTGTGATGGTTGTCACTGTGATGGTTGTTAATGTGATGGTTGAAACTGTGATGGTTGTTAATGTGATGGTTGTCACTATGATGGTTGTCACTATGATGGTTGTCACTGTACTGTGATGGTTGTCATTGTGATGGTTGTTAATGTGATGGTTGTCACTGTACTGTGATGGTTGTCACTGTGATGGTTGACACCGTGATGGTTGACACTGTGATGGTTGACACTGTGATGGTTGTTAATGTGATGGTTGTCACTGTACTGTGATGGTTGTCACTGTGATGGTTGACACCGTGATGGTTGACACTGTGATGGTTGACACCGTGATGGTTGTCACTGCGATGGTTGTCACTGTGATGGTTGTCATGGTGAAAGATGACACTGTGATGGTTGTAACTGTGATGGTTGTCACTGCGATGGTTGTCACTGTGATGGTTGTCATGGTGAAAGATGACACTGTGATGGTTGTAACTGTGATGGTTGTCACTGTGATGGTTGTCATAGTACTTTGATGGTTGTCACTGTGATGGTTGTCACTGTACTGTGATGGTTGTCACTGTACTGTGATGGTTGTCACTGTACTGTGATGGTTGTCACTGTACTGTGATGGTTGTCACTGTACTGTGATGGTTGTCACTGTACTGTGATGGTTGTCACTGTACTGTGATGGTTGTAACTGTGATGGTTGTAACTGTGATGGTTGACACTATGAAACAAACCTCAGCTAACATCTCTTAGAGTTTAGCAACACACACACACACACGCTGATAACACACACACACACGTATTTTAGCGCACGGCCAACACCTTTTAATGCTTTCTTTAGCTTTAACCAATCATGTCAAATAAAAAATCATTAAGCTTTTATACTCTAAAAATAGTAAAGTTGACCTTAAGAGCTAAGCAAATTTTCACAGCTTTTCAATTGGCTGAGCATTGGTTACCCACCATAAGTCTGCGATTGAGTTCAATTCTTTTATATTGACAAATTACTTTAAAAATATAAGCTACTAGAAAGAACCTTTTTAGTTTCAATTATTTGACATGGAGCTAGCGATGGTATACACATAAGCAATAAAGGGGCAGCAACTCAAAAATCAATTAGGAAACATGCCATTAGTAGTTAGCGGAGGTAATAGAAAGCAGTGTTCTCTATCACAACGGTGTAAACTAGCATGCTACCCCTGTCTAATTTGAGACCGATTTAGCGACATTTTTGTCAATATCGTCAATACGCCAGCCTGCGAAAAAATCACTTTGACATTTCGCAACTTTTCATTTCGCCCTGCGGTTTTATAACTACATAGGTAAATTCAAATTGTAATTAGAAATTTGTCTGAAAGTGAGCTAATTATGCAGCTATATTTGGTCGTTCAATTGTGTATGTAGGTATATGAGAGTTGTCTATGTGTGTATGTATGCATATGTGTGTGTTGGTAAGGCGGTGATGATAATTGTTCTAGCAACGCCCCCCCTCCCCAATAATGATGCACATGCGTCTGTTGAGAACTAGATTGAAATCTCTTCAAACTGGAAGGAAAAATTGTTTATTATTATGAGTTGGTTTGCCTCGCGAGCTAAATCTGGCCAGCAAACAATTTTCCACCCCGGCATACAACACTTGGACGTGTGCCTTCATTACATCAATTCTCTCCACAGATAGCTCTGGTCTGCGAATGCGAGAAATTGCCGCGTAAATTGATTCACCATTTGCCTACATCAAACTAGCGGTAAAATGATTCACCATTTGCCTACATCAAATTGCGTTAAAATGATTCACCATTTGCCTACACCAAATTGCGTTAAAATGATTCACTATTTTCCTACATCAAACTCGTAAATGGATTCAGCATTTGCCTACATCAAACTGCGGTAAATTGATTCACCATTTGCCTACATCAAACTAGAGGTAAAATGATTCACCATTTGCCTACATCAAACTAGCGGTAAAATGATTCACCATTTGCCTACATCAAACTAACGGTAAAATGATTCACCATTTGCCTACATCAAATTGGTAAATAAATTCACTATTTGCGTATATCAAATTGCGTTAAATTGATTCAGCATTTGCCTACACCAAATTGCGTTAAATGGATTCAGCATTTGCCTACATCAAACTGCGGTAAATTGATTCACCATTTGCCTACATCAAACTAGAGGTAAAATGATTCACCATTTGCCTACATCAAACTAGCGGTAAAATGATTCACCATTTGCCTACATCAAACTAACGGTAAAATGATTCACCATTTGCCTACATCAAACTGGTAAATAAATTCACTATTTGCGTATATCAAATTGCGTTAAATTGATTCAGCATTTGCCTACACCAAATTGCGTTAAATGGATTCAGCATTTGCCTACATCAAACTGCGGTAAATTGATTCACCATTTGCCTACATCAAACTAGAGGTAAAATGATTCACCATTTGCCTACATCAAACTAGCGGTAAAATGATTCACCATTTGCCTACATCAAACTAACGGTAAAATGATTCACTATTTGCCTACATCAAACTGGTAAATAAATTCACTATTTGCGTATATCAAATTGCGTTAAATTGATTCAGCATTTGCCTACACCAAATTGCGTTAAATGGATTCAGCATTTGCCTACATCAAACTGCGGTAAATTGATTCACCATTTGCCTACATCAAACTAGAGGTAAAATGATTCACCATTTGCCTACATCAAACTAGCGGTAAAATGATTCACCATTTGCCTACATCAAACTAACGGTAAAATGATTCACCATTTGCCTACATCAAACTGGTAAATAAATTCACTATTTGCGTATATCAAATTGCGTTAAATTGATTCAGCATTTGCCTACACCAAATTGCGTTAAATGGATTCAGCATTTGCCTACATCAAACTGCGGTAAATCGATTCACCATTTGCCTACATCAAACTAGAGGTAAAATGATTCACCATTTGCCTACATCAAACTAGCGGTAAAATGATTCACCATTTGCCTACATCAAACTAACGGTAAAATGATTCACCATTTGCCTACATCAAACTGGTAAATAAATTCACTATTTGCGTATATCAAATTGCGTTAAATTGATTCACCATTTGCCTACATCAAACTGCGGTAAAATGATTCACCATTTGCCTACACCATGTTGTCGGTGTTGTCTTGAATAGGTTGCCGTCAGCCTCACTGGTAGGTGCTACATCTCCTCGGGTAACTGGGAATTTCTGGATTTCTCATTAAAGGGGAGATCATCTATTGAATTATCTTTTAAACATTTATTTCTATCCATTTTGGAGATTTACTGCAATATACCATGGCATTACAGTTTGACGTGACACTACATATTGACGTGACACCCCTAGTTTGACGTGACACTACATCTTGACGTGCCTGTCCAGTTTGACGTGACACAACAATTCAACGTGCCACTACATATTGATGTGACACCCCTTGTTTCACGTGATACTACAGTTTGACCTGACAGTACAATTCAACGTGAAAGCCCAATGTACAGGCCACTACAGGGTGATACCACTACCAGACCCCAAACCACAAAAGATTTCTTGTTTAGCACGAATTGTGTTCAGTCGTACCGTGTGTACCAGGCCTAACACGTTCATCGCCCAGATTCACTGTGTGGGCTTATCACTTTATTCGTTACTCAACTCATCCAGGCTTATTGTGAACAGTGTTTCTTCCAGACTTTTTTCTCCGGGGGGGGGGGGGGCACTTGAAATCTTCGGGGGGGGCGGTAAACTTTCTTCGGGGGGGTGGGGGGCGGACACTGTTAAAAGTATATATTTTCTATATAAATTATATAAATTTCATTTCGTTCGGGGGGGGGGGGGCGGTAAAAATTTTTCGGGGGGGGGGGGGGGGGTCTTCGCCCCCCCGAAGAGATGCCTGGAAGAAACTCTGATTGTGAAGATAGAAGAAATATTTATTTATACTTCGTTTATGCTGTACACATGTATTTCTATCGACCCAGTACACATTACCAGTTGTACATTTCTTGTACACTTCACACAGCCGTTCTAGTAGACTATGTACAGATACTTGAGACCTGAATCTATCACTGTTTCATACCAACCGCAGCAAACAGGGTCACATATGGACCCGTTTCTTAATAATTGGGGCTTCTATTTATAGCCGGTGCTGGAACCTTCTAGCTAATATCATTAATGTCCAGCACGAGTAGGCGGACAGTGACCTTGACCCGCGCGTGGTATCACCGGAAGTCAGCGAGAAACGGAAGCTGGTAAAAGCTTGATAACAATTGGATGGGTCGCTTCACCAGTCTCTTACACATGGGTCTTGGCATTTCTGTCAGCTTGCCTTATCTCTTACACATGGGTCTTGGCATTTCTGTCAGCTTGCCTTAGCTCTTACACACGGGTCTTGGCATTTCTGTCAGCTTGCCTTAGCTCTTACACATGGGTCTTGGCATTTCTGTCAGCTTGCCTTAGCTCTTACACATGGGTCTTGGCATTTCTGTCAGCTTGCTTTAGCTCGTACACATGGGTCTTGGCATTTCTGTCAGCTTGCCTTAGCTCTTACACACGGGTCTTGGCATTTCTGTCAGCTTGCCTTAGCTCTTACACATGGGTCTTGGCATTTCTGTCAGCTTGCCTTAGCTCTTACACACGGGTCTTGGCATTTCTGTCAGCTTGCCTTAGCTCTTACACATGGGTATCGGCATTTCTGTCAGCTTGCCTTAGCTCTTTCGCTCTTATGCCAAGTGTATATACATACATTATTTTATATATATATATATATATATATATATATATATATATATATATATATATATATATATATATATATATATATATATACGTTTCTATGCTTGTTAATGCTGCCTGCTAACAAATGTATGTATGTATGTGTGACCAGCCTACCCTGTCAAGTCCTGCTGTACCGACGTCAGGTAGTGATCGCGAAAACCTGACTACCTGTGATGTACCTTCTGTTGGACTTACCTCTCGCGTCTGTATATCAACTGCTGCTAATTTGTGGCCAAACGACGACCAGATTTGTGCGTGCATCAGTGTGTACGATCGTGCGACATTTGCTTATAAGTGAGTTTAAGTATCGATTCTCTTCGTGTTTGTAAGTGAAAAGATAAAGAAAAATCGATTCCGCCCTTGCTTAAAATAGATTAGTGTATAACTTTTTTAAACATCGGAGACAACGCAGGCAGGATTCAAACTACAACCCATCCGGGTTGTCCTACACAACAACCACCGGGTTGTCCATCCAGTCACCGGGTTGTCCTACACAACATCCAGTCACCGGGTTGTCCTACATAACACACAGTCACCGGGTTGTCCTACATAACATCCAGTCACCGGGTTGTCCTACATAACATCCACCGGGTTGTCCTACATAACATCCAGTCACCGGGTTGTCCTACCCAACAGCCATCGGGTTGTCCTACTCAAAATCCGGTTACTGGGTTGTCTTACATAACATCCAGTCATAGGGTTGTCCAACACAGCAACCACCAGGTTGCCTTACACAACATCCAGTCACCAGGTTGTCCTACACAACATCTAGTCACAGGGTTGTCCTACACAACAACCACCTGGTTGTCCTACACAACTAACATCCAGTCACAGGGTTGTCCTACACAACATCTAGTCACAGGGTTGTCCTACACAACAACCACCTGGTTGTCCTACACAACTAACATCCAGTCACAGGGTTGTCCTACACAACATCTAGTCACAGGGTTGTCCTACACAACAACCACCTGGTTGTCCTACACAACATCCTGTTACTGGGCTGTCTTACACATCCAGCCACTGGGTTGTCACCGGGTTGTCCCACACAACATCCAGTCATCGGGTTGTCCTACACAACAACAACCGGGTTGCCCTACACAACATCCAGTCACCGGGTTGTCCTACACAACATCCAGTCATCGGGTTGTCCTACATAACATCCAGTCACCGGGTTGTCCAACACAGCAACCAGCAGGTTGCCTTACACAACATCCAGTCACCGGGTTGTCCTACACAACATCCAGTCATCGGGTTGTCCTACACAACATCTAGTCACAGGGTTGTCCTACACAACAACCACCTGGTTGTCCTACATAACATCCAGTCACCGGGTTGTCCTACATAACATCCACCGGGTTGCCTTACACAACATCCAGTCATCGGGTTGTCCTACACAACATCCAGTCACCGGGTTGTCCTACATAACATCCACCGGGTTGTTTTACACAACATCCAGCCATCGGGTTGTCCTACACAACATCCAGTCACCGGGTTGTCACCGGGTTGCCATATACAACATCCAGTCACCGGGTTGTCCTACACAACATCCAGTCACCGGGTTGTCCTACACAACATCCAGTCACCGGGTTGTCCTACACAACATCCAGTCACCGGGTTGTCCTACATAACATCCACCGGGTTGTCCTACACAACATCCAGTCATCGGGTTGTCCTACATAACATCCAGTCACCGGGTTGTCCTACATAACAACCATTCACAGGGTTGTACTACACAACACCCAGTCACAGGGTTGTCCTACATAACATCCAGTCATCGGGTTGTCACCTGGTTGTCCTACACAACAACCCATCCGATAACCTAAATGAAGTTTGGAACCTACATGACGCCGATTGTGTGGGCACAATTGGATCGTCAGAACAATCACCTGACCACACGACCACACGGCCACACAACAACCAGACTGACTCCCAGACTCCACCACCAGACTCCACCACCAGACTCCACCACCAGACTCCACCACCAGACTCCACCACCAGACTCCACCACTAGACTCCACCACTAGACTCCACCACCAGACTCCACCACCAGACTCCACCACCAGACTCCACCACCAGACTCCACCACCAGACTCCACCAATAGACTCCACCACCAGACTCCACCACCAGACTCCACCACCAGACTCCACCACCAGACTCCACCACCAGACTCCACCACCATACTCCACCACCAGACTCCACCACCAGACTCCACCACCAGACTCCACCACCAGACTCCACCACCAGACTCCACCACCAGACTCCACCACCAGACTCCATTACCAGACACCAACACCACTCCACCACCAGACACCACCACCAGACTCCACCACTAGACTCCTCCACCAGACTCCACCACCAGACTCCACCACCAGACTCCACCACTAGACTCCACCACCAGACTCCATTCACCAGACTCCACCACCAGACTCCACCACCAGACTCCACCACCAGACTCCATTACCAGACACCAACACGACTCCACCACCAGACACCACCACCAGACTCCACCACCAGACTACACCACCAGACTCCACCACCAGACTCCATTACCAGACACCAACACCACTCCACCACCAGACACCACCACCAGACTCCACCACCAGACTACACCACCAGACACCAACACCACTCCACCACCAGACACCACCACGAAACTCCACCACCAGACTCCCCGCCCACACAGAACACCTACACCCAGCACGACCTAGTCCACTAAGACGCCTACTTCATGTATTTTCCCACGTTTTCTTTAACTTGCTTTCTCTGTTTGTGTGTTTGTCTTTCCAATCAAATCTTGCGATCGAAATTTCTGGCACTTCCCAGTTAGCTAGCGCGCTGAAATTTTCAGGGAAGCTTTCTTTTGGATGACCATTGAATATTCAATTGTTATTATTACTAAATTGATCAATGGAAACATTTTATTGAGCATTTTAGACCGCTATATAATCTATATATATAATTCTCCTCTGCTAGCCATTAGAAAAAAAACCAGCGACGCGTACCTCGCGCGCAGTGAAGCGAACGATCACATGTCGCCACAGGCTTAGGGGCAGAGAATTTAGCTTGAACCGAGTTTAAACTTACAGGAGGTAGGCCAGTTTGGGGGAGACGATATGGTCGAGTGGTTGGGCACACGATTGCTATCCCACTCGACACGGGTTCAAATCTATGTGTTCTAGTCAGTAACGTATTCAAACAACGAGTTTTTTACGAGTTGTCTTTTTACGAGTTGTCTTTTTACGAGTTGTCTTTTTACGAGTTGTCTTCGTTTACCCAAAAAAAGTGAAAAGATAAAATCGATAGCAAGATTTTAATGCAAACAAACAGACAAAGACTAAAAAGTAGAAAATAATAATCATTAAAAAAGTTTTAAAAAACCCACGTTTTCTGATTGAACTAAAAAGTAGAAAATAAATGCTATAGGCCCTACATCACAATAATGCAAGCGATCACTCTACTATAAGCGAGCAAAAACGTGGGGCGCCGTGATTTTCTTACAGTTTCTAATACTGTTGACTCTCTACAAGCTCCCTAATAAAAGTCAATAGTATTATCTAATCAATAGTAATATAACTTTTACTTCGGCGCCCCACGTTTTTGATCGCTTATAGTAGAGTGATCGCTTGCATTATTGTGATGTAGGGCCTATAGCATTTATTTTCTACTTTTTAGTTCAATCAGAAAACGTGGGTTTTTTAAAACTTTTTTAATGATTATTATTAACCTTTAAGATATGAGCAACGCCGAGTTTAAATCTCTCCTCTAAATCCACATTAACTACTTATTAAGCAGACAATCAACCTGACCATGTTTTCATTAAGTCAAGTCTGGTGTGTTGAGTGTTCCAGCCCTAGTCAACCCCCCCCCCCCATGACTTTATTATGACTTGATTCCATTTTTAGTTTTTTTATATTCATATAAAAATTGTAAAAACAATCTCGTTAAAATTCACAATCCGTTTTTTACCAATTAGAAGCACGGTCCCTTGAGCATAAATAAATAGCTCATGCGTGTAATGCTTTTAAAAACATTTAGCTGGTGTTGATTGTAGGGCTGTAGTGTTGATTGTAATGTTAGTTGTAATGTTGTAGTGTTGATTGTAGTATTTTAGTGTTGATTGTAATTTTGATTGCTTTGATTGTAGTATTGTAGTGTTGATTGCAATTTTGATTTTAGTGTTGTAGTGTTGATTGTAGTGTTGTAGTGTTGATTGTAATGTTGATTGTAGTGTTGTACTGTTGATTGTAATGTTGATTGTAGTGTTGTAATGTTGATTGTAGTGTTGATTCATTGAGAGGGAACTAGGATTTATAACATTTTAAAAATTTGTTTAAAATTGAATGTTTGAAATACACCATTAAAATAAATGTAGAAAATAATCTGACCATTAGCTGGCAAAGCAACAATTGTAAAAATAAAATGATGAAACCAACGAATCTTAAGCTCCGCCCACACAGAAAGATTGAGTCACGTGATTGAGTGTTTACTTGGCGTGACCTCACCGACAGGACCACAATGCCCGGGGGTCACCGCGCTGACCTACAGTACGATCAAACTTTGTTTCTTGATTTTAAATTGATTTTTATGCACCCCCCCCCCCCTCTCTTTCACTGTTAGGGTTCATAAGAAAGGGAGATGTTTTTACAAAGCGCGTCGATTCGAGATTGCTTTATTTTTTCATCATCCAAACCTTGTAGTGCTTTAAAATACAACGAGCCGACGCGAGGCGTAAAGCCGCTATTTAGTTGTTTTATTTTCTACTTTTCAGTAATTCATAATTTGTGAATTCGACATTACCAATGCTGCCACTGAAAATATTTGCTTTAAAACACTATCAGTTGGTCGTTAAGGACGAAACCCCCCCTCCTTTCCCCCAACCCCAACCCCTACCCCACCAACCCCCCCCCCCTTCCCCCCTCCCCCCCCTTAGAAAGCAAACTCCTCTTCGTTACCTTCCCTAAGTTTAAAATCGTTTCAAACTACATTATCTGCCCTTAATAGCCGTCACTAAACCCGGCTCTACGATTGTAAACATTTAGCTTGAACCACAGCTCACCAGACTTCCTAGAGAGGAAGAGAGGGGACTGCAAGGCGCGCTTACAGCTTGTTTTCTAACGTCTACAAGAAGAGAATTATATATAAAGAAAGATGTTGTGCGACCTAAGGTTTGGAGTGGCTTTGGGCAAAAGACATTAATGAATGAAGTTTCCTTTTGTGTGATGTCGCGATGGTAAAGGTCAATCCGAGGTCACATTGGGTGGGGAGGGGGGATTCTTGCCAGCTTAAGGCCTTTTGGCTGTTCGATTTCTTAATGAATGTGCATCTCCCCCCCATACACACACACACACACACTATTCTTCACACCAATTGCACAACTTATTATTCACTACAACCGCATCCCACCCACCTCACACAAGCCCACACCTAACTCAACCTCTGCTCTGTTGCTGACCAAATACACTGACCTATGACCTATAGTTCTATTGGCTGAGATGGCAGCTAGTTCTGTTTAAACAATGTTTGCTAAATGAGAGCAATTAAAAGATTTAAAAAGGTCATCTTACGGTTTTTGTTCAATTTCCACTTCAACTAAGCATGCATATTTTACAACCATTGTGCTCCATTCGCCAACCATTGATGTCAGTGATAAAGTCAGTCATGTGACACACCTAGGCTGTCCTGGTCTGATATGAACAGGTCGAAGTCAACAAACAAAAACCATCCACATCACTGCGTCACTCCATCGCCGCAACATCTGCACACTTTTATACAACCATACCACCACACCACCACACCACCACATCTCCACACTTTTATACAACCATACCACCACACCACCACATCTCCACACTTTTATACAACCATACCACCACACCACCACACTTTTATACAACCATACCACCACACCACCACACTTCACACCTTTATACAACCAAACCACCACACCACCACAATTTATACAACCATATCACCACCCCACATCTCCACACCTTTATACAACCATACCACCACACCACCAAACCCCAGAAACACATCACCACACCACACAACACCACACCACCAATCACCACACATCACCACACCACCACACCACCCACACACATTGTCCATGTTAGAAAACAAACCACTAGACCGATGTTTTTGTTTTATACACAGCTTTTGAAATCTTCTTTGTGGGCTGACAGTGAAAACTTTTTTCTAATTATCATAAAAGGGCGGCAACTTTTATCGTCACATTATTCTGATGAAACCTTAACGGTCGGGTTAATTTTTCTCACGTTAAAATCTGAATTTCGTTTCTACTTGATAAATTAACTAGACGAATGTTCCGTTAGAACTGTTCCCTACAAAAAGATGAGAGAAAAAAAAATCGCTTTTTTGAAGGAAAAATCATTATGAAAGTAATTATTGTAAAAGCTCTTTTCAAATCTATGAATATAAGACTAATTATCTGGCAAGTGTTTTTCTGTATTGCGGGTTATAAAAGCTGTCGTGTATTACAGAGTTATAAAAACTGTGCTGTATTTGAATTTACAAACTGTTCTCCAATTTTTAAAAGCTGCTGTATACTTGTGACAAAAGCTGTTGTATATGTGTGACAAAAGCTGTTGTATACGTGTGACAAAAGCTGTTGTATTGTGTGACAAAAGCTGTTGTATACGTGTGACAAAAGCTGTTGTATATGTGTAACAAAAGATGTTGTATATATCGCAAAAGCTGTTGTATACGTGTGACAAAAGCTGTTGTATACGTGTGACAAAAGCTGTTGTATACGTGTGACAAAATATGTTGTATACGTGTGACAAAAGCTGTTGTATATGTGTGACAAAAGATGTTGTATACGTGTGACAAAAGCTGTTATATATGTGTATCAAAAGCTGTTGTATATGTGTGACAAAAGATGTTGTATACGTGTGACAAAAGCTGTTATATATGTGTATCAAAAGCTGTTGTATATGTGTGACAAAAGCTGTTATATATGTGTATCAAAAGCTGTTGTATATGTGTAACAAAAGCTGTTGTATGCGTGTAACAAAAACTGTTGTATATGTAATAAAAGCTGTTGTATACGTGTGACAAAAGCTGTTGTATATGTGTGACAAAAGCTGTTGTATATGTGTGACAAAAGCTGTTGTATACGTGTGACAAAAGCTGTTGTATATGTGTAACAAAAGATGTTGTATATATCGCAAAAGCTGTTGTATACGTGTGACAAAAGCTGTTGTATACGTGTGACAAAAGCTGTTGTATATGTGTGACAAAAGCTGTTGTATACGTGTGACAAAAGCTGTTGTATACGTGTGACAAAAGCTGTTGTATATGTGTGACAAAAGCTGTTGTATACGTGTGACAAAAGCTGTTGTATATGTGTGACAAAAGCTGTTGTATACGTGTGACAAAAGCTGTTGTATATGTGTGACAAAAGCTGTTGTATATGTGTAACAAAAGCTGTTGTGTATGTGTGACAAAAGCTGTTGTATATGTGCAACAAAAGCTGTTCTACAGCGATCGCATTCGACCGGTACACAACCCGCCACGTAATTAGCAACGACGCAGTGTTGTAACGCTAATTACTGGGCTAGACCTGCTCTCTGCCGCTGTGGATGCCGGGACGTATTCCTAGATCTACAGCCACTAATTACTGCTATTCACACAACTTCCATCCTGATATATTATTGGCTTATCGGGAAAAAAACTGCTCTATATTTAATTTAGCTCTCCGCGTTTGAAGAATACGTTAGTTGATGAGTTATGGGAATTTCCTGTTTTATTTATAGCTTTTTTTTTTGCATTTTCGTTTTAGCCATGCAATAATACTTTAATGACGTCATGATCTGTAGATCTCGTAGAATGGTCATGGAGCGATGCCAATGTCACGGTCAAATAGTGCAAGCTGGACAATCAGATTCTACATCCGGTTTGATGAAGTCAGTGTGTAGTGTGAAAGGTTTTTTGTGGAAAGATGCCCCCCCCCCCCCCTTCCCCCCAAGTTAACCAACTTTAAGATCCTTGCCTGGAATATGTTACCAACACCATCCATTAAGTATAACGTGTCACCATCTTTAGCGCCATATGGCCCGTTGACTACGATTCCAGTTTGCTTTTATTTCTGTGTATGCTCCATAGATTTAGTCTACCCAAGTACAATCTGCAAGGCAGCAGTTGTTTGATTCTAATTTTTTTTTTATCCTAGAGGGGTTACTGTCACCATACACCATCCATCTCGACCACTCCCCCTCCCTTGACTGCGTACGTGTATGAGCAGAAATTCTGACCACGTAACGTCTCCCCCCCCCCCTCGCTCCCACCGACCTCAGCAAATCACATCTAGGATTCAGGACGTCCTTTACAGCTTAAAGCTTTTGTTGTGTAAGAATATGCTTACAGCATACATCATTGTGAGCCACCTAACTTTTAGCATACATCATCTCAAACCCCCTAACTTTTAGCATACATCATTCTGAGCTCCCTAACTTTTAGCATACATCATTGTGAGCCACCTAACTTTTAGCATACATCATCTCAAACCCCCTAACTTTTAGCATACATCATTCTGAGCCACCTAACTTTTAGCATACATCATCCTGAGCCACCTAACTTTTAGCATACATCATCTCAAACCCCCTAACTTATGTAGCAGCATGACGCTTGCAGCATAGAATATTTTCCCGAGTAGGACGCGACTCACAATTAGTTGTGGATTATCTCGTATAGGTCCTTCAGTGACAAGTTGTGGATTATCTCGTATAGGTCCTTCAGTGACAAGTTGTGGATTATCTCGTATAGGTCTTTTAGTGACAAGTTGTGGATTATCTTGTGTAGGTCCTTCAGAGACAAGTTGTGGATTATCTTGTGTAGGCCCTTTAGTGACAAGTTGTGGATTATCTTGTGTATGTCCTTCAGAGACAAGTTGTGGATTATCTTGTGTAGGTCCTTTAGAGACAAGTTGTGGATTATCTTGTGTATGTCCTTCAGAGACAAGTTGTGGATTATCTTGTGTAGGTCCTTCAGAGACAAGTTGTGGATTATCTTGTGTAGGTCCTTCAGAGACAAGTTGTGGATTATCTTGTGTAGGTCCTTCAGTGACAAGTTGTGGATTATCTTGTGTAGGTCCTTCAGTGACAAGTTGCGGATTATCTTGTGTAGGTCCTTCAGTGACAAGTTGTGGATTATCTTGTGTAGGTCCTTCAGTGACAAGTTGCGGATTATCTTGTGTAGGTCCTTCAGTGACAAGTTGTGGATTATACACAGCCCACACAATGAACATCAACTCATCTCAGTTCCCTCCCTTATACACAGCCCACACAATGAACATCAACTCATCTTAGTTCCCTCCCTTATACACAGCCCACACAATGAACATCAACTCATCTTAGTTCCCCCCCTTATACACAGCCCACACAATGAACATCAACTCATCTTAGTTCCCTCCCTTATACACAGCCCACACAATGAACATCAACTCATCTTAGTTCCCTCCCTTATACACAGCCCACACAATGAACATCAACTCATCTTAGTTCCCCCCCTTATACACAGCCCACACAATGAACATCAACTCATCTTAGTTCCCTCCCTTATACACAGCCCACACAATGAACATCAACTCATCTTAGTTCCCCCCCCTTATACACAGCCCACACAATGAACATCAACTCATCTTGGTTCCCTCCCTTATACACAGCCCACACAATGAACATCAACTCATCTCAGTTCCCTCCCTTATACACAGCCCACACAATGAACATCAACTCATCTTAGTTCCCTCCCTTATACACAGCCCACACAATGAACATCAACTCATCTTAGTTCCCTCCCTTATACACAGCCCACACAATGAACATCAACTCAACTTGGTCATCTCCCTTCCTGACTCAGTGCAACATTAAACATACACAGACGTCACACAATCCGGCGACACAATATTTACAGTACGTACCTTCACACACATACACACACACACATACACACACACACATAAACACATCCCCACACATGTATACGTCCTGCAGTAAAATAATTCAGAATTCCTTTGTATACGGCCTCTAAGTGAGTACAGAATTCACTGAGAAACTTTAAGCCGCTTGAGACTTGAGCTAGGTATACACTCTAATGTTACAGCACTAGATGTCGGCGTTAGCGCCCTTGTTTGGAGTATTATCCCTTTTTACAAGTTAAACTACCCAACATGATGTATTAGGAATTTGGTGTATATGTTTAGAAACATTTTATTTAGATGAACCAATAAACGAGCCTACAATTCTACATACACTGTTTTTGTCTGAAGTTATTTCAACGTTTACAATCGTCACCAAGATGGCGTCTTAGGTGTCACTAGCTGTGACGTCACGATTGTCACACATACGATGTCACAATTGTTAACAGGCCATCAATGCCAATGCAAACACACACACACACACACACACACACACACACACACACACACACACACACACATACGCGCACGTCCAGACTGAGTGTGCAAGGAGGACTAATAACTCGTCTGAAACACAAGTCTTCCCCGTGTGATATTGTTAGAAACAGATGATACGAAGTCGTAAATGTTTTTGATGGGATCGATTTCACTAGCAAACATGATCTGATGTATCGATTGGTTATCGGACACCGCTCGCCACACGTGGTAGGGCGTGATCATGGGCGGTGTGGGGGTGGGGTGGTTTTATGAGAGCATATCACGTCAGGCGTCACGTCCAGTCACACCTCTCGTCACACTTCGTCACCTCCCCACACATCGTATCATCATCGTCACATTATGTCACAAGTAGTTTTTTTCACGTTCCGTCACATTTGCAAACATATAGGAACATTTTGGCACATCCTGCAACATAAGATGTCACTTTTTGTAATATATCGTCACGTCTTGTCACATCTCGTCACATCTCGTCACTTCTCGTCACTTCTTGTCACACCATGTCACATCTCGTCACACCTCGTCACATCTCGTCACTTCTCATTACATTTCGTTACCCTTACAGAGTGGCCACGCCCTCTTGCCCGTTTGTTACGTCACTTGATCTGCCCGTCACGTGTGACACACGTCATCCCAGTGCACGTGACTAGATGACACCCACCCCTGTACCCAGGGCCGGCGCTTCCTATAATGTGAACTAGGCGGTCGCCTAGGGCGCCATCCCTAGGGGGAGGGGGGGGGGCGAAAAGGTTTTATCGAAAAGTACCTAATAATTAATAACTTTTATAAAGGAGTAGCGATCTATTTCGGCACCCAGTATGAACTATCAATTTTGCATCTCCACCCCTAAATTAGGTCTATATAGGCCTATATTATTTCGTGATGGTGAAAATGCACCCCCCACACCCTAAGTTGGAAAGGTCGGGGCGCTTTTTATCAGTCACTTTGCCTTTTTAATTTGGTGTCATATAATTGATGTAGAAAACGATTAAATAAGTTCGTAATTTAAATTTCGAACATTTTAATGGCGCTTGTAAGTCTCGTTTTGAATTAGAAATCTGTCCTGGCGTATAGAGTGTTGTATTGTCACTTGTTTGGTAAGTTTTGATGAATCGTTTAGATTTGGGAGTAACGGCGGAAGGCTGTTGCTGATATGGTTTCGTAGGTATAAAGTATCTAAGTTTTAAAGTGTCGTATTTTTTATTTGGCTGTTTTGTAGTTGAAGGTCTAGTGGAATCTGATTGGTAGTAGAGGGATGAAGTATCGTAGTTCTGGACTTCGGGAGTATTAATTGTTGTGGTATTAAGGTAACGAATTATATTGACTTTTAAAGTGTAGTAGTAGGTCCAGTGAAATCGTTGTTGATTCGGAGTACCGATTGTAGAGCTTGGTGAAGTTAAGCGAGTTGGTGTCGTAGTTCTGGAGCATCGAGTCTAGTTATGTTTAGGTATCGAAGTTTGATACGTGTTGTGAATGTAGTAGAGTATATCGAGTAGTCGAGTTTATCGTAAGTTAGATGATTTCAATTCAGTACGGAACACACTACAAAGAAATGTAGTCGTTCTTTAGTTGAAAAATCTTTAGTTTTTTAGGAATCTATATTACCACTCTTAAAGTATTAATATATATTAAACAGGATGGAATTTATATTTAACCGTAAACTTTGTTTTTTCAAATTATAATTTTGTTTTACATTTAATCAGTGATTCTAGCAATGTCTAAAACAGTTACGTGTTTGATGTTTTGAAAGACATCCCTTTATTAAGGGGATCCATAATTTTATATTTTGATGAAAGGTGAAAAGTACAGTAAAATGTATGTCATCAAAATTGAATAGAAGTATGTTATAATAAAGCTACCATTTTAAGAATTTCAAACAAAACATACAGTTAAGTATTCAATAGGTCAAATATATTGTTTTAACAAGGTTACATAGCTAATATAAAAGATTTTTTATAAATATTACGTAATGCAATTTAGAGCGTTTTATTGTGTTTTTCAAACATGTCTTAGTTACACTTGATTAAATTAGCAATTCTAGTGAAAGTTATTTCCCTTGAATAAAATTTTGTTATTTGGATTTTCAAATGGGAGATAATTCGTTGCTTAACTTTACATTCATTTCAAAATCCTGTACCTTAGGCTGACCGCTTACATATAAACACAACTTTAATTTATTATTTGCTATTGTAAAAATTATATAGAGCTTAAGTTCTAAACAAAACAGTTTGGTAGGTTTTTTTTAGCATTATCAAGTTGAAAAACAAATACATCAGTAGCCGTTGTAGATTGCAATAGTTATGTTTGTATACATACAGTATTAGTCGTAAATTAAACATCTAAATTATTGCCTTTTCGTATTTTTCACCCTCTCCTACAGAACTCATATATAACAATTTTAGGCTGGAATCTATAACATTTATAACCTTTTATTTTTCAAAAGAAATCGTTACATAATCACACAATATAGACATTTTACAATTATAACCAAAGACAGTCAAGCTTAAAACAAGTAAGTTCCGTTTTGGAACTCACCTTGGAGGACAGCAGAGAGTCGAACACTACAAGATCTTTTTTTTTCAGTGTTTTTTTCCCAAACTTTCTACTCCCTTGAGGAGGGGGGGGGGCTATGTCGTGTAGTACAGAGTAGACATGTGGACTTAGCAACAATTTCAATAAAACGTGATTACGCTTGCAAACTGGAATTGGAGGAATTAGTACAAACTTTTGAAACGAAGGAGACAAGTACAATTTGATTTTGATGTCTACATTTAACGTTTATGCAATTGATAATAAATTAACATGTCACTTTTAATGAATTGTTTTCTTATACATATATTTTAGTAATTAATTTGTGTGAAAGGGGGCGTTTTAATAAGTTTTGCGTAGGGCGCTAAATAACCTGGCGCCGGCACTGTACCCGCTCTGTCATGGCGCCGACACTGTACCCGCTCTGTCATGGCGCCGACACTGTACCCGCTCTGTCATGGCGCCGACACTGTACCCGCTGTGTCACACCTCACTAACATCCTCCCCTCTTGCAACCCACCCCCAGCGTATAACCATCCCCCTCCCACCCCCAACAGATGACCTGTCCCCACCTCATCAGCTGACCTGTCCCCACTTCATCAGCTGACCTGTCCCCACCCCCATCAGATGACCTGTCCTCACCCCCATCAGCTGACCTGTCCCCACCCCCATCAGCTGACACCCCCATCAGCTGACCTGTCCCCACCCCCATCAGCTGACACCCCCATCAGCTGACCTGTCCCCACCCCCATCAGATGACCTGTCCTCACCCCCATCAGCTGACCTGTCCCCACCCCCATCAGATGACCTGTCCCCACCCCCATCAGCTGACCTGTCCCCACCCCCATCAGATGACCTGTCCCCCACCCCCTGTCCCCACCCCCATCCGCTGACCTGTCCCCACCCCCATCAGCTGACCTGTCCCCACCCCCATCAGATGACCTGTCCCCCACCCCCTGTCCCCACCCCCATCCGCTGACCTGTCCCCACCCCCATCAGCTGACCTGTCCCCACCCCCATCAGATGACCTGTCCCCACCCTTACCCTCCTCTCAACAAGCCCAGGGCCAAACACGGCACCACTGACCTTTACTAGCCCGTCCGGCTAAAGGCTAAAGCTGGATTCTGGTACTTCTGGCTAAAGGCTAAAGCTGGATGAAAGAAGCTGCTTCTTGTACGCATTTAGCTCTGTGGAGCTTTACGTTGTCAGTTTTTCGCCATGTCGCAGAGCTGCAACATTGTCACATTGTCACGGACACATTGTTACTGTCACATTGTCATATAGAATCTGTCACATTATTACTGTCACATTGTCACCGTCACATTATTACTGTCACATTGTCACTGTCACATTGTCACGGTCACATTGTCACTGTCACACAGTTACTGTCACATTGTCACTGTCACATTGTCACTGTCACATTGTCACTGTCACATTGTCACTGTAACATTGTCACTGTCACACCCACAGTCGCGCTGCTACTCGTCACAGACACTTTCCATTGTCACCTTAAACTATCACACTGTCACATTCACATTGTTACCACTTTTTACTACCAGCTAGACACTCCTACACAATGTAGTCACAGACAGTACACTCTACGGTATGTTCACTGATGCATGACTGTGGTCAACAACTGACCGTAGGTGGTACACCCTGTCTTATCTTCACACGTGTACCTGCTGACATTCATCGTGTCAGGTTTTGTTTTCCACATGATAAAGTAAAAAACAACTATCGTCCTATCGCCCCCCCCCCCCCGTCCACATATATGAGACGAACACAAAAAAACCATGTAGATATTATAAATTGTGCAAAAAAAAAAAGTCCCCATGACGTCAATCAAAACGGGCGGGGACAAAGAAAAAAACAACAACACACGTTTCGTGTTTTCTGATAATCACGGTGTGTCTAACAATAAAATCTATAAGCGTGCCCGGAAGTGACGTAGTTAAGATAATATCTATTGAGATTATTGGCGGAACAGCTGAGAGACAACAGCGGGCTGTAGCGGCTGTTTCAGAGTTCAAAGCCTGTCGTCTGGTCCGTTCATCTGTAAGTGTCGTTTTTTTTTATTAGCGGGTTCTGGCTTGTTTTTCTATACATAGATCTAGCTGGTTGGTTACTAAAGCAGAATTGCGGTTAGCCTTTGATGGGAATTGTTGGTAGCCAAGCGTTTTTGTTGAAATCATCAAAACAAGTGTAGCCAAATGTCTTTGTTTTATAATTAGCCGTGATTTAAAGTCGGATTATATGTTCTGAATATATATATATATATATATATATATATATATATATATATATATATATATATATATATATATATATATAAATCTATTGAATCGCATTTATATATGTTTTTAAAAAATCTAAAGATAAAGGGAAATAACCCACTAAGAGTTATTGTTCCTGAAAGTTACAACATTTACACTTGTTTTGCCGAGTTTTAACATTTTGACTCTAAGAAGGTGGGATGGGTATTCTTGGAACGTTTGTGTGTGTGTGTGTGTTGGGGGGGGGGGGGGTAGGGTAGAGGTGTGGGCAGAGACGTAACGAGGGCGATGCAGGGGTGCGGACCGCACCCTGTGTCACCATTTAAGTGGGGGTGACACCAAGGCAAAAAAATTGCACAACGTACAGAAGAAACATATTTTTTCTTTACCAGTTCCTTTAATGATTAAATAAAGTTAAAGAGTCTTTTAAGTACAAATCAACAATTATTACAAGGGGGTGGGGGTGACACCATGACGTAAACGTGCTAACTATAGAGAGAACAATGCTACATACAACTGCATTATGAACAGACTGTAGCTATTAAGTCTGCAGGGATTAAAGCTTATACACATACATGTACGTGTATGTGGCATATATTTAAATTACAGGCCTCTGTAGGCCAACACACACAGACACACAGATACACAGACACACACGCATATAAATAAATAAATAAATAAATAAATAAATAAATAAATAAATAAATAAATAAATAAATAAATATATATATATATATATATATATATATATATATATATATATATATATATATATATATATATATATATAAACTTTGTTTCTTGGGGAGGGGGGGGGGCACCACGAAATACCACCCCGGTCAACACCCAACATAGCGACACCACTGGGTGTGGGGATGGGGGCGTGATATAAAGAATCCACTTGAATGCAAGTAACCTTATAAAATAAACTTGTCACAAGGTAGATCACTCTCAGCGCGGTGTTGTTTTTCATCTTGTGAAAACACTTATATGACGTCAATTGACCGGAAGTGGTGGATTAATTATTAATTAGCTTTAATCTGGAGCCACTTAATATTAGATAGAGTGTTAGCACTAGGAATTGCCTGATATAGGCAAACAGAAGAAACGGCGTTGACACATCCCGCGTTCTCTAGTTTATCGATTTAATTCACGCGAGAGATGGCGAGAACTGGCTGCACCACGTGACCGGAACAGGAAAGTTGTTTGTGCAGGAGGTGATAAAAATAGACGAGGGAACCGTGAGGGGAACATGCGCTGTGTGGGAGACAGTTGTGTGGCCCAAGTAAGGGAACTATCGGCCATTTAGTCACACAGGTTTTGTATCACCACCTGGGGAATTATCAGTCAGTTGGTGACACACGTTTTGTATCACCACCTGGGGAAGTATCAATCAGTTGATGGCAGAAGTTCTTTATCACTATCTGGGGAACTATTGGGGACACCATTTATTATCACCATAGGGGAAGCTAACAGTCAGTTGGTGACACATGTTTTGTATCACCACCTGGGGAGCTATCAGTCATTTAATGACTTAATTTTTGTATCGCCATATGAGAAGCTAACAGTCAGTTGGTGACATATCACCACTTAAAGAACAATGAGTGATACAAGTTATATATCACCACCTAGGAAGCTTTGTGCCAATGGTGACACGTTCCTATGACCACCTAAAGAACAATCTGCCAGTTGGTGACAATTTCTTGATCTGTATTCCACACTATCTCTGTCACTACCAGTCACTGAGGAATGTGTCGTTATGCCTCCGTATGTACATTGTGTTGAAATGTGTCGTTATGCCTCCGTATGTAAATTGTGTTGAAATGTGTCGTTATGCCTCCGTATGTAAATTGTGTTGAAGTGTGTTATTTATGTAAATTGTGTTGAAATGTGTCGTTATGCTTCTGTATGTAAATTGTGTTGAAATGTGTTATTTATGTAAATTGTGTTGAAATGTGTCGTTATGCCTCTGTATGTAAATTGTGTTGAAATGTGTTATTTATGTAAATTGTGTTGAAATGTGTCGTTATGCCTCTGTATGTAAATTGTGTTGAAATGTGTTATTTATGTAAATTGTGTTGAAATGTGTCGTTATGCCTCTGTATGTAAATTGTGTTGAATGACTTGATGGCTGAACGTGTTTTGTAGCGAACGAAATCTGGACACGCAATGTGATGGATACTTGCCCTTGTTTCAATGTGATGGATACTTGCCCTTGTTTCAGTTTGATCCATGCTTTGATGGATACCAGGACCAAAGATTTTTGTCAGGATAGAATGTCCGGGATAAGCGGCTTATCATGATAGATCAGGGCATTATGGGACGGTCATGTCGCTGGGGTGGCAAATGTTGTGTCGGCTTGTGAATCGTCTTTTGGTGAGCAGTGTTTCTTTCAGGCATTTTTCTCTTGGGGGGAGGAGGGCACTTGAAACATTGGGGGTGGGGGGTGGACACTGGTTAAAGTACATATTTTGTTTATAAATTCAATTTAGTTTGGAGTAGGAGTGGCAGTAGACGCGTTAATGGGGGGGGGGGGGGGGTTGTAGAGAAGGGACCCCCCACCCCTTTGGCTACAGACTGCTGGTGGGTCATTTAGTCGCATACAAACATAAGGTACATTTGTTGGATTAGCTTTGTTGGATCAGCTTTGTTGGATCAGCTTTGTTGGATTAGCTTTGTTGGATCAGCTTTGTTGGATCAGCTTTGCCGGATCAGCTTTGTTGGATCAGCTTTGTTTGATTAGCTTTGTTGGATAACTTTGCCGGATCAGCTTTGTTGGATGAGCTTTGTTGGATCAGCTTTGTTGGATCAGGTTTGTTGGATCAGGTTTGTTGGATCAGGTTTGTTGGATCAGGTTTGTTGGATCAGCTTTGTTGGATCAGCTTTGTTGGATCAGGTTTGTTGGATCAGGTTTGTTGGATCAGGTTTGTTGGATCAGGTTTGTTGGATCAGGTTTGTTGGATCAGGTTTGTTGGATCAGGTTTGTTGGATCAGGTTTGTTGGATCAGGTTTGTTGGATTAGCTTTGTTGGATCAGCTTTGTTGGATAAGCTTTGCCGGATCAGCTTTGTTGGATTAGCTTTGTTAGATCAGCTTGCTGGATAGAGATATGTTGGACTGCTGTTTGATTGAGAGGACTGTAGTAGAGGACAAAGCTGGAAAAATGTTTTGTGATCTCAAGTTTTCTAAACTAGTCAATATCAAGGTGTTTTAATCATATTACCTTCGTATTGTATCACCATTGGTGTTTTAGTCATAATACTTTCTGACTGTGTCACCAAAGGTGAATTAATCAAAGTGCTTACTTATAATGTCCTAATGTGCTGTTACCAGGTTTAACCATCACAGTGTGGTCTTAGAAAATTGGGACCAGATGTTGTCTACTATCTATCAGCCCCAGTTGTTATATTTCATTTGTTCACCCCCCCACCCCCCGCCACAATTTTAAAATACACCCCATGTGGGTAACGGTTTTCATGTCCTCTTGCTTTAGTCTCCCAGACCCCTGATTTAGGTCGCTAGTCCAGTCCGCAACATCCTCTGATTTCTGGGTGGGGTTGTATGTCAATCAACACTTGGATTTTTGCTGTGAGAGGTTGTTTAAAGGAAAACATTTGTAAGAACAAGCAAGAGAAACTTTCTTACCCCAGTATCTCAATCAACACGGGGATGTTGCTGGGTCTGTAGACCTGTTGTAAAACTGTTAACGATATTACGACCATCTTGTATCACCAATTTCAACTGAAAGTAAAATCAATAAGAAAATAAAGGTTTAGAAATTGATAAACACAGGAAAATATTTTAAGAAAATTAGAGAAAATTATTCTTTTATGTAAGGTTCAAGGATAAAAATAATTTTATACCGACTAATCAAAAGAATAGGAAGTACACGTATGGGCAGCCATAATGTCGCCATTTTAATCACGCGATTAGAACCGACGTCATTTACTGACGTCACAGACAGCAGTACCGTCTACTAGACTGACGTCTACAGCTATGGCGACCCAGTTATTGAAATGTTATCCAGATCTGTCGGATAACTTTCGGATAACTCTCGACAGTCTGGGGAAAACACGACTCCGGTTGGGAAAGTGTCTTAGAAAAATAAAATGTTTGTGGTTTCGAACGTGTCGTAGCAATAAAGTGGAAGTGATCTCCCTTGAACTTGATCGTATATTTACTTGAGAAGTTTAGAGGAAGTATTGTAATCGTGCTAAATATCGAAATCGACAATTTTTCTACACCGGTCGGAAAAACTTTGTAATTTGCAATGTTATCTGTGTGTGTGTATTTGTCTGTCTGTCTATTTTTCTGTCTGCCTGTATTTGTCTGTCCATGAATCCGATAACTTGAGTACTGTTTCAGTTAGGTAGACAATATTTCATATATAAGAAAAAATCTTAAACTTTGATTTCCTTAAATTGTTGAGTGATTTCCGATATGCGGAAGTGGTACTTTATTTCTGGTTTCCAATATACCCATAACATGAGTACTGTTGGAGGTAGGGGGCTGTACTCTGTCCTGTAGGCCGAGACATTAATTATAGGGTGACGTCACCAGGATAATTTCGTTGGCGTAGTAGCCCCCCCCCCCACCCTTCCCCCCTCTATTAGTCAACCTCCCATAGGTTTACATACACGTTTATGGATCGAAAACATACTACACACACGTACACATATTCTCGCATACTAACACGTACAATACGTATACACGAATCCATACACATATACACATGCAAACACACATACACAAATATAGGTATACAAATGCAGAACGACAAACTCACAATGAAAGTTTCATACCAATGCAAGACTGATGTAAATAGGCACAGCAAGGTGGGATGTCTATACCAACAGAGAGCTAAATAGACACACACAAGGCCAGTGTGATGCCTATATCAAGACAGAGCTAAATAGACACACACAAGGCCAGTGTGATGCTTATATCAAGACAGAGCTAAATAGACACACACAAGGCCAGTGTGATGCTTATATCAAGACAGAGCTAAATAGACACACACAAGGCCAGTGTGATGCCTATATCAAGACAGAACTAACTAGGCGGACAGAATGAAAGTCTGGCACTGAGAACTTAGCATATGGTGATATGTCCAGCATCAACAGAGAGATACGTCGGTATGAAGCTGGTGATAAGTCCAGCATCAACAGAGATACGTCGGTATGAAGCTGGTGATAAGTCCAGCATCAACAGAGATACGTCGGTATGAAGCTGGTGATAAGTCCAGCATCAACAGAGATACGTCGGTATGAAGCTGGTGATAAGTCCAGCATCAACAGAGAGATACGTCGGTATGAAGCTATTTGACACATTTAAAGACTTGACTGCTTTAAAGTCAAGGGGAACGTCAAGTTGTGAGATACTTGATCTAGATGTAAAGTCACATTTCAAGTCAAGTCACATTTAAAGTCATGGCAGATTTCAAGTGATGAAAATTGTGACATTCCTGAAGCTAGTTCCCCATGGGTTGTGCAAATTTGACGAGTAGCTAAAGCATGCTAATATTTGTACCTAAGTCATATGACTTCTGTAAATCCGTGCCGTAAGACATATGATGTGTGCCCCTTATCATTTAAGTTATATGACTTCATTCACCTACGATTGTCTGTAAATCATATAAACTCAAGTCATCCACCATCTTGTGTAAGTCATATGACTTGTGCCACATGACTACGTCACTTCCTGTTTATCCCTGCCGCTAGTCAGGGTGACTGTCAAACTGTCAGTCAGTTTTGCGCTGGCTCAAATTTAATCAACGGCCAGCGCGTGCAATTAGTCACACATGTAAATCTGGAACAGATGACGTCATCGATAGCAGTGCTTTAATCTGGTCCCTCATTTATTTAAGAAAAATCTAGACTAAAAAATGGAGGACTTATTCGTTGATGCGGTAAATTAATTAAGTGATTGAATTATTGGTTGAATGATTGGTCGACTGCCTTCAGTTCTAAGACAGTTAATACCCTCGATCAATATTCGAAATGTTTAGAGTTTTCAACATGTATAAAAATTCAACATGTTTAACTTTTTCAATATTTATCAACATTCAACATGTTTAGCATTTTCAACATTTATAAACATATAAAATGCTTAGCGTTTTCAACAATAATCAACAGTCAGCATGTTTAGCGTTTTCAACATTAATCAACATTGAAAATATCATTAATCAGAATTACAACCTACTCATCGTTTCCAACTGTGATCAAACTGCCTAACATATGGAACCTACTAGAAGCTTTATAGCGGCTGACAAAAGCTGGTTAGGAAAAAAAATTCAGCCAGTTAAAAATGGCGTCTGGATAACACAGGCTGTCACTATAATTTGCTTGTCTCTAAATGTCATATTTTCATAAAAACCTTACATGGCATTTGATGTGTGGGGGTAACATGTCATTTCCCCACACACATCTGTGTGTGGTCTTCGGCATGTCTGTTTATAAATTGAACTGTGGGGGGGGGGGGTGGAAATTTCGGCATGTGAATATATTTCGCCTTTGTGATAGATTATTTCCCTTTGTGCTAGATTATTTCCCTTGGATTATTACAGCGGTTGCTTCCCTTGCTTTCTGGCGAGCTGATTATGACTAGCTTAAGTGTGTTTTTGTGCGCGTGTTACCCAGTGAGTTTATAACAATTGAGCGACGTGCAGATAACGGACATCTATCTTTACTTAAATCGTCAACAGTGACACATATTTTTTTTCCATCCCACAGTGAAATTGTTTCATTCACCCAATAATTCTTCACAGACGTCACATCCTGCCACGTGATTTCATGGGAATTTAACGCTAAATATAGATTAGACTCGGATGGATTTTAACATCACTTTTTGGTAAGTTGAAAATGTTTTGTGTCGTATTTTGAAATTTTTTCAACCTTCTGGCTAAATAAAATTATATTCGTCAGTTTGGTATAAGAGGCTAAATTAGCCGACAGGGGCCCAAAATGGCCGCAATATGTGGTAAACACCTGGCCCTAGCTGGTCACATCTGTCACACTGTTGTCACGTGACCTCACAGATAAACAGCCACGTGACGTGACTGGTGATCTGTAGGTCGCTGGAGACTATCTGTGCTAGCTGGTCACGTGACAATCACGTCTGTCACGGTCATGTCACGTGATCTCACAACGTGGCTTGTGATCGGCAGGTCTGTGAAGGCGACCTAGAACAATCTGTGCAAGCTGCAGACATCAAGCTCACCAGACCGTTTTGTCCAATCAAAATGGGTTTAACACAAACACACACGGATTTGGTATTGTAACGGCCGTTTTCATTGGATGCGGGATGATCCTATAGAAGCTTTTGTTGGTGACAAGTCTTTGTTTCCTCTATCCAAAGAGCTTTATGGGTTTGTGGGTCATACACAATGATTTTATGGGTTTGTGGGTCATACACAGTGATTTTATGGGTTTGTGGGTCATATACAATGGTTTTACGGGTTTGTGGGTCATACTGTCATACACAATGGTTTTATGGGTTTGTGGGTCATACACAATGATTTTATGGGTTTGTGGGTCATACACAGTGATTTTATGGGTTTGTGGGTCATATACAATGGTTTTACGGGTTTGTGGGTCATACTGTCATACACAATGGTTTTATGGGTTTGTGGGTCATACACAATGATTTTATGGGTTTGTGGGTCATACACAGTGATTTTATGGGTTTGTGGGTCATATACAATGGTTTTACGGGTTTGTGGGTCATACTGTCATACACAATGGTTTTATGGGTTTGTGGGTCATACACAATGATTTTATGGGTTTGTGGGTCATACACAGTGATTTTATGGGTTTGTGGGTCATATACAATGGTTTTACGGGTTTGTGGGTCATACTGTCATACACAATGGTTTTATGGGTTTGTGGGTCATACACAATGATTTTATGGGTTTGTGGTTTTATGGGTTTGTGGGTCATACACAATGATTTTATGGGTTTGTGGGTCATACACAATGTTTTTATGGGTTTGTGGGCCATACACAATGATTTTATGGGTTTCTGGGCCATACTCAATGGTTTTATGGGTTTGTGGGCCATACACAATGATTTTATGGGTTTGTGGGCCATACACATTGGCTTTATGGGTTTGTGGGTCATATACAATGGTTTTATGGGTTTGTGGGTCATATACAATGGTTTTATGGGTTTGTGGGTCATACACAATGATTTTATGGGTTTGTGGTTTTATGGGTTTGTGGGCCATACACAATGTTTTTATGGGTTTGTAGTTTCCAGCTATTGTTTTAAGATTCCTGAGTACTTGTATTTATTTGGCTCAGAGATTGGGGTTTGAAAATCCAATATTTAACAACTGCTGTTTCTGAACTTTGATATTTGTTGACAGTAGCTATTTGTGAAATTTGATATTTTACAATTTCTGTGTGTGAAATTTGATATTTGTTGACAGTAGCTATTTGTGAAATTTGATATTTGTTGACATTTGTGAGTTTTGATATATGACGACTGGCATCAAGTATCTCAAGTAGCGAACTTTTCAAGTCTAGAAAATGAAATATAGAGGAGAGGGGAGGGTAATTTCCAGGTTAAAATGCCAAGGACAAACAATTAATATTTTGTTGTTGTTGTTGTATGTGCCTACGTTTAGCAAGTCAATATTAATTAACATTAATAATATTAATTAATTGTCAATGATGGCTAGGAAAAGGTTTTTAACCCCCCCCCCCTCCTCACTCCACACATACAAAGCGATCAGGATAGACACTTTGACATGATACATAATAGCACCACACTACTCTACTCCACACCATACACACAATAGCATCTCACCAAACACACACATACACCCACCATACGTACACACAAACACACCTAATTCATAGGAGTCATACCGTCTATCCCTTTTACTTTGGCTCCACGCAAGTTAGAATGGAACTTTTGTCCGGCATGTTGCCTATGTCCGGCTACCTGTAGACTTCCTTCCGGCATAGAGCCACCTCATTTTGCCCGGCATGTTGCCGGCTCCTTATGTCCGACATATAGTCACCTCATTTTGCCCGGCATGTTGCCGGCTCCTTATGTCCGGCATGTTGCCGGCTCCCTCTGTCCGGCATGTTGCCGGCTCCCTGTGTCCGGCATGTTGCCGGCTCCCTCTGTCCGGCATGTTGCCGGCTCCCTGTGTCCGGCATGTTGCCGGCTCCTTATGTCCGGCATGTTGCCGGCTCCTTATGTCCGGCATGTTGCCGGCTCCCTCTGTCCGGCATGTTGCCGGCTCCCTGTGTCCGGCATGTTGCCGGCTCCCTGTGTCCGGCATGTTGCCGGCTCCTTATGTCCGGCATGTTGCCGGCTCCTTATGTCCGGCATGTTGCCGGCTCCTTATGTCCGGCATGTTGCCGGCTCCCTCTGTCCGGCATGTTGCCGGCTCCCTGTGTCCGGCATGTTGCCGGCTCCTTATGTCCAGCATGTTACCGGCTCCTTACGCTAACACGGACCCTACACACTACAAAATCACCGGATACCGTGTAATTGTTCCATCCCCGACACCCAAGGCTTATAATGACAATAACCACCCCCCTCGCCCCCTCCCCCCTACAGACGCAGCCCAGGTCGGCGCCGCAGCTGCAGCAGACGACCAATATTTCCATAACTCTGCTCATTACGCGACCAGAATGAAATCTCGTGAATTAGTTACCATCGGGTGAGCCGGGGGAAAGGGGCGCAACCGACTCTATTAATGCCAGGAGAAGGGGGACAACCGAATCTATTAATATCCTTCTTGCAGGCTATGCTGGTGTTTGAATAGAAATTGTTTATCAATACGGCAGTCTGGCACTGGTCACTCAAGGTCACAGCGGGATGGAGAAGTTAGTGTCAGGAGGGGTCAGTCTTGGACTGATGGGTTGTGGGGTCAGTAGGGGTCATTAGGGGTCAGTGGGGGTCAGCAGGGGTCAGTCTAGGGCTGATGGGTTGTGGGGTCAGTAGGGGTCAGTAGGGTCAGTAGGGGTCAGTAGGGGTCAGTCTAGGACATATGGGTTGTAGGGTCAGTAGGGGTCAGTAGGGGTCAGTAGGGGTCAGTAGGGGTCAGTCTAGGACATATGGGTTGTAGGGTCAGTAGGGGTCAGGAAGTGGGTCAGTCTAGATGGGTTGTAGGGTCATTAGGGGTCAGGAAGGGGTCAGTCTAGATGGGTTGTAGGGTCAGTAGGGGGCACTCTAGGACAGAGTAGATTGTAGGACGTCAATGGGGCTAGATTGGTCTTTACGTAAGCAGACATCTTTCTCAATACCTTGTTAGAACCGACATGACAGTACCCCCCCCCCCCCCGCCCCTTTAGACGACCACAAAACTCCACCGCAAGATGATCCTAACTCTAACGCGATCACCTGCAGCAGTGGACCCTCTATGCCTAACCCAACACCACCAACAGACCACTACACCCTTACCATTCACCATCCACTGCTTGTGCCAACCCTAACAAAGTACCTCAGTAACCGCTGTGGATTACTCCACGCAGTAAAAGTAAAAATTGACGCCATTCTAAAGTAATAAAGTAATTGATAAGAAAAGTGTTGAGATAAGAGCTGTTCGATATTGACTTTCTTAGCCCGGTGACCCCAGGGGATAAAATCAATCATCCTTTATGTTCAACTACAGCTAATGGGTTCAGTTTACAAGCCCGCTTTGAAACTGCTTTGTGGGTGGATTAGTAGCATGTGAATGGTAAGGTGCTCGGCTGTAATAATACTTGGACAATAGCAGGGAGACTTTGGCAGGGGAAGGTGAGGCTATGACAGGGGAAGGTGAGACTAGCAGGGGAAGGCGAGACTGGCAGGGGAAGGTGAGACTGGCAGGGGAAGGTGAGACTATGACAGGGGAAGGTGAGACTATGACAGGGGAAGGTGAGACTATGACATGGGAAGGTGAGACTATGGCAGGGGAAGGTGAGACTATGACAGGGGAAGGTGAGACTATGACATGGGAAGGTGAGACTATGGCAGGGGAAGGTGAGACTATGGCAGGGGGTGGTGAGACTTTGAGAGGGGAAGGTGAGACTATGACAGGGGAAGGTGAGACTATGGCAGGGGAAGGTGAGACTATGACAGGGGAAGATGAGACTTTGGCAGGGGAAGGTGAGACTATGTCAGGGGAAGGTGAGACTTTGGCAGGGGAAGGTGAGACTATGACAGAGAAAGGTGAGACTATGACAGGGGAAGGTGAGACCAAGTCAGGGGAAGGTGAGACTATGACAGGGGAAGGTGAGACTATAACAGGGGAAGGTGAGACTATGACAAGGGAAGGTGAGACTATGGCAGGTGAAGGTGAGACTATGACAGGGGAAGGTGAGACTATGACAGGGGAAGGTGAGACTATGACAGGGGAAGGTGAGACTATGACAGGGGAAGGTGAGACTATGACAGGGGAATGTGAGACTGGCAGGGGAAAGTAAGACCAGGACAGGATAAAGTGAGAACATAACAGATAATATTGAGACTACTCCACCAAGCTTGTCTCATCTCTACTCCACCAAACTCTCCTCTCTACTCCACCAAACTCTCCTCTCTACTCCACCGAACTGTTCCAACCTTGCAAAAATCCTGGCCAATCTCTACCTTTCCACATGATCGGCCATGAGAAAACATTTGGCCATTTCTTTCCGCTGGTTTCCTGACCGGCAAATCAAATCGCCTCTGTTGCCTCACACATTTCTATTTCAGCGTCTGTCACTCACCCACAGCACATCCACATCCATAACCACATCCACAACCACATCCATATCCACCACCACATAGACACGTTTGCTTACAGCCACACCATAATACACTTTCACATTCCTATGCTATCTCGAGATTTGTAAATAAACCGCTGGAAATCTATTAATTACAGGTGATATTATACAATTTTAAAACCTCTACAATCTACCACACAACTGTTAAACCTCTACAACTACCACACAATTTGTAAGCCTCTGCAACTACCACACAATTTGTAAACCTCTAAACCCTACAACTACCACACAATTTGTAAACCTCTACAGCCTACAACTACCACACAATTTTTAAACCTTTACAACTACCACACAATTTGTAAACCTCTAAACCCTACATCTACCACACAATTTATAAACCTCTACAGCCTACAACTACCACACAATTTGTAAACCTCTACAACTACCACACAATTTGTAAACCTCTAAACCCTACAACTACCACACAATTTGTAAACCTTTACAACTACCACACAATTTGTAAACCTCTAAACCCTACAACTACCACACAATTTGTAAACCTTTACAACTACCACACAATTTGTAAACCTCTACAGCCTACAACTACCACACAATTTGTAAACCTTTACAACTACCACACAATTTGTAAACCTTTACAACTACCACACAATTTGTAAACCTTTACAACTACCACACAATTTGTAAACATCTAAACCCTACAACTACCACACAATTTGTAAACCTTTACAACTACCACACAATTTGTAAACCTCTAAACCCTACAACTACCACACAATTTGTAAACATCTAAACCTCTACAACTACCACACAATTTGTAAACCTCTAAACCCTACAACTACCACACAATTTGTAAACCTCTAAACCCTACAACTACCACACAATTTGTAAACCTCTAAACCCTACAACTACCACACAATTTGTAAACCTTTACAACTACCACACAATTTGTAAACCTCTACAGCCTACAACTACCACACAATTTGTAAACATCTAAACCCTACAACTACCACACAATTTGTAAACCTTTACAACTACCACACAATTTGTAAACCTCTAAACCCTACAACTACCACACAATTTGTAAACATCTAAACCTCTACAACTACCACACAATTTGTAAACCTCTACAGCCTACAACTACCACACAATTTGTAAACCTCTAAACCCTACAACTACCACACAATTTGTAAACCTTTACAACTACCACACAATTTGTAAACCTCTAAACCCTACAACTACCACACAATTTGTAAACCTTTACAACTACCACACAATTTGTAAACCTCTAAACCCTACAACTACAACACAATTTGTAAACCTTTACAACTACCACACAATTTGTAAACCTTTACAACTACCACACAATTTGTAAACCTCTACAACTACCACACAATTTGTAAACATCTAAACCCTACATTTACCACACAATTTGTAAACCTCTAAACCCTACAACTACCACACAATTTGTAAACCTCTACAACTACCACACAATTTGTAAACATCTAAACCCTACATTTACCACACAATTTGTAAACCTCTAAACCCTACAACTACCACACAATTTGTAAACCTCTACAACTACCACACAATTTGTAAACCTCTACAACTACCACACAATTTATAAACCTCTACAGCCTACAACTACCACACAATTTGTAAACCTCTACAACTACCACACAATTTGTAAACCTCTAAACCCTACAACTACCACACAATTTGTAAACCTCTACAACTACCACACAATTTGTAAACCTCTACAGCCTACATTATACAACTACTTGAAAACAATCTTTTATCATCTCCGTCCGTTATGAACAAAGAAAGAAGAACAACAGAAGACATAAAAGCTCCGTGTATCAGCGAGCTGTACAAGACTGCAGTGTAGGAGGCGATTAGGCTCTAATCCGGATTAGTTTTAAAGGTTTTGTTCTGATTATATGGAGAATTATTACGACAAAACAAACAAATATAGATTTTTTAGGTGGATATCCAATAGTTTTGATTAGTCATGATACAAGAAACACCCCACTATATACATACATACAATACAACACTACACCATCCAACAAACGCCTGCCAAAAGTCCGTCAAATCCGTCCTCACAGTTTGTTACAGTTTGTTACCCCTGCTATTTTTATCTTCTTTACTCAACCGTGACACGCAACTAATCAACCGTATCGAACAGTAGAAATCACGCTAGAGCTGATTTAATGAATAGATAATTTATTACTCATTACTAGCCGAATAATTTGATTTTATTATTATTATTATGAATATTAACTTGCTGTTTGATTTTAATCTCTGTGTGAGTTCAAGGCCATATAAAATACAGTCAGCCTAAGCTGTAAACCTGGGATGTAGTTATACCAGGACAAGCTGTGTTATACCAGTGCACAAGCATGGCACCATTATGTGACTCATGTAGCATCTGATGCCACATACTGACGTGACTTGTAAGACACGTCATTTAAATCCGATGACCACGTGACCCAGCGAACAATGTCCTCATCCCAGGTGTCACTTTCGTTACGTCATTTTTACCTGCAGCTGATCCAGTTGCCAGGGAAAAACTCATTAACTTAATTAATGAAATATCAACAGTTTTTTAAAGCCCTAATTACAGCGATATTAGAATCGTGTCGATGCTCCAATATCGAGTTCCACGTTGGTCGGGGGCAATTAATTATTGGCAAGAAAATAAAATGGCATGCAACCCGAGCCTGCGCCTACATGCGTGGGATGGAGGGGTACATGCACTGGGCGTTCTGCTGGTTCTAGAACATTCTGCTGGTTCTTTCATTGCTCGGTTCTAGACTCTCAATAAGGTCTTTCATTGTATGGTTATATATCTCGTGGTAGGTCACTCATTATCTGGATTAAAACCCTGTGTTAGCTCTGGTTATTGCTCGGCTCTAAAGGAATATACATCAAAAGACGGCCAAAGACTTTCGACTGGTCGACTTAGTGAGTGACACCGCCCACTTACAGAAACAGGAAATAAGTTACATCGGGAAAAATGTGGAGTTTAGACGTGCAAACAGAAACAGGAAATAAGTTACATCGGGAGAAATGTGGAGTTTCGGGCATTCAAGATCTGAAGGCGGGGTTCATATTGAAGTTATTGACAATAGAGTCATGTTCATATATTCCTGATCTGGAGTCAGCTTCAGATTCCTGATCTGGAGTCAGCTTCAGATTCCTGATCTGAAGTCAGCTTCAGATTCCTGATCTGGAGTCAGCTTCAGATTCCTGATCTGAAGTCAGCTTCAGATTCCTGATCTGGAGTCAGCTTCAGATTCCTGATCTGGAGTCAGCTTCTATATTAAAGTTATAAAGTCAAGTTCATATATTTTACATGCAGCTTTACATGTTCAAGATTTGTAGTCAGTCACCTATTTAAACCACGTCAGACAAAAAGGCAATTTGTAGTTTAAATTCGCCTGAGTACTGAACTATTTTTACCTAAGCTATTTTTAATCTGGCAGTTAGCGATCGATCGGGTCTTGTATTACGTGGACAGGTATTTCAAGGTTTAAAATAGAATGTGCAGATTTCTAGGTGAGCGAAATTACCTGTGCAGGTATTTCAAATTTTAATAAATATGTGTTCTAGGTGAGTGAAATACAATACAAGACAAACTTCACACGAATGTATAAGATTGTATGGGTCAAGGTGAATAGGTCACTGTGGATAGGTCAAGGTAAAAACTTAAAGGTGAATAGGTCAAAGTAAATAGGTAAAGGTTAACTGTTCAAGGTCAATAGGTCATGGTAAATAGTTGAAGGTAAATAGATCAAGGCTAAGGTGGATACGTCAAGGTGAATAGTTCAAGGTTATTACGTCAAAGTGAAAAGGTCAAGGTGTAAAGGGTGATAGAAGAAGGTAAATTGTTAAAAGTGAACAGTAATATGCTAGTTCAAGAATTTCATCAACCATTGTACTGCGCTGGAGCAATGATAACATGACACCCTATGATGTCACTTCACTATTCTAGCATCTCTATAGCGTGACTCTGTTATATAAAGCTAACAAAGAATTAGCGTGACGCTGTTACATAAAGCTAACAAAGAATTAGCGTGACTTTATTTCACAATGCTTGCAAATATCAATCATCGCACTTGTTCAAATGACTAATTAGACTCGGTTAATGAAAAGGATCACGTTACAAGAATGATTAACGTCTGAAGTTAATTAATTATTTTCACGTAACTAATGAGACAATGGGAGAACGTTATGATCCGATCAGCCACCACACCCAAAGGTCATGACAGGAGAAATATATCAAATAGTGACATCATGTACAAGTTTATAATAGTGTGACGTCTGAAAGAATATTACAACCTAGTGACGTTAAAAAGATATCATAGAGACGTTAATTTTTGTTGAGTTATATACATTGATTTTTTTGTAATTTAAAAAATCAACACAATCTTGATACAAGAGGGACACAAAATCAAGAACATCAAAATTTACATCCACACAAGAACATCAAAATTTACAACAACACAACAACATGAACATTTACTTTCACAGAAGAACATAAAAATTTACATCCACACAAGACTACCCAACAAAGCCCTGTTAAAATTCTCTGGCTTATAGTTAGCATTGAATGCATCTAACGATGGCCTACTGCTGGCATTTAATGTATCTAATGATGGCTGTTAATTGAAATGGATCTGCCATGAATCGTTGTCGTCTGAACTTAAAGTACCCAACGCAAGCTCACGTCAAAATGCACACAACCTTATTTAGACTCACGAAATACATTGTGCATTCTACTCACGTTTTTCTATACCCAACTCCCATCGGTGTTAGTCCTAGGCCGTACCACCCCTCCCCCACCCTCTCTGTTAGTCCTAGGCCGTACCACCCCTCCCCCACCCTCTCTGTTAGTCCTAGGCCGTACCACCCCTCCCCCACCCTCTCTGTTAGTCCTAGGCCGTACCACCCCTTCCCCACCCACCCTCGTTAGTTAAACTAACACGTGATCCCCACTGAGTACAGTGACAGTGTCGACCGCTCACCCTGATACCCTACAGTCTGGTCCATTTGGGTCGTCTGTTGAGTAGCGGATCCCAAACGATTAGACCCGACGTCTGGTTCTATGTCTGGTGGTCAACAGTGATGTCACGTGATGGTGCCAGACCAGTGCTGGACGTGCCGGACATATCAAACACGGCTTCATTACCCTGTGGACGGGGGGGGGGGGTAGATTAAGTAGTGTATACAGCAGAGCCGTGAGGGAGTGTAGGACAGGCTTCTCAGTGCTTTAAGATGACCGTCCATCAAAACATTGAACCAGGTTTTGTGGGCCAAGGGACTGCCCGTTAAATAAGGTGACCCCTTACTTTGGTAGTCAACCTTTTTTTTTTTACCTGTGCAGGTATTTCACCTTTAGATATTTCATAGAGTCTCACCATAGGATTTTCATATAATTTGTGTTTCACCTTTAGGTATTTCATAGTTTCACCGTTAGGTATTTCATAGCGTCTCACCATAGGTGTTTCATATTATTAGAGTCTCACCTTTAGGCATTTCATATTATTAATCTCTTACCTTTAGGTACTTCATTTAATTAGTCTCACCATATTTGTTTCAAATAATTATAGTCTCACCTTTAGATGTTTTTTTATAATTAGTCTCACCTTTAGATGATTTTTATAATTAGTCTCACCATAGGTGTTTCAAAGAATTCACCTTTCGTCATACTGCTTACTTTTCACTTAATGTCTCTCTTGTCTCGCCTTTTAACGCCTGACATTTGAAAGTCTTTATTTTTTTGTCTCACCTTTCAATGTCTGACCTGTGTGATCACGTGGTACACAAGTTGTGACATGGACCACGTGGTACAAGGACCGGCCTCTGATTGGCTGCAGACGTTTAGTCGTCTGTTACACGGTGGGGATTAAGTTCCGTTTAGCCAGGGGGAGGGGGTGGTGATGTCCCTCCCGTCCTCGACATGTGGGGTAGTGGTTGGGCAGGGAGAGAGGTAATATACGTGTTACATCATACCAGTGTCATACCAGGTGGAGACTTGGTAACGTCACAACAGTAGCCCAGTCAGTCGTGTCAGGAGGTCAAGGTCACTTATGGCACCTCGCCCTTGTAACATTCAACTCTTCCAATTTCCTACATCAGCTCAATAGAGACGTGCAGGGCGGCACTAATGTAGTTGAGTACCTTCATACAAGTGAAGAATATTATATATATATATATATATATATATATATATATATATATATATATATATATATATATATATATATATATATATATACATATATATATATATATATATATATATATATATATATATATATATATATATATATATATATATATATATATATATATATATATATATATATATATATATATATATGTATGTATATATGCAGATATTAATTACAGTATTGTAAAATTGTCTCGCAGCGAGCCTGCTAATTTCGTATACAAGGACAAATGTAAAATCAGCCAGCACCGGAGTTAATTAAGCCAAATTGGCCACTCAGGCCAGAATTAACATGACATGCCAGGCAGCGTTTTGTTGGCCAAAAAAATTATCCGACCAGTTAACATCAAGATACGTTTTTTACAAAGTTCATTGTTGCTGCAAGGGTAACATGGAGCTTTACACTAAAGTTCATTGTTGATGAAAGGGTAACATGGAGCGTTACATTCAGCCCGAGGCCGCTTGATTGGCTCAACTTTTAGTGCTAATTACTCGCGCTCTGTGACGTAAAACTTTTAAAGCCGGTAGATAAAGTTGCCAGAATTTGATGAGATGTGGGTTTATTATTTGCTACATTTAGGACGTGTTCAACGAAGCACGTTTGACGTTAGTTTGTAAAATTTGGACTTTTTATTTATGAAGTGGTCAATGGTTGATCAGAAAACCCTTAAAAAGTTTACTGTATTGAATACGTGACAAAAATCACACAATCAGATCATGGCAGGTATCTATGAATGAACAAAAAGTGGATGTCAAAGGAGGATAGAATTAAGACTTCAATAACCGAAGAAACTCAGACTATGAAGGAACTGAGACTTTATGAAGGAACTGAAATTTTGTGAAGGAACTGAGACTTCAATGAATGAAGGAACTGGGACTTCAATGAATGAAGGAACTGGGACTTCAATGAATGAAGGAACTGAGACTTTATGAAGGAACTGAGACTTCATGAAAGAACTGAGACTTCAATTAATAAAAGAGCTGAGACCAATGAATGAAGGAACTGAGTCTATGAAGGAACTGAGACTTCAATGAATGAAGGAACTGAGACTAGGAATGAACTGAGACGCCAATGAATGAAAGAGCCGAGACTTCAATGAATGAACGGAGATGTCAACAAATGAAGTACCTATGACGTCAATAAAGAAAGTAAGACATCGGTAATTGAAATTGGTATCCTAAAATGGCATCAGGCAGCAAAAATTTGTTTGATGACATACTTCCGGTCCAATTTTGACCTATTGACCAGCAGGCGACTTAATCATGGCGGCTGACACGGGGGGGGGGGGGAGGACTTTCTTACAGATGTATTAGGCCTTGACCTCTAGATAGAAATCTTAAGACTCTTGACAGCCGTGTGACTATGATTGAATTTTTTGGGGTGAGGTTTTGTGTGTGTGTGTGTGTGTGTGTGTGTGATGGGAGGGGGTTGGGGGGGGTGTGGGCAGTTGACAAGACTTGAAGCTAGAGAATAAACAAGGCCCATTCTCTTCATCCGGGTCTCCTTTACCAGGCTAATAAAAACAAAAGCCACATGCGGAGGCGTGTGTGCAATTTCTGTTGTTTTTTTTTTTTTTGCACCACACTTAATGACTGAAGTTTATAAAGGCCTTATGTCGTCAATTAGAAAGTTGACTACGACGGGTTATTTGACCACCTTCTACCACCAAATGTTGACCACCTCCTACCACCAAATGTTGACCACCTCCTACCACCAAATGTTGACCACCTCCTACCACCAAATGTTGACCACCTCCTACCCTCCCCCCCACAAAGTGTTGACCACCTCCTACCACCAAATGTTGACCACCTCCTACCACAATATGTTGACCACCTCCTACCACCAAATGTTGACCACCTCCTACCACCAAATGTTGACCACCTCCTACCACAATATGTTGACCACATCCTACCACCAAATGTTGACCACCTCCTACCACCACGTGTTGACCACCTCCTACCACCAAATGTTGACCACCTCCTACCACCAAATGTTGACCACCTCCTACCACTAAGTGTTGACCACCTCCTACCCCCCCCCCCCCCCAAGTGTTGACCACCTCCTACCACCAAGTGTTGACCACCTCCTACCACCAAATGTTGACCACCTCCTACCACCAAATGTTGACCACCTCCTACCACCAAGTGTTGACCACCTCCTACCACCAAATGTTGACCACCTCCTACCACCAAATGTTGACCACCTCCTACCACCAAGTGTTGACCACCTCCTACCACCAAATGTTGACCACCTCCTACCACCAAATGTTGACCACCTCCTACCACCAAGACCTAGGTTCATTTGTCTACGCTCCTGAAACCATAAACGATAAAACACTAAAGACGCTTGACTTGAGCACGTGCCGGAAGATGGCGTCGTGCCGGGGAGGGCAAGGGGTGGGGGGGGGGGGGGGGTGTCAGATAAACAATGGGTCAGTCGAAAGTCTGTCTGTCTAGTATCTGCCTATTTGTCGTGATCGTTGTCTGTCCTTTTCTCAGCAATATCCAGGCCAACAAGAGAACAGTTTAACATGGTAGTCCCATAAACGACTGACATCATATCAATAAATTAGGGCGTTTAATAGCTGCACCGGTGATGCGATGGGTTAACTCAGTATGTAAGTGGATAAGGGAGGGGGGATATTTGACTGGTGGGGGGGGGGGATATGTGACTGTGGGGGATATTTGACTGGTGGGGGGATATTTGACTGGTGGGGGGGGATATGTGACTGTGGGGGATATTTGACTGGTGGGGGGGGGGATATGTGACTGTGGGGGATATTTGACTGGTGGGGGGATATTTGACTGGTGGGGGGGGATATGTGACTGTGGGGGATATTTGAATGGTGGGGGGGCGGAATATTTGACTGGTGGGGGATATTTGACTGGTGGGGGATATATGACTGGTGGGGGGGGGGATATTTGACTGGTGGGGGATATTTGACTGGTGGGGGGATATTTGACTGGTGGGGGGGATATTTGACTGGTGGGGGGATATATGACTGGTGGGGGGATATTTGACTGGTGGGGGATATTTGACTGGTGGGGGATATTTGACTGGTGGGGGGATATTTGACTGGTGGGGGATATTTGACTGGTGGGGGGATATTTGACTGGTGGGGGGATATTTGACTGGTGGGGGGATATTTGACTGGTGGGGGGATATTTGACTGCTGGGGGGATATTTGACTGGTGGGGGGATATTTGACTGGTGGGGGGATATTTGACTGGTGGGGGGATATTTGACTGGTGGGGGGATATTTGACTGGTGGGGGATATTTGACTGGTGGGGGGATATTTGACTGGTGGGGGATATTTGACTGGTGGGGGATATTTGACTGGTGGGGGGATATTTGACTGGTGGGGGGATATTTGACTGGTGGGGGGGGATATTTGACTGGTGGGGGGGGATATTTGACTGGTGGGGGATATTTGACTGGTGAGGGGGGATATTTGACTGATGGGGGGATATTTGACTGGTGGGGGATATTTGACTGGTGGGGGGGGATATTTGACTGGTGGGGGGGGATATTTGACTGGTGGGGGGGGGATATTTGACTGGTGGAGGGGGGATATTTGACTGATGGGGGGATATTTGACTGGTGGGGGGATATTTGACTGGTGGGGGGATATTTGACTGGTGGGGGGGGATATTTGACTGGTGGGGGGGGATATTTGACTGGTGGGGGATATTTGACTGGTGAGGGGGGATATTTGACTGATGGGGGGATATTTGACTGGTGGGGGATATTTGACTGGTGGGGGGGATATTTGACTGGTGGGGGGGGATATTTGACTGGTGGGGGGGGATATTTGACTGGTGGGGGATATTTGACTGGTGAGGGGGGATATTTGACTGATGGGGGGATATTTGACTGGTGGGGGGGGGATATTTGACTGGTGGGGGATATTTGACTGGTGAGGGGGGATATTTGACTGGTGGGGGATATTTGACTGGTGAGGGGGGATATTTGACTGATGGGGGGATATTTGACTGGTGGGGGGGGATATTTGACTGGTGGGGGATATTTGACTGGTGAGGGGGGATATTTGACTGGTGAGGGGGGATATTTGACTGATGGGGGGATATTTGACTGGTGGGGGGATATTTGACTGGTGGGGGGGGATATTTAACTGGTGGGGGGGGGATATTTGACTGGTGGGGGATATTTGACTGGTGAGGGGGGATATTTGACTGATGGGGGGATATTTGACTGGTGGGGGATATTTGACTGGTGGGGGGGATATTTGACTGGTGGGGGGGGGATATTTGACTGGTGGGGGGGGGATATTTGACTGGTGGGGGATATTTGACTGGTGAGGGGGGATATTTGACTGATGGGGGGATATTTGACTGGTGGGGGGGGATATTTGACTGGTGGGGGATATTTGACTGGTGAGGGGGGATATTTGACTGGTGGGGGATATTTGACTGGTGAGGGGGGATATTTGACTGATGGGGGGATATTTGACTGGTGGGGGGGGATATTTGACTGGTGGGGGATATTTGACTGGTGAGGGGGGATATTTGACTGGTGGGGGATATTTGACTGGTGAGGGGGGATATTTGACTGATGGGGGGATATTTGACTGGTGGGGGGGGATATTTGACTGGTGGGGGATATTTGACTGGTGAGGGGGGATATTTGACTGATGGGGGGATATTTGACTGGTGGGGCGATATTTGACTGGTGGGGGGATATTTGACTGGTGGGGGGATATATGACTGGTGGGGCGATATTAAACCTGTGGAGAAAAACAAATGGTCCACGATTAAAATATTGAAGAGAAGGAAGAAAACCTTACTAACAAAAAATTGTGAAAAGAAAAACCTTACTATCAAACTCAGAGAACGACAGAAAAACCTTACTATCTTGAGATAGAAAAACCTTACTATCTTGAGATAGAAAAACCTTACTATCTTGAGATAGAAAAACCTTACTATCTTGAGATAGAAAAACCTTACTATCTTGAGATAGAAAAACCTTACTACCTCTGAGAAATGAAGAAGCCCGTCTAACAAGCAGACGCAACAAGCAGGAAGCCTTGTATTTCCTTACCCTAACAAACGCTAGCCACCTTAAGAACTCTTTTATTAAATCAATCAACCCTGATCAGCCCCCCTCCTGTCTGATCCCCCCTCTGATAAGCCCCCCCCCCCCCTTGAAAGCGGGTCTAGATGGAGCGGATGATTAAAACAGGCGGCGGTGTGAACGGGCTGTAGTGTGGGGGCCCAACCGGCAGCAATCAGCTGACGACAGCACTGCGGAGAAAACTGGCACACGTCTGCCACCAGTCAATTCAATTTGTAAACAATAGGTTGGGAGGGGTGAGGGAGGGGGGAAGATGTTTTGGGCTTTGGGCTTAGATCTGTGATTTTTGGTCACCAGTTTTGGTATGTCATAGTGGGCTTCAGATTTAAATATGCTTTTGTGGGCTTTTAGGTCTGCTATTTGTGGGCTTTTAGGTCTGCTATTTGTGGGCTTCACATAAACTTAGTGGGCTTTAGTCAAGCGTACTCTTCAGCTTTAGGCCGCCACCCAGATGATAGCTTAAGCACACTTTTTGTGGGCTTAGATAGCCCGCCGCTGTGGGCTTTAGTTGCCCGCCGCTGTGGGCTTTAGTAGTTTTTGCCCAACTTTTATGGGCTTCAAACATTTTTACTACGGAAAATATTTGGCCTGAGTCAACACACTACACACCACGATTTTAAATACAGAAAAAACGGTCAGGTCAGTTGTGTCGTGTTTATTTTAAAACATCCTCAAATGTTGGACATTGATTTGAATTGTTACATAATTTGGTCGTGTTTGTTTATACGTTAGTGAATGTTGGACATTGATTTGAATTTTTACATAATTTGGTCGTGTTTGTTTATACGTTAGTGAATGTTGGACATTGATTTGAATTGTTACATCATTTGGTCGTGTTGGTTTATATATTAGAAAATGTTGGACATTGATTTGAATTGTTACATAATTTGGTCGTGTTTGTTTATAGGTAAGTGAATGTTGGACATTGATTTGAATTGTTACATAATTTGTTCGTGTTGATTTTAGAATGTTGGACATTGATTTTAATTGTTACATAATTAGGTCGTGTTGGTTTATACATTATAGAATGTTGGGCATTGATTTGAATTGTTACATAATTTGGTCGTGTTGATTATAGAATGTTGGGCATTGATTTGAATTGTTACATAATTTAGTCGTGTTGGTTAGAGAATGTTGGACATTGATTTGAATTGTTACATAATTTGGTCGTGTTGATTAGAGAATGTTGGACATTGATTTGAATTGTTACATAATTTGGTCGTGTTGATTAGAGAATGTTGTGCGTTGATTTGAATTGTTACATAATTTAGTCGTGTTGGTTTATACGTTAGAGAATGTTGGACATTGATTTGAGAAACTTGATACCTGAAGCAACGTGAGAAGAAGGCAGAGAGCAAATAAAAGAAACATTTCAATGAAAATTCGCCTAGAAATCTGTCACAGTGGGGGGGGGGGGGGGGGGGGTGCGCTTATTTTGATGTAAGCACACGCACGCTTGTGGTATGCGGTTCCGTGGCTCTTGAGAAATCGATCCCGTGGCTCCACTAGAATTTGACCCATGGCTCTTGAGAAATCGATCCCGTGGCTCCACTAGAATTTGACCCATGGCTCTTGAGAAATCGATCCCGTGGCTCCACTAGAATTTGACCCATGGCTCTTGAGAAATCGATCCCGTGGCTCCACTAGAATTTGACCCATGGCTCCAAGAGAAATTGACCTCGTGGCTCCACTAGAATTTGACCCATGGCTCCAAGAGAAATTGACCTCGTGGCTCCACTAGAATTTGACCCATGGCTCCAAGAGAAATTGACCTCGTGGCTCCACTAGAATTTGACCCATGGCTCCAAGAGAAATTGACCTCGTGGCTCCACTAGAATTTGACCCATGGCTCCAAGAGAAATTGACCTCGTGGCTCCACTAGAATTTGACCCATGGCTCCAAGAGAAATTGACCTCGTGGCTCCACTAGAATTTGACCCATGGTTCCAAGAGAAATTGACCTCGTGGCTCCACTAGAATTTGACCCATGGCTCCAAGAGAAATTGACCTCGTGGCTCCACTAGAATTTGACCCATGGCTCCAAGAGAAATTGACCTCGTGGCTCCACTAGAATTTGACTGTTGCAGACCAGGACTACGATGTTGCCGTCCGGTTGCTTAGTCGCCGGCCGAATACGTTGCTGACACTGGCTCGGGCACTAGCCAATAAGGCCGTCGTTGTCTAGGGGTATTTAATTATTCTACCCGAGTCAGCTACAGTGAAGTAATCAACGGAACAGGAGACCTTCTTAGTTTATGCTGTTTATTAATGTGCTGAATGCCTGTTCTGCTGAGCGAGGCTTCCCCTAACCGCTAACGTCGGGAGCGCTTGTGCGAGAGAGAGCGAGAGACTAACTAACCTGCCTGTATTTATACCCCTGTCTTAACCCCCTAGCTGTTCCCACGGGACAATGAGCTCAGAACATGTGACCTAACAAATTATCCCCCCTGGCGCTAACAACCCTGGCTACTGGTCAGTATAAAGACTACTATTGTCCTGTCAGAGCGGTCAGTCTCCTTTGAACGTGTCACCTACTGTCCATCCCTACTGTGTACCCTGTAATTATCTAGTGAATAGGTGTTTGTGGAATTCTGACCTAACATACTCCCCCATACCCAGAGCAAATTGGGCTTTGCACTATTTGCCTAAAACTAGTTACTAAACTACTATTTTAATTTTGCCTTCGCCCAGCAGATGATATATACATACAACTAAACAGTGTATACATACATTACAATATACATAATAATATATAATGCATATATATAAAAAAAATATTTAAGAAAAACAAAACAATCAAAGCTTAAAACAGAATCTACAACAGCAGTTAGCACATTTGATGGGAAAAAAAATAAAAAAAAAAAAAAAAAAAAAAAGAAATATACAGTCTATATATATATATATATATATATATATGTTGCAACCAACGTTCAATAGCTCATGCACCCACTCATTTACGCAAAATTAAACTTCTTTGGAGCCAAGTATAACAATTATAAAATTTCACTTGTGCTTGCATACTTTTTGTTTCTATTGCTATTAGTGATAACACATAGCGAGTCTAGCACTCACGCTTTCAAAATCCACCCCCTAGTACTCATTCTCTCTATTCCCTTGATAGCATGTCCGCTACTATATTATCTTTTCCTGGTATATGCTCTATAGTAAACTTAAATTCTTGTAACAATAGAGACCATCGAGTTAATCTAGAGTTGCTGTAACTACAGTTATTTAAATACTTCAAAGCTCGTTGGTCCGTTTGGAGTGTAAAGTGTACGTTGTTTAAGTACAGTGCTAACTTCCCCACTGCCCAGATAATGGCCAAACATTCCCTCTCAATTGTTGAGTACCTCGTCTCTCGCGGTAGCAACTTCCTGCTGACATATTTGACGGGCCGCAGCACCCCCTCTTTAGCCTGCAGTAGCACTGCGCCTATGCCGCGTGCTGAGGCGTCCGTCCTGATGTTTTGTGAATTGTGATCGACGAGGACCAGAGTTGTCCCTAGGATGGTGTCTGTATTGCGGTGATTTCGAGCTATGTGTGTTGTGTCTATAGCTGTGTCTGAAGTGCGGTGAATTTGATCTACTAAGACGTCGGTCATCTTTTAAGACTGATTGCATTGATTCTGCTATGGTAGCTATAAGCTCTGTCGGTGCATCTGGTGAGTCGCCTAGCTGTTTCGTCGGAAATATAGCGAAATAGTTGTCACACTGTTTCTCCACCTCGTCAACAGTCCTAGGGTTATGTATTAGAATGTGTTGTCTGATATCTTCACTTACTGTCCTTAAGATTTTATCTTTAAGAATCAGATCAAACAGACCGTCATAAGTTTTCTCTATCCCGCTTAGTTCGACCCATCTCTTCAAATAATGTCTAGTTCTCCTAATGTAGCTTCCTGGTTTGTCCTCAGAGTTGGGTTTGGATGAGTTAAACCTATTGCTGTAGCCTGACTCTGTCAGCCCAAAATGTTTCAGAACTTCTCGTTTTAATTTGGTGTAGTCTTCTTCTGCTCCTAGCTCAGTTAACCAGGCATTACAGCCTCTGTCTAACAGGACTTTCCTGAACTCATGGCACCAATATCTATGATCTAACCCTACCTCTCTAGCTTCTCTTTCAAAAATATCTATCACTACTTCCATGTCCATTGGACCACCGTTACTTTTTAAACCAATCAGCTTGAGACGTGGGACATATGATTTTGTTTGTTCAACTACCCGTTGGTTACACAAACTTTGTTGCTCCAGTTCGAGGGTTTTTAATTTAACCATTTCTTCTGATTCTATTCTCAGTTTTTCTAAATCTCTCTTAGCCTCTCGTTCGGCTAACTCTATCTTTAGTTTTGTTTCCTCTCTATGTTTTTCTTCTGCTTCTGCTAGTTTATTTTCAGCCCACTCTAATAGTTTACTCCCTTGGCAAATTTTATACTTCTGACCCAATGCCAAGTAATAGCCAAGCGACAATTTATCTTCACCGCTCATTGTCACAGTCACGGTGGGCGTGTCGGGTAGTTTCTATTGGTCGAAATGAAAGACGAACAATGTCAAGTAGTGGTCAGTGAAAGTCCAGGCACGCAACTAGGCGGAAGGGTTAATTGCGGTCCGTGTAGCGTGACCAGCGGGGGTGTACGTCTGACACGTCTTATTCGAATGTACGACCTATTGTAACTACAGCGGTTAAGGTTACGCCCACTACAACGCTAGCAGGTAACAACTGTTTGTGACGCTTACGCCGAGACTGCCGTGTATGCTTTATGTTAACGAAAAATTCCCAACTAGCCTACCTAGAAACCCCAGTAATGGCAACTCAGGAAGTTTACTTAACCTCTACGACTATAGAGAATTTCACGCGGGTATATCTAACCCCAATGGTAGAAGAAAACCAGAGTAAGTTGCTTGCCGAGAGCACCGCACGAGGGCTGATACAAAAGGCACTTACCCCAGAGTGTGATTGTAGGTCAGGAGTGCTGGTCCAATATATCAGCAGGCTGCTGCACCTTCACACGCTCACACACAAAATACACTTGGCTTCTGGGTTGGTAGACTAAAGGACATCAACGATGAGTTCGGTGGACATCAGCGTAGTCTTCACACGGCTCACTTCGTGACTTGCTAGACTCTGGCCAAGGAACACTTCGTATGGGAACGTTGTTTACGGACGTCTGTTGCAGGAACAGCTTCTAACACGGATAGCGTCTTGCGGGAACGGTTGTTACGGGAGCTCGTTGCACAGTACAGTTTAGTTTACAGGAACATCCAATACAGGAGCAGCTGGTACCAGAACAGTTTCGTACAGGATAGCTTGATACGAGGGCAGTAACAGTTCTTGCAGGAACAGCTTCTTACTGGAACAGCTTCTTACTGGTACAGCTTCTTACAGGAACAGCTTCTTACTGGTACAGCTTCTTACAGGAACAGCTTCTTACAGGAACAGCTTCTTACAGGAACAGCTTCTTACAGGAACAGCTTCTTACTGGTACAGCTTCTTACAGGAACAGCTTCTTACAGGAACAGTTGCAATAGCGACAACTTGTGCAGGAAAAATATCATGCGGGAAGCTTCGATCTTGTGAGAGGCCCTTATGTCCGATAGGACGAGCCCCCAGATGTTGCAGACCGGACTACGATGTTGCCGTCCGGTTGCTTAGTCGCCGGCCGAATACGTTGCTGACACTGGCTCGGGCACTAGCCAATAAGGCCGTCGTTGTCTAGGGGTATTTAATTATTCTACCCGAGTCAGCTACAGTGAAGTAATCAACGGAACAGGAGACCTTCTTAGTTTATGCTGTTTATTAATGTGCTGAATGCCTGTTCTGCTGAGCGAGGCTTCCCCTAACCGCTAACGTCGGGAGCGCTTGTGCGAGAGAGAGCGAGAGACTAACTAACCTGCCTGTATTTATACCCCTGTCTTAACCCCCTAGCTGTTCCCACGGGACAATGAGCTCAGAACATGTGACCTAACAAATTATCCCCCCTGGCGCTAACAACCCTGGCTACTGGTCAGTATAAAGACTACTATTGTCCTGTCAGAGCGGTCAGTCTCCTTTGAACGTGTCACCTACTGTCCATCCCTACTGTGTACCCTGTAATTATCTAGTGAATAGGTGTTTGTGGAATTCTGACCTAACATTGACCCATGGCTCCAAGAGAAATTGACCTCGTGGCTCCACTAGAATTTGACCCATGGCTCCAAGAGAAATTGACCCATGGCTCCACTAGAATTTGTCGCGTGGCCCGACAAGAACCTCGCATTGTGCATCAAATGCCACACGAGTAATCATTATGAAAGTGAGATATGGAATTAAGTAGCCAGGCATTGAAGGGGTGTGATGTTGATGTAGTGTGGTGGGGGGGGGGGGTATATAGCAGCACACACACACACGTTGTAATTGTAGGGAATTGCTTATTGTTGTCATGGATACTGAGTATTTCAGGAGATGACCGCGTCACGAGTTAAATATCAAAACGTTTTTTCACCATTTGATAGCTTGTTGAACGACAATGCTGACAGCTACATACGCTATGTTGGGTGGATTAGGTGGTTTAGCAGACACAAGGTGGTGGGTGGATTAGGTGGATTAACAGACATAAGGTGGTGGGTGGATTAGCAGACATAAGGTGGTGGGTGGATTAGTAGAAACGGGGTGGTGGGTGGATTAGTACACGGGGTTGTGGGTGGATAAGGTGGATTAGCAGATACGGGTGGTGGGTGGATTAGGTGGATTAGCAGACACGGGGTTGTGGGTGGATTAGCAGACACAAGATGGTGGGTGGATTAGTTGACACGGGTGGTGGGTGAATTAGGCGGATTAGCAGACACAAGATTGTGGGTGGATAAGGGGGATTAGTAGACACGAGGTGGTGGCTGGATTAGGTGGATAAGTAAACACGGGGTGTCAAGTGGAATATAATACACGGAATGAGCTTTCCCACCCACAAGTCACAGGTATTGAGACATATTTGAGACTGTCTTCTAGACATGCAGACAACCATACTCAGACAAGACACATTCTAACTGCCACCTTTAGACAAGACACCTTTAGACAAGACACAATCAGACGGACACATTTACACAAGACACAGACACCCGTAGACAAGACACATTCAGACAGCCATCTTTAGACAAGACACATTCAGACAGCCACCTTTAGACAAGACCGAACGATTGTAGCCGCCTGCTGCTACCCAGCAGACGGACACAAGTTGACTGTTGCCGGCATGTTGCCGCCATCTGCCCGCCCTCCTCACCGGAAATGCTGCTCCAGACCCCGCTAATGGCAAATGGCCGGACGCTGTCGATTACTCACTGATCCGTCACTGTCACCATCGATACTTAACCTCGATATACGGTATCGTTTCAAATTTTAACAGCCGACTTGAATGGACAACCGATCCATTATCACACAATTAACATGATAATGAAATCGATTACTGAATTTGAGAAAAAGAATAAAAATAGCCATTTTTGTATTTATGATACTAAACATATCACAAGAAAATTAAAAATAATAACTGAACGATGCTAATTGCAGGGTCTAATTATATAATTATAATTAAAAGAAAAGTGCAAGACAAATTTAAACATTGTTTCCGTATTCTGTCAAGTGAACTAAGTCTTGATTTAGTTTAACACGAAATGGTTATGTCACCCATTTCAATACATTTTACTTCTTGGCTATTTTAAAACGTATTCTCGAAGCCCCATCAGCCACTCATTTGACCTTAAAGCCACCACTGAAAAAAATATCATCTATTTAAACAGTGCTAAAAATACATTCCCCCCCCCCCCTCAGTCAGTAATGGTGACACCAAAGTGAGAAAAACGATTTCCATCTGGTTCAAAGAAGTACCACCAGATGCCCCTTTCAAAAGTCTCAACGCCCAAATAATATCGATCCCCAATCAATAAATCGGACCGTAAGCGACCCTCCTCAGCCTGAGATTTGTTTTCTTGTAGCCGGCAGGAGAGCTTCAAGTGTTTTATATAGAAGTTTCATGACGTTAAAATCAAACGATTGCAACTTCTAAAATGGATTTTCTGAATGAACATTTAAAAATGATAAACAAATGAGAAGAAATTCGAGTAGTTTTTAGGATTGCACATTTATTTTATTTTCAAAGTTCATTTGTCGGTTTGTATTTCATTTTTCATTGTAAGTTATCTTTTCTGGTTTGTTCTTGTCACTAAAAGCGGTAGGGTTGTTGTTGGGTGTTGTTCTTATAGTCAGGTACGTAGCTGGGGTTGTTGCTTGATGTTCTAGATTGTTCCGTCACTAAAAGCGGTAGGGCTGTTGCTGGGTGTTGTTCTTATAATCAGGCACGTAGCTGGGGTTGTGGACGCCGAACTGGGTCGTGGTTGACTGAAAATATTTCCCTGGCTTTCGCAGCACCAGCGAAACAAAAGCCGCTCCCACCAAAAATCCACTCCCAGCGGCGCTCAGGTAGAACGCCCAGCCGAGCTTCAACTGTCCGAAGGGCCCGAACGGGTTGAGGTCCCCCTTGGTGCAGGCGGAGAAGGTGGAGACGGAGGCGATGCCCAGTAGCCCGGCCAGCAGGGATGTGACGGCCCCGAACCTGTAGACACCCAGGCTGCTCGTGCAACAGGAGATGAGCGAGCCGAAGAAGGTGAGCAGCATCAGACACGTGGACACGGCCGCCATGATGCGAACCACCTGAAAGTAGAGGTCGCTGTCTTTTGTCTCAAACTTCCACGGCAGGAACTCACACGTGTCCAACTGGCTCAAGGTCACGTGCGCGCAGCCAAAGACAAGCCCGACGCTCACGCTTTGCGTCAGGTCGCCATTCTGCAAGCAGAAGTATATTTAGTCGTTAGATCATTGGGATACATTTTATCTAAAGTTTTGGTGTAGCCAAGATTTACCTTTGTGATAACTTTTATCTAAAGTTTTGGTGTAGTCAAGATCTACCATTGGGATAAGTTTTATCTAAAGTTTTGGTGTAGCCAAGATCTACCATTGGGATAAGTTTTATCTAAAGTTTTGGTGTAGTCAAGATTTACCTTTGTGATAACTTTTATCTAAAGTTTTGGTGTAGTCAAGATCTACCATTGGGATAAGTTTTATCTAAAGTTTTGGTGTAGCCAAGATTTACTATTGGGATAAGTTTGACCTAAAGCTTCGGTATTGCAGAGATTTACCTTTGTGATAACTTTTATCTAAAGTTTTGGTGTAGTCAAGATCTACCATTGGGATAAGTTTTATCTAAAGTTTTGGTGTAGCCAAGATCTACCATTGGGATAAGTTTTATCTAAAGTTTTGGTGTAGCCAAGATTTACCTTTGTGATAACTTTTATCTAAAGTTTTGGTGTAGTCAAGATCTACCATTGGGATAAGTTTTATCTAAAGTTTTGGTGTAGCCAAGATCTACCATTGGGATAAGTTTTATCTAAAGTTTTGGTGTAGCCAAGATTTACCTTTGTGATAACTTTTATCTAAAGTTTTGGTGTAGTCAAGATCTACCATTGGGATAAGTTTTATCTAAAGTTTTGGTGTAGCCAAGATCTACCATTGGGATAAGTTTTATCTAAAGTTTTGGTGTAGCCAAGATTTACCATTGGGATAAGTTTGACCTAAAGCTTCGGTATTGCCGAGATTTACCTTTGTGATAACTTTTATCTAAAGTTTTGGTGTAGTCAAGATCTACCATTGGGATAAGTTTTATCTAAAGTTTTGGTGTAGCCAAGATCTACCATTGGGATAAGTTTTATCTAAAGTTTTGGTGTAGCCAAGATTTACCATTGGGATAAGTTTGACCTAAAGCTTCGATATTGCCGAGATTTACCTTTGTGACTGGGTCATTCCCAAACATGTCGGGGCCAAAGGTCGAGACCTCCCAGAAGGGTGAGATGTAACCAGCCAGCGTGACCAGGACTCCGATGACAAGCAGGGAGGAGGAGCATCTCTGGGTTCCTGACAAAACCATGTCTGCTTCACGTCTGCTTCAAGTTTCTTTACGTCTGCGTCACGTCTGTTGGAAGAGCTTATAGATAAAAACATCGTGTCAAAAACACCTCACACACAGTTGTACATACATGTACATTATATACACACACCATACAAAGACATACATACACCATACAAAGACATACACACATTCCATACACGGACATACACACACACACACCATACACGGACAAATACAAGACATACAAACACCATACACAGACATACACACCACACACACACACATACCATACACAGACACACACATACCATACACAGACACACACATACCATACACTAACATACACACACCATACACAGACATACACACCATACACACACATACCATACGTCATTTTCTACACAACGTACAGTCGTCATTTTCTACATAATGTACAGACGTCAAACATTCCTAAAAAATATTATATAGGCCTATAAACAATATCAAATATAGTAAACAATACCATATGACAGTCAATAATAAATAATTAACTAAAATCATCCAAAACACTATTAAAATTTAGCTATGAGATGTTTTGTCTGAGATCTTTTGTCCATGATATCATTTGTCCTGATATATTTTGTCCTGGTATCTTTTGTCCGTGAGATCATTTGTCTTGCGATATTTTGTCTGATAGATTTTGTCTGATATCATTTGTCCTGAGATCATTTGTACAGACGTCATAGTCTACATAATGTACAGACGTCATAGTCTACATAATGTAGCATAAAATTTTATTCTCTGTCGGCACCACCCGTCACAAAAAGGCAAGATCACCCATCCCCCCCCCCGTAAAATGACGTCACACCTCAGCCTACAACCCTCCTGAAAATTACATATGAATCTTTTTTTACATCAATTTTTTCTTTTAATTAAACCTCTTAAATTTCATTTACAAAATTCTAAGGAGGCAGTATATAAAAATTATCAAAATAGCCCAACAATTGTGGAGAAATGTAGCTGAACACGGCAGTAGATTTAATCTGGAGCTAATTTCCAACACGTGATAAGTGTGATCTAGTGAGATGGACTAGCGAGTGGGGGGGGGGGGGGGAAATAAACTCACAAATTGAGATGGACCATCGAGTGTGTGTGTGGGGGGGGGGGATGAACTCACAAATTGAGATGGACCAGAGAGTGTATGTGTGGTCCATGGGGGGGGGGGAAGATAAACTCACAAATTGAGATGGAACGGGCTGAAGATATCTCGGTGAAGTGGTTTAAAACATTAGCTGCGTGTGTAGATGTACTTAGATGGTACAGGGCAGGACTAGGTGACATCGTGCCTTGATGTCATTATAGTTGCCTTGATGTCACCTTCTTGTGCCATGATGTCACAACTAAAATCAAGGTATGTGTAGATGACATTAAGAGCGAGTGCAGGTGACACTAAGGAATGTGTAGGTGACTTCATGTCACAACAAAATGACATCTAGGCATGTATGTGTGTTATGAAGGCTACACAGAACACCTGTGATTAACATAATTATTACATATTCCATCGGCAATAATTAAAATTATCAAGACAAAAACCAGTTATTGATACTTACCACAAGTTAAATCAGAAAAATATTTTTTAAAACCTCAAGACCTACTCAAATACCCAGCTCAACTCAGTGAATGTTTTTATCAAGCTATTGTTCTATAATTATCTATCTGGGTGAAATAAAGAAATACACGTCTGATTACAGAACAGTTAGATAACAGATAGATAGCGTATCCGTAATGTCGCCATAAGCTGTCTACATCAGTTTCTATTTCAGTGGCGGTCTTTGGTCTAGTTGGGGTAGATGAGTGGTCTGTTGGTGTTGTTGCACTATCTTAAAAATTGTTGTACCATCATAACGATTGTGACTGTTGTACCATCATAACAATTGTGACAGGTGTACCATTATAACCATGGTAACTGTTGTACAATCATAACCATTGTGACTTTGTACCATCATAACCATTGTGACTGGTGTACCATCATAACCATTGTGACTTTGTACCATCATAACCATTGTGACTTTGTACCATCATAACCATTGTGACTGGTGTACCATCATAACCATTGTGACTGATGTACCATCATCAATACTTCCACTATTCCTGTACACATTTTCCCTTGATACTTCCACTATTGTTGAACAGTTACCCGGCTTACTACCAGAGATACTCATCTTACAATTGTCAGGCTACCCATCACTAGCCTGTGTACACATTACAATTGTTAGGCTACCCACCACTTGCCTGTGTACACATTACAATTGTTAGGCTACCCACCACTAGCCTGTGTACAGATTACAATTGTTAGGCTACCCATCACTAGCCTGTGTACACATTACAATTGTTAGGCTACCCATCACTAGCCTGTGTACAGATGTACCCACCACTGGCCTGTGTACACATTACAATTGTTAGGCTACCCATCACTAGCCTGTGTACACATTACAATTGTTAGGCTACCCATCACTAGCCTGTGTACAGATTACAATTGTTAGGCTACCCATCACTAGCCTGTGTACACATTACAATTGTTAGGCTACCCATCACTAGCCTGTGTACACATTACAATTGTTAGGCTACCCATCACTAGCCTGTGTACACATTACAATTGTGAGGCTACCCATCACTAGCCTGTGTACACATTACAATTGTTAGGCTACCCATCACTAGCCTGTGTACACATTACAATTGTCAGGCTACCCATCACTAGCCTGTGTACACATTACAATTGTTAGGCTACCCATCACTAGCCTGTGTACACATTACAATTGTTAGGCTACCCATCACTAGCCTGTGTACACATTACAATTGTCAGGCTACCCATCACTAGCCTGTGTACACATTACAATTGTTAGGCTACCCACCACTGGCCTGTGTACACATTACAATTGTTAGGCTACCCACCACTGGCCTGTGTACACATTACAATTGTTAGGCTACCCATCACTAGCCTGTGTACACATTACAATTGTCAGGCTACCCATCACTAGCCTGTGTACAGATGTACCCACCACTGGCCTGTGTACACATTACAATTGTTAGGCTACCCATCACTAGCCTGTGTACAGATGTACCCACCACTGGCCTGTGTACACATTACAATTGTAAGGCTACCCATCACTAGCCTGTGTAAACTCTTCAGTCTACAATTGTCAGGTTACCCACTACTAGCCGTGTACACTATTTTGTCTCTACTTTCTCCCGTCATCAGTTTATTGTGGCAGGAGCTTTCTTTCATAGTAAAACACGTCATGATTGTTGAGTGGCTGTACAATCCCACGCCATGATTGTTGTGGCCGTACAGTGACGTCACGATTGCACAATCCCACACCGTTGAGTGGCCGTCTAGCCACGTGACGCTGGCCACAGACCAACACAGGACGGATGTCACGTGGTTTCAATACAATGTTCGATTAGGTTAAAAGCTTTAGTCACGTGACTACCACGAAAATATCTGATTGGTTAAGTCTGGCCTTGACCTCCAGCCTTGCACGTGCCATTTCCCCCTGTTTAACCCATCGATTCTCTACAAGAAAGACAACCCCTCGCATAACGCACATTTTACAAATCAGCTTTATTAAAATCTAACACAAGATTGGTTATTATAAGGCAGAGAGATGGCATTATGATAAGGTTGGTTATTATAAGGCAGAGATTCCAGTCTTGTCATCATTGTGTTTCTGTTGTCGCATGTTAAATGGCTAACTGCATTTGTTTGCTTTGAATTTTTGCTGATTTTTTTTACTCAAAATTTTTGGCCCAGATTAAGACGTCGACGTACCATACAATCTAATGTAACGACCTAGAAACGGTGAGCGCATCAGTTATATCATGAGAAGGTATTGGCGAGTCAGTGAGTAAAGCGCTGTGAGAAGATATTGGCGAGTCAGTGAGTAAAGCGCTGGTGTCTGTGAGAAGATATTGGCAAGTCAGTGAGTAAAGCGCTGTGAGAAGATATTGGCGAGTCAGTGAGTAAAGCGCTGTGAGAAGATATTGGCGAGTCAGTGAGTAAAGCGCTGTGAGAAGATATTGGCGAGTCAGTGAGTAAAGCGCTGTGTGAAGATATTGGCGAGTCAGTGAGTAAAGCGCTGTGAGAAGATATTGGCGAGTCAGTGTGGGTGTCTGTGAGAAGATATTGGCGAGTCAGTGAGTAAAGCGCTGTGAGAAGATATTGGCGAGTCAGTGAGTAAAGCGCTGTGAGAAGATATTGGCGAGTCAGTGAGTAAAGCGCTGGTGTCTGTTAGAAGATATTGGCGAGTCAGTGAGTAAAGCGCTGTGTGAAGATATTGGCCAGTCAGTGAGTAAAGCGCTGTGAGAAGATATTGGCCAGTCAGTGAGTAAAGCGCTGTGTGAAGATATTGGCCAGTCAGTGAGTAAAGCGCTGTGTGAAGATATTGGCCAGTCAGTGAGTAAAGCGCTGTGTGAAGATATTGGCCAGTCAGTGAGTAAAGCGCTGTGTTAAGATATTGGCGAGTCAGTGAGTAAAGCGCTGTGAGAAGATATTGGCGAGTCAGTGAGTAAAGCGCTGTGAGAAGATATTGGCCAGTCAGTGAGTAAAGCGCTGTGTGAAGATATTGGCGAGTCAGTGAGTAAAGCGCTGTGTGAAGATATTGGCCAGTCAGTGAGTAAAGCGCTGTGAGAAGATATTGGCCAGTCAGTGAGTAAAGCGCTGTGAGAAGATATTGGCGAGTCAGTGAGTAAAGCGCTGGTGTCTGTGAGAAGATATTGGCCAGTCAGTGAGTAAAGCGCTGTGAGAAGATATTGGCGAGTCAGTGAGTAAAGCGCTGTGAGAAGATATTGGCGAGTCAGTGAGTAAAGCGCTGTGAGAAGATATTGGCCAGTCAGTGAGTAAAGCGAGATGTCCTAGAGAAGATATTGGCGAGTCAGTGAGTAAAGCGCTGTGAGAAGATATTGGCGAGTCAGTGAGTAAAGCGCTGTGAGAAGATATTGGCGAGTCAGTGAGTAAAGCGCTGTGAGAAGATATTGGCGAGTCAGTGTGGGTGTCTGTGAGAAGATATTGGCGAGTCAGTGTGGGTGTCTGTGAGAAGATATTGGCGAGTCAGTGAGTAAAGCGATGTGAGAAGATATTGGCCAGTGAGTGAGTAAAGCGCTGTGAGAAGATATTGGCGAGTCAGTGAGTAAAGCGCTGTGAGAAGATATTGGCCAGTCAGTGAGTAAAGCGCTGTGAGAAGATATTGGCGAGTCAGTGAGTAAAGCGCTGTGAGAAGATATTGGCCAGTCAGTGAGTAAAGCGAGATGTCCTAGAGAAGATATTGGCGAGTCAGTAAGTAAAGCGCTGTGAGAAGATATTGGCGAGTCAGTGAGTAAAGCGAGATGTCCTAGAGAAGATATTGGCAAGTCAGTGAGTAAAGCGCTGTGAGAAGATATTGGCGAGTCAGTGAGTAAAGCGCTGTGAGAAGATATTGGCGAGTCAGTGAGTAAAGCGCTGTGAGAAGATATTGGCCAGTCAGTGAGTAAAGCGCTGTGAGAAGATATTGGCGAGTCAGTGAGTAAAGCGCTGTGAGAAGATATTGGCCAGTCAGTGAGTAAAGCGCTGTGAGAAGATATTGGCGAGTCAGTGAGTAAAGCGCTGTGAGAAGATATTGGCCAGTCAGTGAGTAAAGCGCTGTGAGACGATATTGGCGAGTCAGTGAGTAAAGCGCTGTGAGAAGATATCGGCCAGTCAGTGAGTAAAGCGCTGTGAGAAGATATTGGCCAGTCAGTGAGTAAAGCGCTGTGAGAAGATATTGGCCAGTCAGTGAGTAAAGCGCTGTGAGAAGATATTGGCCAGTCAGTGAGTAAAGCGCTGTGAGAAGATATTGGCCAGTCAGTGAGTAAAGCGCTGTGAGAAGATATTGGCCAGTCAGTGAGTAAAGCGCTGTGAGAAGATATTGGCCAGTCAGTGAGTAAAGCGCTGTGAGAAGATATTGGCCAGTCAGTGAGTAAAGCGCTGTGAGAAGATATTGGCGAGTCAGTGAGTAAAGCGCTGTGAGAAGATATTGGCCAGTCAGTGAGTAAAGCGCTGTGAGAAGATATTGGCGAGTCAGTGAGTAAAGCGCTGTGAGAAGATATTGGCCAGTCAGTGAGTAAAGCGCTGTGAGGAGATATTGGCGAGTCAGTGAGTAAAGCGAGGTGTCTGACCAAGATTTCACACGTGGTTAATCCGCCTTTATAATCCGACATTAACGTGGACGTTACTGACAGCTCAAGGCACGGAGATAAATGTCACGTTGGTGGGCCGGTGTCTTGGCGGTGAGATGATGTCACGTTGGTGGGCCATGTCGTGTCGGTGGGCCGACTAAACTGAGCTCAGAAGTCAGCGGGCCGCCGCCAAAGGGCGACCATCTTTAATTCTACCAGATAAAGTCACGTGACTTCGTGCGTTTGTTTTGTTTCTGTTGGATGTGTTCCTGTCATTGACTTATTGGGTACACGTCGATAGATCCATAGGTCATCAGTATCTCCTCTCCATATGACATTATTAGGTCCATATGACATCAGTATGTCCACATGAAATTTGTAAGTGTACATGACATCAGTATGTCCACATGACATCAGAATGTCCACATGACATCAGTAGGTCCACATGACATCAGTAGGTCCGCGCGAAGCAAAAAATGGGTCCCATTACACCATTAGTTTTAAAAGTGGGTCACGTGACACCAGCTTAATTATCGATGAGCTAAAGCTACACCAAGACCGGTAACTCGTGGTTAGCTTAAATACCACCAGGAACCACAACTCTAATTAACAATTTCTCAGGCGGGATGGGGTAGTTTAGTCACACCAGACACACAATGACGTCACGACATCTAGTGAATACAGAAGTCATGTCACCTCACCAACTCTTGAATGTCATGTCTATCTCTAATTCCATGACGTCGTACGTCACAACGGAACGTTTCTTATACAGGCGCCATCGGGTCATCCATAAATGACGTCACGCTTTTTTTTGACGTTTTTACCTCCCCCCCCCCCCTCCGTCACACGTCGACACAAAAAGCCAGACCCCCCCCCCCTAAAATGACATCACACCTCAGCCTACGACCCTCCTCAAAATTGTGCAGTTGAATTTTTTTTTTTAAACATCGATATTTTTCCAAAATGTTGTCTGAAATATGTCAAAATATAGTACTTTAATCAATTCCTACTATAATTTATTAAAACTGTTTTCTAAACGCTAAGTAACGTCTAAAATTCGTTTTCTAACATTTCTTATCTATAAAGCAAAAGTGTGACGTCGCACCATCTGAACCCCCCCCCCTCCCCCTCATCACACATCGTCACAAAATTTCCGACCCCCCCTCCCCCCTACTAATGTGATGTCATTTATGGACGACCCCTAAGTCAGCAACTATCTTGTAAGTAAAGCCGCCATCTTGTAAGTCAAGCCTCCATCTTGTAAGTCAAGCCGCCATCTTTTATGTCATGCCACCATCTTGTAAGTCTAGCCGCCATCTTGTAAGTCTAGCCGCCATCTTGTAAGTCAAGCCGCCATCTTGTAAGTCAAGCCGCCATCTTTTATGTCATGCCACCATCTTGTAAGTCTAGCCGCCAACTTGTAAGTCTAGCCGCCATCTTGTAAGTCAAGCCGCCATCGTGTAAGTCAAGACACCATCTTGTAAGTCAAGCCACCATCTTGTAAGTCTAGCCGCCATCACGCCGTAGTTCCGTATCTCGCGAACCCTATGACGACGGCCATTTCTGTACGGCCATACATGATTAATTGAAACTAGGGACAAGACAAAGGAGGGGATTTGTCTTAAGTCTTGACAAAATGAATTCCCTCATTAGGGAATACTGTGGAGCTAATGCATTAACGATTGGGGGGGGGGGGGGGGAACTAAGTCTGAGAGAGTTGGGGAGGGGGGAGAAGCGAGGATTGTGGAAAGGGGGGGGGGTGGCGTGAAGAGGTAGAGAAGATTGTGTGAGGATAAGATTGGTGGCGGGAGGAGGGGAGATTAGGAGGGAGAAGGGTGAGGGGCGGGGTGTTTTCATCCGCTGTGTCCTAATGTCTGCGATTTGGTTCTAGTGGCGCCGTACGGCTGGTTGGGATTAGGTTCTAGTGGCGCCGTACCGGTTGGGATTTGGTTCTAGTGGCGCCGTACCGGTTGGGATTTGGTTCTAGTGGCGCCGTACCGCTGGTTGGGATTAGGTTCTAGTGGCGCCGTACCGATGTGGTTGGGATTTGGTTTTAGTGGCGCCGTACTGGTTGGGATTTGGTTCTAATGGCGCCGTACCTGTTGGGATTTGGTTCTAGTGGCGCCGTACGGCTGGTTGGGATTTGGTTCTAGTGGCGCCGTACCGGTTGGGATTTGGTTCTAGTGGCGCCGTACGGCTAGTTGGGATTTGGTTCTAGTGGCGCCGTACCGGTTGGGATTTGGTTCTAGTGGCGTACGGCTGTCGTTGGGATTTGGTTCTAGTGGCGTACGGCTGTCGTTGGGATTTGGTTCTAGTGGCGTACGGCTGTCGTTGGGATTTGGTTCTAGTGGCGTACGGCTGTCGTTGGGATTTGATGGAGTTTCGGGGGTCTGGGTAAAACACGTCCAGGGTTTAGTAGGCTTTAGAGAACAGTAGCCACACGCTAGGTACCACACACATCTTTGCTACATTCCACACACATATCTTAGCCACATACCATATAGCACATACATATTTAAGCCACATATAAACACACATAATTATATTATCCTCACACCATATTAATAAAACGTTCAACAACTCTAGCTAGATCTAAACAACTCTAGCTAGATCTAATTTAACATTTTCATTAACATTCCATAAATAGCCCTGTCTACCTTATAATAACAGCCTCCCTCCCCCTAGTCACCCCCTCATCCCCTTACCCCGTAAATCACATATAAATAAATGATCACCCGATATATTTTTAATGAAACGACTTGCCTTACCGGGAGAAATGATTTCAACTTTTGAGATTTGAGACTCATTAAATATTAATTGGAAATCTTTCCTCCTGGCCGCTTGACGTCTGCTGGTCAGGTTTGATTTCTGCCTTGTTATCCGAGAGTTTGTTTCGTGTACAATTACAAGTTTTACTTTTTATTTAGTTCTGGTCAGAAACAAAATATAAAACTTGATTGGATCGGTGATACACGAAGCTGGCCAGATTCGTTTTTTAAAATACATTCTTATTTTCAGACAATTGAAAGTTGGCTTTTGTTTCAACAAAACTCTAATGAGGCTAAATATTTTTAATTATCTTATGTAAACCACCATTTAATTTTTTTAAATAACTTCGTTAGAAATAAGGTTAAATAGAATAGATAACTTGAAACATTATAATATTTAAATCGTAAGTTAAAATAGGGTCAGTGTCTTAGGAGCTAAATAACAGTCGATACAACATCGAAAAACAAATATGGATCCAATGTACGTGTGTGAGGGAAGTGTGTCTTTGTGTGTTTGTGTGTGTCTTTGTGTGTGTGTATGTGTGTGTCTACTGTATGACGTCTGTGACGGAAAGAGTGTGTGTTTGTGTGTGTGTGTGTGTATGTGTGTATGCCACGGGCCAGACGTAGATATGCCGCCAACTTGTATGCAATTATTTTTTCCATTAAATTATGGCCTCATTTGTCGCCCCTTGTCCGCCTGACCCCCGGGCCATCCCCACCCTGTTTGCCCTTCCCACGGTCCGCCATGTTGGCAGCCTGGAGTCAAAGCGGTGATGGTGAGTAGAGGATATGTACGTGGTTTGTTGTAAACATATGGGGAGCTGTCGAGTTGTTGGTACACAACATATGGGGAGCTGTCCAGTTGTTTGTACACAACATGGGGGGGGGGGGGGAGCAGTCGAGTTGTTTGTACACAACATGGGGGGGGGGGGAGCAGTCGAGTTGTTGGTACACAACATGGGGGGAGCTGTCGAGTTGTTGGTACACAACATGGGGGGAGCTGTCGAGTTGTTTGTACACAACATGGGAGGAGCTGTCCAGTTGTTTGTACACAACATGGGGGGGGGGGGAGCAGTCGAGTTGTTTGTACACAACATGGGGGGGGGGGGAGCAGTCGAGTTGTTTGTACACAACATGGGGGGGGGGGAGCAGTCGAGTTGTTTGTACACAACATGGGGGTGGGAGCTGTCGAGTTGTTTGTACACAACATGGGGGGGGGGGAGCAGTCGAGTTGTTTGTACACAACATGGGGGGGGGGGAGCAGTCGAGTTGTTTGTACACAACATGGGGGTGGGAGCTGTCGAGTTGTTTGTACACAACATGGGGGGGGGGGAGCAGTCGAGTTGTTTGTACACAACATGGGAGGGGGGAGCTGTCGAGTTGTTTGTACACAACATGGGGGGAGCAGTCGAGTTGTTTGTACACAACATGGGGGGGGGAGCTGTCGAGTTGTTTGTACACAACATGGGGGGGGGAGCTGTCGAGTTGTTTGTACACAACATGGGGGGGGGAGCTGTCGAGTTGTTTGTACACAACATGGGGGGGGGAGCTGTCGAGTTGTTTGTACACAACATGGGGGGGGGAGCTGTCGAGTTGTTTGTACACAACATGGGGGGAGCTGTCGAGTTGTTTGTACACAACATGGGAGGAGCTGTCGAGTTGTTTGTACACAACATGGGGGGGGTGGCAGTCGAGTTGTTTGTACACAACATGGGAGGAGCTGTCGAGTTGTTTGTACACAACATGGGAGGAGCTGTCGAGTTGTTTGTACACAACATGGGGGGGGGGGTGGCAGTCGAGTTGTTTGTACACAACATGGGAGGAGCTGTCGAGTTGTTTGTACACAACATGGGGGGGGGGAAGCTGTCGAGTTGTTTGTACACAACATGGGGGGGGGGGAAGCAGTCGAGTTGTTTGTACACAACATGGGAGGAGTCACCAGTACACACCGGCAAACATACTAAAGTTTGACAGATCGACACACAGACAAACACCCAGACAGACAGACATTAACACTGCCAGACAGACACACTGACAAACAGAAAAACTGACAGACACTCTGAGGAACAGACAGACGGACGGACACACAGGCAAAAACATTGACAATCACATTGACAGACACAGCGATAGACACATAGACAGACATCACACATAAACGTGTACACACTGGGACCCTTTGATATTTATTTCCTGATGGAGACATTTTTTTCCAGCTGGACTAGAGAGGAATTGGTTATAAGGGTGGGTGGGGGTGAGGGGATAGCCCCTCCCAACACCTCATAGCATCTCCCACGTCAACCCAATCGAAGGTGTCTCTGTGTGTGTGAGGGGGGGAGTAACAAAGTTACAGCCTTAAATCTCATTGTAAAATCTCATTGTAAAATCTCATTATTAAAAATCCCGGTTTCCCCCTCATAAAGCTCCGCGTATTGTAAACAAGCTATGATGTAACCTTGGCACGCATGCGCAGATTGACCCTCTCCTGTGAGCAGGTCTAAACACTTGAGGAATATAAATTAATTTAAACTGTTGGATCGATTTTTTAGTTAAAGTAGTCGGACGTTGTTGTCGCTGTAACTATGTAGTATCGTGTTGTGTCGTAGGTCTACGATGTATCGTGGTCTGTGTTAAAATTTCGAGATATTAAAAAACTTCAAAAATTCACTTCACCTAGCTAAATATTAATCATACAAGTAATATATCAAATACATTATCTAACCAAAGACCTTAGCTAACAAAAGACCTTAGTTAACCAAAGACCTTTGCTAATCAAGGACCTTAACTAACCAAAGACCTTAGCTAACCAAAGACCTTAGCTAATCTAAGACCTAAGTTAATCAAAGACCTTGCTTTCAATATTTGAATAGCGTTTCATATATTGTACGTAGCCTGCACAATTATCTTTCAATTTATCGTCTAAGCTTTGTATGTTTTAAAGTTTGAGTCATGAATGTTGACATAATTAACTTAAAGTTATGCTGATGTAAACAATGACTTATTATATGACATCTAATGTCATGTTTGGCATTAGAAATGTCAAGTTGACATCACGGGCTTACACGGTGTACTCACGGCCAACAAGTTGTATACAGGGGACGGGAAGGGGAGGGGGTGCGGGAACTTATTTTCTTCATCTGCAAAAAAAAAATGTGTCGAGGCTGTTGCCATGGCAACAAAGTGACGATGGCGTTTAATCCAAAGCCGGTGCCCGCCCGTCAGCAGCCATTTTCTACTTCCGGCCGAAACAGTAACTTAAAAACCTAACACACAACACAGCGGCTTAGCTAGAGAACAATACAAGTGTCTGCTGGGATGTGCTTGTTGTATATCTACTCTAGTCCGCGCCATTGCAGGTCCCATGTATATATATATATATATATATATATACTAGGCATACTGCCTAGCTTCGCTTAGGTTTTTAAAAGGCATTTGAGAATTTGAATACTTAATTATTTAGCGATGGATTGGGTGTGGAGTGCTTTAATAAGTTTAATAAGTTTAATTTAAACAGTAATGCTAACTTTAGAAAAAATGTTTTTGTTAGTCATTTACATGCAGATGCGTAGAGTATTTTTTGAAAGTACGCAATGTATAGCTAAAATGGAATTAGAACTACACAGGTTTCATGAACAGTATATCTCATAGTTTATATTACATTGCCTTTTGAAATTAATTAATTAATTTAATTAACATACTTAGCTAAATTAACAACTTAATTTTGTACTAAAACAAATGCTATACTTCGTCATTTTCTGTTTCTGTTTAAAATAGTATACAATTATTTGAAAAATAATAATTTTAAAAACGTTCCCTCCCTTGAAAACTGAACGTATGACGTATGTCATTGTTTACTTATATTGTTTGCTTATATAAGAAATTACGTTATATGAACTTATTTAACGACTATAATGGCTGTTTCCGACGGGAATAAAGTTTTTTTGTTACCCTCCAGGGTCGGTCTACGACGTCACATAATATTAAGGGGATCGTTCGTCAATTTATTTATATATTATATATATATATATATATATATATATATATATATATATATATATATATATATATATATATATATCTCATATAAGGAGAATTTCACTCAAGATCATCTTTTAGCCCTCGTCGAGGGCTTTGAGTCTGACCAACAGTTTTTCCATACGGCCTAGTCATCTATAGTAGTGTATGCAAAAACTTAGCATGATGTACAGACATTAAGTAACCTAAAAATTGTGTTAAAATTTCCCTGTTTTTCCCATAAAATACAAAGATTATATAGGGAAATACAACTGGTCAGTTTTGACCGCTTTACGAAGTTTTCCCAGAATTGCCGAGTTTTTTATGAAACCCCTAGGTGTTCTTCTACCACCTCACAAAATATCAAGGGGGGTCGTCGGAGGAAATTTTTTTTCGTAATAGAGCTCATATAAAGAGAATTTCACTCGCGGTCACTTTTTAGCCCTCGTCGAGGGCTTTGAGTGTAACCGACAGTTTTCCCTAAAGGTCAAGCCATTGACCTAGGAGTATGCAAAAAATTAGCCAGATATACTGAGGTTAAGTACCCTAAAGTCTGCGTTGAAATGACCCTCTGTTTTTCCCATAAAATACAAAGATTATATAGGGAAATACAACTGGTCAGTTTTGACCCCTTTACGAAGTTTTCCCAGATATGCCGAGTTTTTTGTGACACCCTAAGGCGTTCTCCTACCACCTCACAAAATATCAAGGGGGGTCGTCGGAGGAAAATTTTTTTCGTAATAGAGCTCATATAAAGAGAATTTCACTCGCGGTCACTTTTTAGCCCTCGTCGAGGGCTTTGAGTGTAACCGACAGTTTTCCCTAAAGGTCAAGCCATTGACCTAGGAGTATGCAAAAAATTAGCCAGATATACTGAGGTTAAGTACCCTAAAGTCTGCGTTGAAATGACCCTCTGTTTTTCCCATAAAATACAAAGATTATATAGGGAAATACAACTGGTCAGTTTTGACCCCTTTACGAAGTTTTCCCAGATATGCCGAGTTTTTTGTGACACCCTAAGGCGTTCTCCTACCACCTCACAAAATATCAAGGGGGGTCGTCGGAGGAAAATTTTTTTCGTAATAGAGCTCATATAAAGAGAATTTCACTCGCGGTCACTTTTTAGCCCTCGTCGAGGGCTTTGAGTGTAACCGACAGTTTTCCCTAAAGGTCAAGCCATTGACCTAGGAGTATGCAAAAAATTAGCCAGATATACTGAGGTTAAGTACCCTAAAGTCTGCGTTGAAATGACCCTCTGTTTTTCCCATAAAATACAAAGATTATATAGGGAAATACAACTGGTCAGTTTTGACCGCTTTACGAAGTTTTCCCAGATATGCCGAGTTTTTTGTGACACTCCTAGGTGTTCTTCTACCACCTCACAAAATATCAAGGGGGGTCGTCGGAGGAAAATTTTTTTCGTAATAGAGCTCATATAAAGAGAATTTCACTCGCGGTCACTTTTTAGCCCTCGTCGAGGGCTTTGAGTGAGACCGACAGGTCTGCCCTACGGTCAAGCCATTTTCCTATAAACATGCCAAAAATTAGCCAGATGTAAAGAGGGTAAGTGCCCTAAAATCCGTTTTGAAATGACCCTCCGTTTTTCCCATAAAATACAAAGATTATATAGGGAAATACGACTGGTCAGTTTTGACCCATTTCCCGATTTTTCCCGGACATGGCGAGTTTTTTGTGACACCCCAAGGCGTTCTCCTACCACCTCACAAAATATCAAGGGGGGTCGTCGGAGGAAATTTTTTTTCGTAATAGAGCTCATATAAAGAGAATTTCACTCGCGGTCACTTTTTAGCCCTCGTCGAGGGCTTTGAGTAAGACCGACAGGTCTGCCCTACGGTCAAGCCATTTACCTATAAACATGCCAAAAATTAGCCAGATGTAAACAGGGTAAGTGCCCTAAAATCCGTTTTGAAATGACCCTCTGTTTTTCCCATAAAATACAAAGATTATATAGGGAAATACGACTGGTCAGTTTTGACCCATTTTCCGATTTTTCCCGGACATGGCGAGTTTTTTGTGACACCCCAAGGCGTTCTCCTACCACCTCACAAAATATCAAGGGGGGTCGTCGGAGGAAATTTTTTTTCGTAATAGAGCTCATATAAAGAGAATTTCACTCGCGGTCACTTTTTAGCCCTCGTCGAGGGCTTTGAGTAAGACCGACAGGTCAGCCCTACGGTCAAGCCATTTACCTATAAACATGCCAAAAATTAGCCAGATGTAAACAGGGTAAGTGCCCTAAAATCCGTTTTGAAATGACCCTCTGTTTTTCCCATAAAATACAAAGATTATATAGGGAAATACGACTGGTCAGTTTTGACCCATTTCCCGATTTTTCCCGGACATGGCGAGTTTTTTGTGACACCCCAAGGTGTTCTCCTACCACCTCACAAAATTTCAAGGGGGGTCGTCGGAGGAAATTTTTTTTCGTAATATAGCCCATATAAGGCGCCGGTCAGTCGAGGTCAGTTTTGACCCCTTCTCCGTAGACTTTTCGGCCAACCGTCACCGGCCTTCGTGTTCTATTGCCCGAAGGCACCATCGTGCCAAATTTGACGCGCCTGCGGCGCCGGGAAGTGCCCTATCGGGCACTTGACCACTTTGCTTTATATATATATATATATATATATATATATATATATATATATATATATATATATATATATATATATATATATATATATATATATATATATATATATATATATATGCCCTAGATATACACATAAACACACATATTTACACACACACACACGCACGCACACACATATTTTGTCAACATGTCTACTGACGGTCTATGGAGCAAGTGAAGTAGATTTCACCTGTTTCTGTGACCTCGGCATATGAAGAGATAGTGTGGTCAGAAATAAGCCCAGCCGCCTTTACACTCCCTAACGTGAGTTAGGTACCCACCAGAGCTGGGTGGACTCAGGGACTCATGCATTAAATAAAAGCATGTAAAAAGACTTCTGCTAGTAAATTAATTATGAATGTGAAACAGATCCTTAACATCACAACACATCTCTCATGAAGAGCAATAGCCGTGTGGTTGTATTAGCACCACCAAACTCTGTACGAAGCACCTTCCACATCAGTTGTATATAGAGCTTTTCTTAAAATTGTGTTTGGCTTAACTATTACAATGATGAACTGTTATACTGTTAAACTGTTATACTGTTACACTCTCAAATTGATATTATGTTAAATAAATATCCTAATGATGATGTTAAACATGTACTAAACAGAAGTGAGACAAATGTTAATCCGTTAACCCGAATAGTGTTAAACCTGTCTACCCACACGTCTCAATGTTTAACCGTTAACCCCCACAGATCTGTCAAATCAACTGTTTACCTGGGGCGCCTGCAGGTCAGCATGACATTGAGTTAACCGTCACAATGACGTCACGCGTTTGGTGCCAGCGACAAGGATGTCATTCCTACTGAGAAAGGTGAGTGACCTAGTTTTTTTTAAGGTAATTCAGACCGGTCAATGACCTCTTTTATGTAGGTCATATCCACCCTTATATACCCGTGAATGTAGCACCACCCTTATACACCCATGGATGTAGAACCAGTCTACTTTTGGAGTGTAGCTCTATTCTTCTTTTGGGGTGTAGCTCTATTCTACTTTTTCGGGTGTAGCTCTATTCTACTTTTGGGGTGTAGCTCTATTCTACTTTTGGGGTGTAGCTCTATTCTACTTTTGGGGTGTAGCTCTATTCTACTTTTGGGGTGTAGCTCTATTCTACTTTTGGGGTGTAGCTCTATTCTACTTTTGGGGTGTAGCTCTTTTCTACTTTTGGGGTGTAGCTCTATTCTACTTTTTCGGGTGTAGCTCTATTCTACTTTTGGGGTGTAGCTTTATTCTACTTTTGGGGTGTAGCTCTATTCTACTTTTGGGGTGTAGCTCTATTCTACTTTTGGGTGTAGCTCCATTCTACTCTTGGGTGTAGCTCCATTCTACTTTTGGGGTGTAGCTCTATTCTACTTTTGGGGTGTAGCACCATTGTACTTTTGGGGTGTAGCTCTATTCTACTTTTGGGGTGTAGCTCTATTCTACTTTTGGGGTGTAGCTCTATTCTACTTTTGGGGTGTAGCTCTATTCTACTTTTTCGGGTGTAGCTCTATTCTACTTTTGGGGTGTAGCTCTATTCTACTTTTGGGGTGTAGCTCTATTCTACTTTTTCGGGTGTAGCTCTATTCTACTTTTGGGGTGTAGCTTTATTCTACTTTTGGGGTGTAGCTCTATTCTACTTTTGGGGTGTAGCTCTATTCTATTTTTCGGGTGTAGCTCCATTCTACGTTTGGGTGTAGCTCTATTCTACTTTTGGGGTGTAGCTCTATTCTACTTTTGGGTGTAGCTCTATTCTACTTTTGGGGTGTAGCTCTATTCTACTTTTGGGGTGTAGCTTTATTCTACTTTTGGGGTGTAGCTCTATTCTACTTTTGGGGTGTAGCTCTATTCTACTTTTGGGGTGTAGCTCTATTCTACTTTTGGGTGTAGCTCTATTCTACTTTTGGGGTGTAGCTCTATTCTACTTTTGGGGTGTAGCTTTATTCTACTTTTGGGGTGTAGCTCTATTCTACTTTTGGGGTGTAGCTCTATTCTACTTTTGGGGTGTAGCTCTATTCTACTTTTGGGTGTAGCTCTATTCTACTTTTGGGTGTAGCTCTATTCTACTTTTGGGGTGTAGCTCTATTCTATTTTTGGGTGTAGCTCTATTCTACTTTTGGGGGTGTAGCTCTATTCTACTTTTGGGGGTGTAGCTCTATTCTACTTTTGGGGGTGTAGCTCTATTCTACTTTTGGGGTGTAGCTCTATTCTACTTTTGGGGGTGTAGCTCTATTCTACTTTTGGGGTGTAGCTCTATTCTACTTTTGGGTGTAGCTCTATTCTACTTTTGGGGTGTAGCTCTATTCTACTTTTGGGTGTAGCTCTATTCTACTTTTGGGGTGTAACTCTATTCTACTTTTGGGTGTAGCTCTATTCTACTTTTGGGTGTAGCTCTATTCTACTTTTGTGGTGTAGCTCAGTGGCATTTTTTATGAGAAGAATTGTATGAGAGGGTTATGTTGTATTGTATGTGCTAAGGTTCAGGAAAGATTCATACAAGATGAAGCTCATGAGAAGTTATGTTGTATGTATGTGATAAGGATTGCATGCGAGGGTTATGTTGTATGTATGCGATAAGGTTCATACAAGAAGCTCATGAGAAGTTATGTTGTATGTATGTGATAAGGATTGCATGCGAGGGTTATGTTGTATGTATGCGATAAGGTTCATACAAGAAGCTCATGAGAAGTTATGTTGTATGTATGTGATAAGGATTGCATGCGAGGGTTATGTTGTATGTATGCGATAAGGTTCATACAAGAAGACGCTCATGAGAAGTTATGTTGTATGTAAGTGATAAGGTTTAGGAAAGATTCATGCAAGAAGCTCATGAGAAGTTATGTTGTATGTATGTGATAAGGATTGTATGAAAGGGTTATTGTGTATGTATATGATAAGGTTCATACAAGAAGAAGCTCATAAAATGTTGTATGTATTGATCCTGGTTGATTACACAGCTGTGTTTGTTCTACGTCAACTTTGTCTGTGTTTGCTGTTGGGTGGTCCGTGTCTCGCTTTACAGATGTTACATCATGGTGTCACTTGGTGGGGTGTCATGTGGTTGGGTGACTCATGGTGTCACAGTGTGGGTTGACTTATGGTGTCACTTTGTGGGCTGACTCATGGTGTCACTTGGTGGGGTGACTCATGGTGTCACTTTGTGGGGTGGCTCATGGTGTCACTTGGTGGGGTGTCATGTGGTTGGGTGACTCATGGTGTCACAGTGTGGGTTGACTTATGGTGTCACTTGGTGGGGTGACTCATGGTGTCACTTGGTGGGGTGGCTCATGGTGTCACTTGGTGGGGTGACTCATGGTGTCACTTGGTGGGGTGGCTCATGGTGTCACTTGGTGGGGTGACTCATGGTGTCACTTGGTGGGGTGGCTCATGGTGTCACTTGGTGGGGTGACTCATGGTGTCACTTGGTGGGGTGACTCATGGTGTCACAGTGCTTAATTGTGTTGGAGGCGTGGTCGAGTCGGCAAAAAACTCATGGTTCGAACAAATTCTCGAGTTCAAACCCACTGGCAGATAAATCTCGATCCCCTTCAACACTAATAATTAAGAACGAAGAAGAAGAAGAAGAAAGAAGAAGAAAAGGGAGAGAATTGTATCACAAACTTTCAAGTTCGTAACAATGCCGTTCGTTTTTCGATAAAAAATATAAAGATGAAAAGCGCTTTGAATTAACTTTTATTTTATATAAAATAATTAAGAAAATTTTTGAGATATCGGAAATAGAATAAAGTACACCTACCGGTTAGCTGAAATCGCTCAAAAGTTGATAGAAATGTACTTACGGAAGCTTATACTCAGTGTTTCTTCCAGACTTTTTTCTCCGGGGGGGCACTTGAAATCTTCGGGGGGGGGGGGGGCGGTAAACTTTCTTCGGGGGGGGGGGGGGGGCGGACACTGTTAAAAGTATATATTTTCTATATAAATTATATAAATTTCATTTCGTTCGGGGGGGGGGGGGGGCGGTAAAAAATTTTCGGGGGGGGGGGGGGGGGCTTTGCCCCCCCGAAGAGATGCCTGGAAGAAACTCTGCTTATACTTATATATAAAGATTTCGTCCACCTGAAGTGAAACGGTTCTCAAGTTATCGGGTTTACACGGCAGAAAAAAAAATACAGCTTTCGTTTACCGGAATTCACTCAAGTTGACAGAAACTAGCATATTGTAAGGCGATTTATTATACACTATTTCAGGGGTCGGCAACCTGCGGCTCGCGGGCCGCATGCGGCTCTTTTGATATCAAGATGCGGCTCTCATGCTCCTTGCACAAATACTAATAATCTTAATAAAAAAATAAAATATTTGAAATAAAAAAATGTTAGTGGCTCTTTAAAACTAGGGAAATTTTGAAAATTGTAACTTTTGGCTCTTCCGCTTCAAAAGGTTGCCGACCCCTGCACTATTTGATTCCCCTTTAAAATGTATTATTAACAAGGGAAACAACTTAAAATTAAGAAATTTAACTTATAAAACAATGTAATTGTAAAGAGATGAAAATGTGGGTCATAAATCACCGCCATTTATTAACTAATATTTTAGTTTATACAAAATAATTTTTTTTAAATGAATCAATCATAAAGTTTTAATTACTTTAGTATATTTAAAAGTCAAAACTTATAAAAATACAAAGCACTTTATTATTTATATTTGGACGTGACTAATAATGTATTGCTTTCTATGATCTTGTTGCTGGTGTTAATAATAATTCTTAAAATGTGTGTATTCTAAAAAAAAAATTTAAAAAAAATTAAAAAAAAAATGTGTGTATTCTAGACCATGGGTCAGCAAACCGCGGCTCGCGAGCCGCATGCGGCTCATGTGATATTGAGATGCGGCTCTTCAGCTCCATCCACAAATATTTATAATTATTTTTTATTTTCAAAAGTCATAAAAATATTGTTCAGCAACACTCGGTAATGAACGATAAAATAATAAACATAAACAATAAACACTCGCTATTCCATTAAAATAGGAACTACTCCCTATTTCAATGTACTTCCTATTAACTTGTCTATCCCAAATTGAAACATTCAACTTCATGGTGGAGATCACATAGAAACTAAATGAGCTAAATATAAAAACTGCATGAAAAGGAAAACCCAGCCTATGCCTTGCTTGAAGAAGATGATTGTTTCTAAAAAAAAATACTTCAATTTTGTTGAAGACCCGGGGAGTGGTAAATTACTTTATTTCGAAAAAAATATGATAAAACCAACACCACTATTAACATGAATCACTTCAGCTTTGCTATAAACAAAAGTAATGGTGAGAGATTTGAGCAATTCAAAAGAAATGCATGTACTCTGACGTTCATAGTAGATTCTTTCAACACAAAAAGTCATATACTTTGATTACTGATTTTATTATTCTAGCAGAGCTAGATAAAATACTTTCATATTTTTTCTGCGAAACATGTGTATGCTTTTATTTGTGGGGTGACTTATGGTGACACTCGGTGGGGTGACTCATGGTGTCACTTGGTGGGGTGACTCATGGTGTCACTTGGTGGGGTGACTCAGGGTGTTAATGGGTGGGTGTGACTCATGGTGTCACTTGGTGGGGTGACTCATGGTGTCACTTGGTGGTGACTCATGGTGTCACTTGGTGGGGTGGCTCATGGTGTCAATTGGTGGGGTGACTCATGGTGTCACAGTGTGGGTTGACTTATGGTGTCACAGTGTGGGGTGACTTATGGTGACACTCAGTGGGGGGACTCATGGTGTCACTTGGTGGGGTGACTCATGGTGTCACTTGGTGGGGTGACTCAGGGTGTAAATGGGTGGGGGTGACTCATGGTGTCACTTGGTGGGGTGACTCATGGTGTCACTTGGTGGTGACTCATGGTGTCACTGGTGGGGTGGCTCATGGTGTCACTTGGTGGTGACTCATGGTGTCACTGGTGGGGTGGCTCATGGTGTCACTTGGTGGGGTGACTCATGGTGTCACAGTGTGGGTTGACTTATGGTGTCACAGTGTGGGGTGACTTATGGTGACACTCGGTGGGGTGACTCATGGTGTCACTTGGTGGGGTGACTCAGGGTGTAAATGGGTGGGGGTGACTCATGGTGTCACTTGGTGGTGACTCATGGTGTCACTTGGTGGGGTGGCTCATGGTGTCACTTGGTGGGGTGACTCATGGTGTCACAGTGTGGGTTGACTTATGGTGTCACAGTGTGGGGTGACTTATGGTGACACTCGGTGGGGTGACTCATGGTGTCACTTGGTGGGGTGACTCATGGTGACACTCGGTGGAGTGACTCTTGGGTCACTTGGTGGGGTGACTCAGGGTGTCACTTGGTGCGGTAAATCATGGTGTTATGGCCTCACTCCCCACCCTAGACTTTCACGTTGGAGTCACCCACATATTCTCAGTAGAGTTGTGTATTTAACTTAAAGTCAGGTCGAATTTTCGACCCTCAATCCACATCTCATCAAGTCAACTTGTAACTCAAGTCAATTTCTAAGTTAAATGGATAATCAAGTTTTTCCTTCGCAGTTTTTTTTTTCAATCGGTTTCACCCCCACCCCTCTATCGGTGTCTTCCCAATCGCCTAAATGGTGTCACCTCACCCCTTCTATTTGTGTCTTCCCAATCGCCTAAATGGTGTCACCCACACCCCCATAAAATAACTACATCGCTAACGAAATGCCACCCATTTCTCCAGTATCCAACGAATGTACTACATTTGAATTATAACCATAACCATCTTTGATGTGCCCAGCTTTTAACCTAACACAAACTAGATCCCCGCCCCTCGGTCCTAAATCCCCTAGCCCTGTGTCACATGACCCTAGATCTGACCCAGGGGACGGCTCGCACCAACTTAAAAGCTCCCTATTTGTCGTTAACTCAGCTCAATCTGACACCCCCGTGTTTATTGCAATGTAAATCACTCATCTTTTTTATGTCATCGGAAATTCCCGCTCTAAACACGTGAGCGGGTCTGACCCCGAATGACCCAGACGCCGCTGTTGTATGTTGGTACAGGTCATCAAGCCGTGGAACGCCGCCAAGGATGCCAGTAACACCAACACCTCCGACAAACCCGTGTGTCCACCGTCACCTGACCTCTCACACTTGACCCCGGATGAAATCAACGTCATCAATGACGTCATACGGCGCCAGGAGGAGTTTGACCGGCAAGAGGCGAACAGGGTCAAGTAAGTTGGACATTTTTTTTTTAAATCAAGGTCAAAGTTCAACATATCTGACCTTGGCCGTAATATTGCTAGCCTGTCATTTACCCCCAATTCAAATATAAACCGTTATAAATTTGACATCGATATATAGATGTCACACGCAAATTTAACACAACCAAATATAACCCTTATAAACTTAACTAAATAAATATAAAAGTAAAGTATCACCACATATTTGCCCTTCATAAACTTGATATCATTAAATATATGCCCCTAATAAACTTGACATCACCAAATATATGCCCCCCAAAAGTCTTGACATCACCAAATATATGCCCTTAAAAATCTTAACATCCCCAAATATATGCCCCTTAAAATCTTGACATCACCAAATATATGCCCCTAAAAATCTTAATATCACCAGATATATGCCCCTAAAAATCTTAACATCCCCAAATATATGCCCCTTAAAATCTTGACATCACCAAATATATGCCCCTCATAAACTTGCCACCACGAAACATTCGTCAACCGACACCTCTTTATACCGATAAATCGATGAAGAAAATCAATCACTGGCCAATACCACGCACCTTGCCCAGTTTTATGTATTACACGAGTCATCTCTCCTTTGTACCGGAAGTGGAGATGACGCCATGACAGATAATTCTCGTTCGCACGTGAGCTTCCCCACGCGAGACCTCGGCCGAGATTTGACCTGGCCACGAGATCTTGTCGAGAATTGACCTGGTAATGTGGGCTTCTTCAGTCTGAGAGATTAAAATTAAATGAAGTTGTATTGTAGTGACACATGGTAGGGAAAAATTAAATGAAGTTGTAATGGCTCATAGTAGGAAAAAAAAAATCAAGTCCTTGTCTAGTGGTACCGACAAATGTGACAGTCTAAATGTGACGTCAATGGTTTAAAAAATAAAATTAGTTCATATTTCCTGCCTCAAAAATAACTAGATGGCAACGTGAAGAACTCAGTTACATTTTAATAAGAGGTTTTTAATAAAAGATTGTGCACATTTTCAACTCAGACGGTGCTAGTCAAAAGATCTTACACACATTTTAAGTAACGTAGGATATAATGAAGTAACGTAGTGTTAGCCAAAAGATTAATGCATACAGACACTACATTAAGTACCACGGTACTAGGCTATAGGTCCAGCATACAGACACTACATTAAGTACCACGGTACTAGGCTATAGGTCCAGCACATGTATACAAGATTAAAGCACACATATACGAGCGCTACAAACTAAACCCAGTGTGACATGTACTACACCATCTTCTATGATTGGCTGGACGCCATCCTGGGCCAACACTAGACAACAGCTACAACAAAATCTGGACGCCATCCTGGGCCAACACTAGACAACAGCTACAACAAAATCTCAAGTGTTAATTCCCAATTTCCTGCCCAGTGTAAGGCGCCCGGTGGGGGGGGGGGTCTGCTAGCGGTAGTGTTTTGTTGAAGGCGGCAAATACCATTTTGTTGTGTGTCAGTCATTGGATGGTTGACTAGCTGTCAGTCAATTGGACAGCTGACTAACTGTCATTCACTTGACTTGGACAGTTGACTAGCTGTCAGTCACTTTGACAGTTGATAATGGAGAAAATATAAAATCTGTTAAATAAAAGCTTCCAACGAACCAGTTTGTAAACAAATATTTTCACAAGTAACCCTAGCTGCACATATTTTATTTTCAGACTTTCAATTAGAAAATGCAATGTTAAACCGCAAGTCATTAAAAATGAAATTTCTTTTTGGCTAATTAACTAAAGAAAAAATTAAGTTGATTTGATGTAAATAGCGGTAATAAAGAAGTTGCATTTTCCTATCTTTAAAAAAAAATCATTTTTAAAAGAAATCTTTAAAATCCACATTAGACCTACACGTGTCAGTTCCTGACGTAAGTCTCTGGTCACGTGTGTGTTCCTGACGTCTCTGGTCACGTGTCAGTTCCTGACGTCTCTGGTCACGTGTGTGTTCCTGACGTAAGTCTCTGGTCATGTGTGAGTTAATGACGTAAGTCTCTGGTCACGTGTCAATTCCTGACGTAAGTCTCTGGTCACGTGTAAGTTTCTGACGTCTCTGGTCACGTGTGTGTTCCTGACGTCTCTGGTCACGTGTAAGTTCCTGACGTAAGTCTCTGGTCACGTGTGAGTTCCTGAACTCTCTGGTCACGTGTGAGTTCCTGACGTCTCTGGTCACGTGTCAGTTCCTGGCGTCTCTGGTCACGTGTCAGTTCCTGACGTCTCTGGTCACGTGTGAGTTCCTGACGCAAGTCTCTGGTCACGTGTGAGTTCCTGACGTAATTTTCTGGTCACGTGTGAGTTCCTGACGTCTCTGGTCACGTGTCAGTTCCTGACGCAAGTCTCTGGTCACGTGTGAGTTCCTGACGTAAGTCTCTGGTCACGTGTGAGTTCCTGACGTCTCTGGTCACGTGTGTGTTCCTGACGTCTCTGGTCACGTGTGAGTTCCTGACGTAAGTCTCTGGTCACGTGTCAGTTCCTGACGTCTCTGGTCACGTGTCAGTTCCTGACGTAAGTCTCTGGTCACGTGTCAGTTCCTGTCGTCTCTGGTCACGTGTCAGTTCCTGACGTCTCTGGTCACGTGTGAGTTCCTGACGTAAGTCTCTGGTCACGTGTCAGTTCCTGACGTCTCTGGTCACGTGTCAGTTCCTGACGTCTCTGGTCACGTGTCAGTTCCTGACGTAAGTCTCTGGTCACGTGTCAGTTCCTGACGTAAGTCTCTGGTCACGTGTCAGTTCCTGACCTAAGTCTCTGGTCACGTGTGAGTTCCTGACGTAAGTCTCTGGTCACGTGTGAGTTCCTGACCTAAGTCTCTGGTCACGTGTCAGTTCCTGACGTCTCTGGTCACGTGTCAGTTCCTGACGTCTCTGGTCACGTGTGAGTTCCTGACCTAAGTCTCTGGTCACGTGTGAGTTCCTGACGTCTCTGGTCACGTGTGAGTTCCTGACGTCTCTGGTCACGTGTGTATTCCTGACGTCTCTGGTCACGTGTGTGTTAATGACGTCTCTGGTCACGTGTGTGTTCCTGACGTCTCTGGTCACGTGTGTGTTAATGACGTCTCTGGTCACGTGTGTGTTCCTGACGTCTCTGGTCACGTGTGATTTCCTGACGTCTCTGGTCACGTGTGAGTTCCTGACGTAAGTCTCTGGTCACGTGTGAGTTCCTGACGTCTCTGGTCACGTGTAAGTTCCGGACGTCTCTGGTCACGTGTGAGTTCCTGACGTCTCTGGTCACGTGTGAGTTCCTGACGTCTCTGGTCACGTGTGATTTCCTGACGTCTCTGGTCACGTGTGTGTTCCTGACGTAAGTCTCTGGTCACGTGTCAGTTCCTGACGTCTCTGGTCACGTGTGTGTTCCTGACGTCTCTGGTCACGTGTGAGTTCCTGACGTAAGTCTCTGGTTCTTGACCTAAGTCTCTTGTCGCGTGTGTGTTCCTGACCTAAGTCTCTGGTCACGTGTGAGTTCCTGACCTAAGTCTCTGGTCCACAGGAAGCTCAAGGAAGATCTGGACAGCCTCCAGCACCAACTGGCCGTCAAGTCCATCGCCGGCACCCAGAACAAGAAGGTCGTTGACCTCCGCCTGTGCCGGCTCTGCTTCAAGACCAAGTTCGCTGACGGGGTGGGGCGGGTGTGTGCCGACTGCCAACAGAGGGTGTGTCCCCAGTGTGGGGCCTTCACCAAGCCCAAGTCTAGCTCCAGGAAAAACAAGGTGAGGGCTGGATCACGTGACTTAAGACAGGCAGTGTGAAGCTACAGTTAGCACCGTGTGCTTTATTTGGTGTGTCATTCAGCTTCTTTTTCATATCTAATTTATAATGTAAGTTAAACTAGTTGACCAGGGTGTCAGACAATATGGATTGGTATGGTTAACTACAGTATTTCTTTCAGATTTTTTTCTCCGTGGGGGGGGGGGGGAGGGGCGGACATTGGTATAGGTATATATTTTCTATATAAATTCTATTTCAACAATATGGATGAGTAAAATCGACTTTGGCCCAAAGTTTCAGGCCTTGCGGTAACATTTGATAATAAGAACAAGGAATAAACCCTGTTCGTTAAAAGACGTTGGTCGTCTACTTTTTCATCGACTTAAGTCATCTGCTCATTCAAATAAGGAGTGGTTTGGGGGGGGGGGGGGGAAGGGGGTCAGCGGGCTGTGTGTATAGTTAGCGTGTGGTGGGTGGGGTGTGGGTGGTATGTTATGTGGGTACGTGAGATGTGAAAGGGCGGCAGATAAAAAAAATGTAACACTTTGGTTGCAAGCGGGGAGGATTTTTTTTCCTATCGATGACAGCTGTTGGTACTGTCGACAAGTCTTGATGTTGTAGGCAGTTGTTGACCTTGGTGGCAGTTTCCGGTACTGCCGGCAGTTTCCGGACCTACCGGCAGTTGCCGGTATCGACCCAATGGCCAATGTCAACAGAATCTGTCTAGTAACTCTAGGCGCTTCAACACGACATCAGCAATCAATGGCCGACGCCGGTCAGTGGTCGAACCTCAAGTCCACATGTGGCTAACTCGGCTAGTTATTCACACGTGGCTAAAGACAGCTACTTGACTACATGTGGCCACTTGTCCACATGTGGTCATTGGTAACTTGTCCACATGTGGTCATTGGGCACTTGACCACATGCGGTCATTGGGCACTTGTCCACATGTGGTCATTGTTTACTTGTCCACGTGTTGTCATTGGTAACTTGTCCACATGTGGTCATTGGACACTTGTCCACATGTGGTCATTGGTCAATTGTCCACATGTGGTCATTGGACACTTGTCCACATGTGGTCATTGGTCAATTGTCCACATGTGGTCATTGGGCACTTGTCCACCTGTGGTCATTGGACACTTGTCCACATGTGGTCATTGGTCATTTTCCCTGGTAGACGGTGGGCCAGTCCACCTCCGCTCACATAGCACATCACATGACAATAAATATCACACATTACCCACACACAGCTACACGCAAACACCAACACAAACTCTCACACAAACTCTCACACAAACACCACCATTACCTCCCATCTAACATCCACTTGACCCCCCTCCCCAGAGCGTGAGGGGGAGGTGGAGGTGCAGACTTTGTATCGCCAGACGTGAGGTCCTGTGCCGGACCGGGGGCTGGTACCACGGTGCCACCGACCCGTCGGACGACCTCAAGAGGAAACTCTCCCAGGTCAATGACCCGGAGGGGGACACGGACGTTGGAAGTAGCACGGTAAGTTTTGAACTGCTAGATCTACACAACTTCAGACAATTACTTACAACAGCACGGTAAGTTTTGAACTGCTAGGTCTACACAACTTCAGACAATTACTTACAACAGCACGGTAAGTTTTGAACTGCTAGGTCTACACAACTTCAGACAATTACTTACAACAGCACGGTAAGTTTTGAACTGCTAGGTCTACACAACTTCAGACAATTACTTACAACAGCACGGTAAGTTTTGAACTGCTAGGTCTACACAACTTCAGACAACAATTACTTACAACAGCACGGTAAGTTTTAAACTGCTAGGTCTACACAACTTCAGACAATACGTGTTTAATATTACTTGTACTAGCACTTAAGTTTTGAACTGCTAGGTCTACACAACTTCAGACAACAATTACTTACAACAGCACGGTAAGTTTTGAACTGCTAGGTCTACCCACTTTATCGTGCTTTAAATTCCTTAAATGAGCAATACAATTACTTCTTGATAAACATTGACATTAATTTTATTATTAAACAATAGCAGATGCAATAAGATACATTTTCAAAGTTATATAAGAAACGTGTAGATAATTCATAGGACTAGCAACTAGTTAAAAGTTAGCTCCAACTGTAAATGTTAACAGCAAATTGTATGTAGGTTGTCGTTTGATCTCTCCCAGTATCACGGTAACTACACTAACCTTGAAGACAGCGAGGCCTGCCCATCTGGGAATCGCACCGATTCCGAATTGTTGCGGCGAATGACGGGATGTTCCACCGCGAAAAATGCGGCAAACGCTAAAAAAGTTGGGCGTCGCCGCTCTCTGCCGCCCGAGTCAGGGGTGGTGGATGACGTCAGAGCGAGATATGATGACGACGATGACGACAAAGACAGTCTGGATAGTCTGATACTGGAGAGGAAAATGTCGAGACGGAGGCGACAGGAGAAGAGGCAGAGGAGGAGGATACGGGCAGGTGAGGTTTGTGGGGAGGGGGGGGGGAGGGGGAAGGGGAGGGGGTGTCATACGGGTTGTCCTTCATCCAACACCATGTCAACCATGTAAACAGCCTCATAGTCATTCAAATAACTCGGGATTTTGTTACCAGTAATAAGCACATTATAATTATGACTAATTAAAACATCATAAATTATGTTGGTATAACCTCATTTAACCACCCACAACAAACCGGATGTAAAAAGCCATGTTAAAATCAACACACATTATGTAAACACAACACACTTTATGTAAACAGTCATCTGAAACACGCCTCATGTAGTTGTTAGCTGGTGGTATAAGATCTCCATAGCCTGGTGATGTAAGATGTTCATAGGCTGGTGGTCAAGTATTTATTGTTATACACAAATAACCTCAAGCTCCCAGTGATGTATGGATGTCGCACATCTATGTGATGTTTTAACTGTTGTCGGGATGATTGACATCAGTATGATGTTTTAAATCTCGTGTGGATGTTACACAGATGCTCGTTTACTGTCTAGATGTTGCATTTCTATGTTGTCTGGATGTCGCACATCTATGTGATGTTTAAACTGTCTGGATGTCGCACCCAAGCCCTACATGATGTTCAACCAACGATGCCCATCCCCCCCCCCCACCCACGGGACACCCCTAACTAACTGCCACCAATGCCCAACCCTCCCCATCCCTCCCCACCCTCCCTTCCCCATCCCTCCCCATCCACGGGACACACCCAACTAACTACCACCAATGCCCACCCCTCCCCACCCATCCCTCCCCATCCACGGGCCACACCCAACTAACTACCACCAATGCCCATCCCTCCCCACCCACCCCTCCCCATCCCTCCCCACCCACGGGCCACACCCAACTAACAGCCGTCTTGGTCACCAGGGCAGCAGGAGCGGAGCGTCGAGTCCCTGTCCGAGCGGTCGCTGCCCGGGGGGTCAGACGATCAGACCAACGACAAGGGGACGCTGGGAAACGGAAGTGGTCAGAGGCGGGACAGTCTCACAAGGTCACTCTGGGGCCACAGCAATTCCTTGAATTCGTGTAAGCTCTTGTCTCTTCTAGTTTTGGTCAGGTTTTTCAGCTGTCAAGGTTTGTCTGGTCTGGCAAGTTTTGTCTGTCAAGTTTTGTCTGGTCTGTCAAGTTTTGTCTGTCAAGTTTTGTCTGGTCTGTCAAGTTTTGTCTGGTCTGGCAAGTTTTGTCTGGTCTGTCAAGTTTTGTCTGGTCTGGCAAGTTTTGTCTGTCAAGTTTTGTCTGTCAAGTTTTGTCTGTCAAGTTTTGTCTGGTCTGTCAAGTTTTGTCTGGTCTGTCAAGTTTTGTCTGGTCTGTCAAGTTTTGTCTGGTCTGTCAAGTTTTGTCTGGTCTGGCAAGTTTTGTCTGTCAAGTTTTGTCTGGTCTGGTCTGTCAAGTTTTGTCTGGTCTGTCAAGTTTTGTCTGGTCTGTCAAGTTTTGTCTGGTCTGGCAAGTTTTGGCTGTCCAGACAAGTTTTTCTGTCTTATTTTGTCCAAGTTTTTTCTGATCTGATCTTGCCAGATTTTTCTTATCTGCCAGATAATTATGGTCTCGTTTTGTTCAGATCTTGAAAAATTATATAAAACTGATTAGTGTGAGCAATTGAGCAATCAATCAAATTAGGTTAAAGTTATGCAAGGGGCGTGGTTTTTGTTTCGTTAACAGGGTTCGCTAATTTATCACGTGGATAGGGTTCACTAATTTGTCACGTCGGTAAGGTTCACTAATTTTGTACAGGGTTCACTAATTTGTCACGTTGGTAAGGTTCACTAATTTTGTACAGGGTTCACTAATTTGTCACGTTGGTAAGGTTCACTAATTTTGTGCAAGGTTCACTAATTTGTCACGTTGGCAAGGTTCACTAATTTTGTGCAGGGTTCACTAATTTGTCACGTTGGTAAGGTTCACTAATTTTTGTGCAGGGTTCACTAATTTGTCACATCTGTTTACACACGTATCACATTACTGTCAAGTCTTTTAGTTCACAAATATTGTCTCACTCGCTGCAGAGGCTGTCGGATCACAGGCAAAATTTGTATTTGTAGTCTTACGTTTTGTAATTTCCAAGTTGTCTAGGTCAAGTCCAAAGGATATCGTTTAATTGAAATAACATGGAATGGAAACATGAACAAATATTACCTCCATATTTGGGTACCATTGATTATGTACCATGGAGAACCCACTGATTTATCTTAGTAGCTTATTTATGTCGTGTAGCATTCTAAGACCCTTGAACTTGTAACCTTTAACCCTTAACATGTAAACCTAAGCAATTATCATACTATGCCACACAACCAAGCATGATATTTTCTAAAGCAACTCGGGCATCAGGCATAGTTTAACTACCAATAATCCTCAAAATCTTCTTCTTCATAATGTCATTTCATGTTGTTTCCATAAAACGTTATCCTTTGTTGTTGTTTTTAAGATAAATAATTTTTAAAGTATCCCAATAACATAGGATTCTAAAAGTGAAAAATAAATAAAATTAAAACAAAAACTCCGGTAACTCATCTTGGGGCCATTTCCCTTCTGTCGATGTAATTTAATTTTAATATTTTACATATCAGCATATTTACAATACTTTGGCAAGTTTAAAATCATTAGTTAGTAAAAATTAGTAAAAAAAAAAATAATTTAATAATTTTTTACAATGTAAAAACAAATGTTAATTTCAAAATTGTAAAACATAAGAAATTTTTTAAATTTGGAACTTTATAGTTCTAAACTAAGTAAAATATTTTTAAAATACCGACTGACTAGGAAAGTTAATTACTCTAAAGAATCGCAGTTCACTAATTTGTCTCGTTAGATCACTATGTGTCACTTTAGTATAACATCATGTGTCACTCTAGTTCTCTATGACATGATATCTGCTCACTTTAGTGTCACACAAGATGGCTCTTGAATTGTGAGTCCTAGTTAGTGTCACGTCAGTAGGCTAATGTGTCAACGTCAGTATGCTAATGTTCACGTCAGTAGGCTAATGTATCACGTTAGAAGGCCGATGTGTCACGTCAGTAGGCTAATGTATCACGTCAGTAGACAAATGTGTAATGTCACTAGGCTATTGTGTCACGTCAGTTGACGTATGTGTCACGTGTCGTGCAGGTGTGAGAAAACACTCCCCCATCAACGAGAGCAAGGGCGACAACTCCGAGGGGTCATCGACCTCAGTCAGCAGTGTCTTCTCGTCCTTCCGTGACAGCAGCGTGTCAGATGGGTTCAATGGCATGTCACCAATCATGTCACCAATCATGTCACCTTCATCACTCAAGTAAGTTTTTAAGTGACCTTCATCACTCAAGTAAGTTCATGTCACCAATCATGTCACCTTCATCACTCAAGTAAGTTTTTAAGTGACCTTTATCACTCAAGTAAGTTTTTAAGTGACCTTTATCACTCAAGTAAGTTTATGTCACCAATTATGTCACCAATCATGTCACCAATCATGTCACCTTCATCACTCAAGTAAGTTTTTAAGTGACCTTTATCACTCAAGTAAGTTTTTAAGTGACCTTTCTCACTCAAGTAAGTTTTTAAGTGACCTTTATCACTCAAGTAAGTTTTTAAGTGACTTTTATCACTCAAGTAAGTTTTTAAGTGACCTTTCTCACTCAAGTAAGTTTTTAAGTGCCCTTTATCACTCAAGTAAGTTTTTAAGTGACCTTTATCACTCAAGTAAGTTTTTAAGTGACCTTTATCACTCAAGTAAGTTTTTAAGTGACCTTTATCACTCAAGTAAGTTTTTAAGTGACCTTTATCACTCAAGTAAGTTTTTAAGTGACCTTTATCACTCAAGTAAGTTTTTAAGTGACCTTTATCACTCAAGTAAGTTTTTAAGTGACCTTTCTCACTCAAGTAAGTTTTTAAGTGACCTTTATCACTCAAGTAAGTTTTTAAGTGACCTTTATCACTCAAGTAAGTTTTTAAGTGACCTTTATCACTCAAGTAAGTTTTTAAGTGACCTTTATCACTCAAGTAAGTTTTTAAGTGACCTTTCTCACTCAAGTAAGTTTTTAAGTGACCTTTATCACTCAAGTAAGTTCATGTGAAGACAGCACCCATCATGTCACCCATCAATAAAATCTCCTGTACCCTCCCCCCCCCCCCCCCCCCACAGAATCACGCGTCAAGATGCCTTGAGCCTCAACAGCAGCTGTATCAGTATTACCTCGGCCAGTGACAGCAAGTTTGGGGACGGCAGACGTAGCCATCTTGGGTCATCTGACCCCCCTAGTGCCAGGTCACGTGACTCTGTCCAGTCGCCGGCAGGTCAGGACTACAAGGTCAGTGACCTCAGCTCCCTCTCTGACCCCGTATCTGTTACATCACCAAACTAAACAACATTTTTTCTGACCCCGTATCTGTTACATCACCAAACTAAACAACATTTTTTCTGACCCCGTATCTGTTACATCACCAAACTAAACAACATTTTTTCTGACCCCGTATCTGTTACATCACCAAACTAAACAACATTTTTTCTGACCCCGTATCTGTTACATCACCAAACTAAACAACATTTTTTCTGACCCCGTATCTGTTACATCACCAAACTAAACAACATTTTTTCTGACCCCGTATCTGTTACATCACCAAACTAAACAACATTTTCTCTGACCCCGTATCTGTTACATCACCAAACTAAACAACATTTTTTCTGACCCCGTATCTGTTACATCACCAAACTAAACAACATTTTTTCTGACCCCGTATCTGTTACATCACCAAACTAAACAACATTTTTTCTGACCCCGTATCTGTTACATCACCAAACTAAACAACATTTTCTCTGACCCCGTATCTGTTACATCACCAAACTAAACAACATTTTTTCTGACCCCGTATCTGTTACATCACCAAACTAAACAACATTTTTTCTGACCCCGTATCTGTTACATCACCAAACTAAACAACATTTTTTCTGACCCCGTATCTGTTACATCACCAAACTAAACAACATTTTTTCTGACCCCGTATCTGTTACATCACCAAACTAAACAACATTTTTTCTGACCCCGTATCTGTTACATCACCAAACTAAACAACATTTTTTCTGACCCCGTATCTGTTACATCACCAAACTAAACAACATTTTCTCTGACCCCGTATCTGTTACATCACCAAACTAAACAACATTTTTTCTGACCCCGTATCTGTTACATCACCAAACTAAACAACATTTTCTCTGACCCCGTATCTGTTACATCACCAAACTAAACAACATTTTTTCTGACCCCGTATCTGTTACATCACCAAACTAAACAACATTTTCTCTGACCCCGTATCTGTTACATCACCAAACTAAACAACATTTTTTCTGACCCCGTATCTGTTACATCACCAAACTAAACAACATTTTTTCTGACCCCGTATCTGTTACATCACCAAACTAAACAACATTTTTTCTGACCCCGTATCTGTTACATCACCAAACTAAACAACATTTTTTCTGACCCCGTATCTGTTACATCACCAAACTAAACAACATTTTCTCTGACCCCGTATCTGTTACATCACCAAACTAAACAACATTTTTTCTGACCCCGTATCTGTTACATCACCAAACTAAACAACATTTTTTCTGACCCCGTATCTGTTACATCACCAAACTAAACAACATTTTTTCTGACCCCGTATCTGTTACATCACCAAACTAAACAACATTTTCTCTGACCCCGTATCTGTTACATCACCAAACTAAACAACATTTTTTCTGACCCCGTATCTGTTACATCACCAAACTAAACAACATTTTTTCTGACCCCGTATCTGTTACATCACCAAACTAAACAACATTTTTTCTGACCCCGTATCTGTTACATCACCAAACTAAACAACATTTTTTCTGACCCCGTATCTGTTACATCACCAAACTAAACAACATTTTTTCTGACCCCGTATCTGTTACATCACCAAACTAAACAACATTTTTTCTGACCCCGTATCTGTTACATCACCAAACTAAACAACATTTTCTCTGACCCCGTATCTGTTACATCACCAAACTAAACAACATTTTTTCTGACCCCGTATCTGTTACATCACCAAACTAAACAACATTTTCTCTGACCCCGTATCTGTTACATCACCAAACTAAACAACATTTTTTCTGACCCCGTATCTGTTACATCACCAAACTAAACAACATTTTCTCTGACCCCGTATCTGTTACATCACCAAACTAAACAACATTTTTTCTGACCCCGTATCTGTTACATCAGATATGTTTCCAAACTTACAACACAAAGATATTGTCAAGAGAATATGTACGCCAATGTAAGGTTAATGCACGCTAGAAAAATAAATCAATAAACCAATTTTTTAACCTATTCTGTTTACACCAATAAGATCAACACCTAGAAATTTTAAAAAAGTTGATGTATCCACATGACCTGCAACTTGAGTCAACTTTCTCCGTCTTTCATCTATTGTTCCTATGACTTGCGCTTGTTGATGGTGACTTACCTTTTCAGCCGTGGTGGAATCTCTCCTATACTTACATTTCTCTATACTCTATATACTTATTGCATTACATTTCAAATTCTGCTTCTAAAGACATTGGTCACCAAACTAAACAACATGTTTATAAATTGCTTTAAAATTTCACTGACTGAAGACATTAAAAACTAAGTGTAATCTAAATTGTGAAAATTCCTTCAAACTTCTGCACTGAAGACATTGGCCACCAAAACTAAACAAACATTTTAAATGTCTTTAAATCTTCTGTCCTAAAGAGTTTGCCCACCAAAACTAAACAAACATTTTAAATGTCTTTAAATCTCCTGTCCTGAAGAGTTTGGCCACCAAAACTAAACAAACATTTTAAATGTCTTTAAATCTCCTATCCTGAAGAGTTTGTCCACCAAAACTAAACAAACATTTAAAATGTCTTTAAAATCTCCTGTCCTTACGAGTTTGGCCACCAAAACTAAACAAACATTTTAAATGTCTTTAAATCTTCTGTCCCTGAAGAGTTTGGCCACGAAGAACAGAGAGAACCTATCACCCACCGCATTAGGAGAAAAATCCCTGCAAAAATGGCGTCAGTCTGGCTTTCAAGACGCCTATTTGCTTCACCTACAGTGTACACAGTCGAAAGGTAGCAGTAGAAAATCTTTAACGTCTGCTAGACTAACACTTAGGTTCTTTATGTTTCAAAATCTCGTGATGTGAATAGGATGGTGAAGACTGTGGAGTCATGTTTTAATGTCCACATTTTCAGAGAACCTGTATGGAATCAGTCATGTTTTAATGTCCACATTTTCAGAGAACCTGTATAAAATCAGTCATGTTTTAATGTCCACATTTTCAGAGAACCTGTATGGAATCAGTCATGTTTTAATGTCCACATTTTCAGAGAACCTGTATGGAATCAGTCATGTTTTAATGTCCACATTTTCAGAGAACCTGTATGGAATCAGTCATGTTTTAATGTCCACATTTTCAGAGAACCTGTATGGAATCAGTCATGTTTTAATGTCCACATTTTCAGAGAACCTGTATGGAATCAGTCATGTTATAATGTCCACATTTTCAGAGAACCTGTATGGAATCAGTCATGTTTTAATGTCCACATTTTCAGAGAACCTGTATGGAATCAGTCATGTTTTAATGTCCACATTTTCAGAGAACCTGTATGGAATCAGTCATGTTTTAATGTCCACATTTTCAGAGAACCTGTATGGAATCAGTCATGTTATAATGTCCACATTTTCAGAGAACCTGTATGGAATCAGTCATGTTTTAATGTCCACATTTTCAGAGAACCTGTATGGAATCAGTCATGTTATAATGTCCACATTTTCAGAGAACCTGTATGGAATCAAGGTGACAGGCGGTGTCCAGGATACTCTGAAAGTCTGTAGGGCGCTGGTCAAGTGGGTGTCACAAGATGTCAGGAACAAACTTAATGCTGGTGGGTCACTGCTGGGTGGGTGGGTGGAGGCTGGTGTTGGTCACCGGTGGGTGGGGTGGGTGGGTGGTTGGAGACTTGTGGGTGGGTGGAGGCTGGTGTTGGTCACCGGTGGGTGGGGTGGGTGGGTGGAGACTTGTGGGTGGGTGACGGGTGTGTTAATGCGTGGGTGGTTAAGTGACTGGTGTTGGTGTTATACTTAATGTGCTGGATGCAGAGTGTCTTCCAGGCATCTCTTCGGGGAGGGCTGGACAGAGCCCCCCTCCCCTAAAAGAAAGTCTACCGCCCCCCCCACTAACGAAATGGAATTTATATAGAAAACATATACTTTACCAGTGTCCGCCTACCCCGAAAATATCAAGTGCCCCCCCCCCCCCCCTTAAAAAGCCCGGAGAAAAAAGTCTGGAAGAAACACTGTGTGGATGACTAATTGGTTAATGACTGGGGGTAGGTTGGTGACATTGAAAAACAAAACACCCTATTGTCGAAACTATTCCTTGATGCCATTGAGATGAAGATATCTAGAACTGTATACAACTATTACAACAAGTAATTACAAAATTTGGATTAAAATATTCATGAACGTATCTATTTAGATCTTTAATAAAAAAAATTGTGTTTCTCTGTTAAATAGTTTCGTTATTATTCTGTTCTTTTGTTCAAGTTCGAAGGATCAATCTATGTTTTTCGCCCCCATATATCCCAAAGGTGACGAGATTCTCGAGTGGAACGGCGAGATCCTCCGTGGTCAGACCTACGATTACGTCAACTCAGTACTCTCCTACGTCTACCCTCAAGTGGTTGTCATAGCAACGCCCAACTACGGCAGGTGAGTTAAGTTACCTTCACCTTGTTGAACTTTCTTATTGTTAGAGCGACTGCTTACACAGTTAATAAGGAATCATTTATATATGTGCAGAACTTGTCTTAAGCATTTGTTTGTGAGGGGCTGTAGCCTGTTGTGGTAATAGTATTGCCTTAACATCTATGTTGTAGATTTTTATCTTGCTGTGAAGGGACAGGGCTATGGGGTTCCATAGCCACAGTGTTACTTCCAGACTTTTATCTCCGGAGGGGGGGGGGGACTCTTGAAATATTGGGGGGGGGGGGGGGCGGACTAAAATTTCCGGGGGACGGACACTGTTAAAAGTATATATTTTCTATATAAATACCATTAGACTTTCTTTAGGCGATGCCCCCCCCCCCCCCCGAAGAGATGCCTGGAAGAAACTCTGCATAGCCACCGTAGAGTCTTATTGAAACTTATAAAAAAACGATACGCAGTAATTTATTTTAGTCCAAGAAATATCAGAAGACCCACAGTAATAATACTAGAAACTGCAGAAAAGATGTTTAAAGACATCTGACGTAAAAGTTTATCTAATTTCAGAAGTGACGGTCAGACACTGTGTGAGGAGCCGATTGTCATTTCACAAGGTGAGTTGGACCTCGGAATATTACAATAGCTCGTGTGTTTGATAAACATTTAGTGCGTTTGATCTTTAAAAAAAATCAGCTCTTTCGATGAAGTTCATGGTTTGCTAAACCTAAAAGTCCTGAGTTCTAATCCACGAGCAAGTTATGCCCGATAGCTGAGGACAGCCTCTCATCTTGGAGAGAAAACTCCAAAATCAAACAACTGCGTTCATTGTTGTTGTTTGTTCTTGGATTGACTAAAGCTTTGGAAGCAAGTTTAAAAGAGAAAAGCAGGATGACATAGGAGACAACAGTCTATAAGGCGCATAACATGTTGACTCGTAACATTTAATGGTGTTGGAGGAAATCACATCCAACATTACAATCAAGAACGGAGAAGATAAAGATGTTCTTACACAAAATTAGCAAATTAGAGTTTCGTTTGTTTTTTGCTTACATCCTTAAGTAGCAGCTTACTTACAGACACATTTGTTTACCTACAAAACGCACACAAACGAAAACACACAGAAACTTTTCTATCACCCACTTTTTTCCAGTTAATTTATTTCGAAAATCTCGGCCTTTTTTTCTTTCTCGCGATATTTGGCGAGACAGCGTGAGTGATGCTTTTGGAAAGTTCCATTAGGAATATCAGCCATCAACCGTCTATCTGATGGCTGCCCCATCTGGGCAATCAATCCCCCCCCCCCCCCCCCGGGTTAATCAAGTAAATTGCGAGCCAATACCTTAACCGTAAAGTGATCGAACCCGGCCAAAGTGATTCCCGTGTCCACAAAAGCGGGCAGATTTTCTTTACACCTCCGGTAATAAATTGTGTTTGTCAACAGATTTATGTTTCCCTCGAACAGATTTATGTTTCCTTGTGCAAATATTGGCCTGGAAATCATCCGTCTGTTTATTAAAGCTAGATTATTAAAAATGTTATTCTAAAACGGAATCAAAAATAGCTTTCAAACGGAAACAGTTCAAAGAGATTAAAACGCTATGTTTAAATTATCAACATCATTTAATAACTTCAAGACACAATAATTTCAACCGTTTTTCAAATCTAATAAATGCGTTGGATTCAGAAATACGGTCTTTTCTGAATGGCCTTCTTTGGTTGGTACAAAGGACGTACAAAGTGTTGCTAGCGGTATATGTAAGTTGTACCGCCCCTCTTATATAAGTTGTACCGCCCCTCTTATATAAGTTGTACCGCCCCTCTTGTCTCGGTACCTCTGATTACTGCCATCTCTGCAGTTCCGTTCAGTCAGTTCTGGTTTTTACTCTGTCGTGATATTGAGTTGATTTCATTTAGGCAGAGTCCATTATTATTATTATTATGTTTTATATTGTCTTGTTTCCTAGTCGGAGATACATTCAACCTTTTGTTTGTTTTGACCCCGTCCCGAGTCTATGTGGGCCTCTGGTCAACATCTCCTGTCTGACGTAAACCAGAGCCAGCTAACAACCGACCTCTTAAATTGTAGACTGTCAAATCTCTTTTACACAGAGTAAACTGGCTAGACACAACATTTATTTTAACACAAAAAGCAAAGACCGTTTTGGATAAAGATTACAAAATTAGGAAACTTGAATGTTTTAAATATCAAAGTTAACTATTATAGTTTATAAGAACAAACTTTTAAAGAAATTGTTAAGGTATTTTTTTTAATAATTGCACAAAACAGAAAACCATTATATTATTTTTCAAAGTTTAGAAAATTACTAAAAATAATTTATCTTCAATAGACTGTAATACAATATAACATTTTTATAATTCAATTTAATGTGATTTACAATGATAGAACCTCAAGAAAAATATCTGATATGAAAAGCCTGACAGCCATTAACATTTTTGATCACGGAGAACCCGTCAAAGGATATCCCATTAAATGTAAATAAAACGTAGTCTCATTTGTGTACCGCTGGAGGTTTTGTTTTTAATGATCGTACTTCAAGTTTTCGTCTGAACAAATTTATGATTCGCCATTTTGTTCCGTCACAAAACAAGAGAGTCCTGTCATTACATATTCATTATATATCTTTTCCTCACAGTAACTGATGTTATTGTTTCCCTTTAATGATATTTGTTATTTCCCTTTGTTGAAACAGTCCATAATGATGGGTTATTCTGTCCCTTCTTTCTGTACGTTCTTCAGCTATGATTGGACTCTGCAACCACTGATTGTTTAGTAAGCTAGTTATGTTTTCAAACAAAAAATTTTATCGAACAACAATACTCGTATATTTATGTAAAGGCCAAGTGGTCGAACTAGGGAAGACAACTTACTGCCGCTATAGTTCTCTCCCCTTTGGCCTAGTTTGTCTTAACTCTATTATGTTGGTTGGTGTAATGGTCTAAAATAATTGACCTGGAACATTTTAAATAATAGACACATACTTGACGAGTATATTATCCATGACGGATCTGATATTATCTAACATCCTTGACCTTGACCCACAGATCGTCCACCCAGCCACAGCCCCGATCTGCAAAGTAAAGGCGGGAAAAGGCGGATGTTGCCGCGAACTCCGGTAAGTTGAGCTCATTGGGGCAGTAAAGGTCATTGGGTCAGTTGAGGTCATTGTGTCAGTTGAGATCACTGAGTTAAGTCAGGTCACAGGGTAAGTTCAGGTCACTGGGTACGTAGAGTTGACTCAGTGACCCAGTCAGTTGAAATCGCTCGGTAAAGATTGAAATAATGCGGGCATCAATGGAGGGGGCAGCTAGGTCGGCTGTTGACCCGGTCACACAATCTCTGGTCTTATCATCTCTACGTCACTGCCGGCTCTGGTTATAGGAAGTCTACGTCACTGCCGGTTCTGGTTACAGAAAGTCTACGTCACTGCCTGCAGGAATTACAGAAAGTCTACGTCACTTCTCGCTCTAGTAACAGAAAATTTACGACTGCCGGCTCCGTTTACAGGAAGTCTACGTCACTGCCGGCACTGTCCACAGGAAGTCTACGTCACTGCCGGCTCTGGTTACAGGAAGTCTACGTCACTGCCGGCACTGTCTACAGGAAGACTACGTCACTGCCGGCACTGTCCACAGGAAGTCTACGTCACTGCCGGCTCTGGTTACAGGAAGTCTACGTCACTGCCGGCTCTGGTTACAGGAAGTTTACGTCACTGCCGGCTCTGTTTATAGGAAGTCTACGTCACTGCTGGCTCTGTTTACAGGAAGTTTACGTCACTGCCGGCACTAGCTACACAAAGTCTACGTCACTGCCTGCAGTCATTATATGAAGTCCATTTTATCAAATATGGTAAACAGCTAAACCGAGACCAAAGGGAATCTTCAAGCTTCCAGCTTTCTTATGGAAAAAACAAAGAACAAAAGGATTCTATTGAAATCAGATAGGCCTACAAGATTACATCGACTAAATTTTTATAAGGTTTATCTGAATTTATTCCGAATTTATGAGGTATTATCCCCATCTCTTATTAACAACAAACACGGCAAAAATTAAAATAAAAACACGATTTATCATAATACTGTGTGTTTTTATCAGCCATCTTAAAACCCAAGTTGAAGGGGGTTACAAAATACACACGTTTTTTTTGCCTAATTATGGACACGCTAATATTGCGATAATTAGAATCACCACACAAGGGACAGGAGTAACTAGGACAGCAGAAGTCTACGTGACCAGCTCCGTCAAGTCGGTGGTATTGTTGATACGACTGATCCCAACAGAAGTCTATGTGACCAGCTCCGTCAAGTCGGTGGTATTGTTGATACGACTGATCCCAACAGAAGTCTATGTGACCAGCTCCGTCAAGTCGGTGGTATTGTTGATACGACTGATCCCAACAGAAGTCTATGTGACCAGCTCCGTCAAGTCGGTGGTATTGTTGATACGACTGATCCCAACAGAAGTCTATGTGACCAGCTCCGTCAAGTCGGTGGTATTGTTGATACGACTGATCCCAACAGAAGTCTATGTGACCAGCTCCGTCAAGTCGGTGGTATTGTTGATACGACTGATCCCAACAGAAGTCTATGTGACCAGCTCCGTCAAGTCGGTGGTATTGTTGATACGACTGATCCCAACAGAAGTCTATGTGACCAGCTCCGTCAAGTCGGTGGTATTGTTGATACGACTGATCCCAACAGAAGTCTATGTGACCAGCTCCGTCAAGTCGGTGGTATTGTTGATACGACTGATCCCAACAGAAGTCTATGTGACCAGCTCCGTCAAGTCGGTGGTATTGTTGATACGACTGATCCCAACAGAAGTCTATGTGACCAGCTCCGTCAAGTCGGTGGTATTGTTGATGGGACTGATTCGTTGGTTTTTGGAATAGTCGCCGTGGAAGGATGTAATACTGGGGTGGAGGAGGGGTCGGGTGCTTGTTATACTGTGTCTTCAAAGTGGGGGAAGGGTTCAGGTTAAGAAAATACGATGTAACACACTTATTAATTTTCAAAAAGTATTTTTTAATTGAGTTTTAGCTTTTATTTAAATTTAAAAGAAGAAAACAATGTTATGTTGATTTTTAGTACTCTTTGATCAATATACCCAGTTAGTTAAAAAAAATTTAAATCTCTTTCACAAAAATGAAACTTAAGTTGAGATGTATGGTAAGCTGAAGTGTGACATCATTTTAAGAAAATAGAAGGCAGGGCGTCGGATGTTTTGTGGTGTGTGACTTTGTGGGATGCTGAGGTAGACATTGGACTAGAGTGTTGTGAAGTTATTTGTGGACAGTCTCTGAAGTTACTCAATTAATTTTTACTCACGTGACCGTCTCCACAGGTGGAGATCAAGCGTGGCACACGGCAGATTAAAGGTGAGTTACAGGTGAGAATTTGCTACCAGCCACACCGGATGTCCCTGGCTGTGACGGTGCTACGTGCCAGGAACATTACGTCACCAAACCACGCGGACAGCTCGCCACCCAACCCGTTTGTCGTCATCAACCTGGTGCCAGGTCAAAGGTCAGTGGATTGGGGTGGGGTGATATAAGCCTAGTTGTACGTGCGTGATTTTTTTTTGGGGGGGGGGGGGGTGATATAAGCCTAGTTGTACGTGCGTGATTTGGGGGGGGGGTGATATAAGCCTAGTTGTACGTGCGTGATTTTTGGGGGGGGGTGATATAAGCCTAGTTTTACGTGCGTGATTTGGGGGGGGGGGTGTGATATAAGCCTAGTTGTACGTGCGTGATTTGGGGGGGGGGGGTGATATAAGCCTAGTTTTACGTGCGTGATTTGGGGGGGGGGGGTTGTTACAAGCCTAGTTTTACGTGCGTGATTTGGGGGGGGGGGGTGTTACAAGCCTAGTTGTACGTGCGTGATTTGGGGGGGGGGGGGGGCTTGTTACAAGCCTAGTTGTACGTGCGTGATTTGGGGGGGGGGGGATAGGTAATACAAGCCTAGTTTTCTATTGTGTGTGGGGGGTGATACAAGCCTAGTTTTGTTTGCATGATTGGAAGGGGGGGGGGTGTTACAAGCCTAGTTTTATGTGCGTGATTGGGGGGGGGGAGGGTAAGGTAATACAAGCCTAGTTTTCTATTGTATGGGGTGGGGGGTGACCCAAACTTGTCGGCACCAATTAATATTCATGTATGATGATGCCCCGAATTCTGAAATTTCATTTAAAATGAGATGTTACCTTACTCATACTTGAATATACACGGATACAGCTTATTGATGTTATCACTAACCCTAAGCCTGTGCTAAGCCTGAACCTCTACTATATCCCTTAATCCTAATCTCTGGCGTGACCTTAAACTTGATATATCAAAACTAGAGTATCTTTCAGATATCTGTGCTGAGGGGTGGTGGTGGGGGGGGGGGAGCACTGCACCCGGGCAAAATGAAAAAATATAATTTATATAGAAAATATACACTTTAACCCGGAAGTTCTTTGTGCGCCCCGAGTTTTAAGCACCCTACATTCCCCCCTACCCCCGAGAGAAAAATGTTTGGAAAAATAAACCCTGACCGTAAGGTTTCGGTAATTAAATTGATCTGGCATTGTAAAGCTGGCACCAATCAAACAAACAAACGTTCCTGTATTTGTACACAGAGATACTTTGGAGACGGAACTTCAGACGTCAAACTGCCATCCAGAATGGGAGCAGACGTTTCTCATAGATGGCGTCACAACAACCGAGGTCAACTTTAGTAGTAGTTATCTACCCTTGTCCTTTTGTAAACAATAAACATAAGATTTTAGAATTATCTCATAGGCAATCAAACAATATTTAGTATTATTTAGAGCTCAACTAATATTTTTAAAAATTTAAACATTTGATATAATGTAATCATAGTAATTATAACCCTTTTTCTTTTGTAAATGATCATTCTAAATTGCTAAATTAAATAATTAGCAAAAAAAATAAGAAATAAGCAAATCAAACCCTTAACTATAATAAATAAAATAAGTCATAGGCCCCTAAATATTAAATAACATAGCCAACTTCTTTATAGATCCACCATTCCCTACCGAAGATAAAACACTATACAAATATAAATAAACCATCCTCTGACCCTGTGTTATCTAAAACCAATATGTACACAATCTTTGGCATGATTTAATCTGAAATTGATGTATCAAAATTTAAAATCATTTAAAGTTTTTAAAAAAATTAGGGCCTAGACATTAAAACATAGATCTATATTTTAGTCAGATAATGATAAAGTTATTGCTAAAATAGTTTAAAAATAATCTTTGTAATGAACGTATTTGATGGTTGACCTAAAGCTGGTGTCTTACCATGTCACTTTGTGTCTAGCTGGTAGCCAAAGCCCTGCAACTGACTGTGTGGAGCTACGAGGACAGATGTGACACATTTATTGGAGAAATATTGTTAGACCTAGCACACACACACTTAGACAATCAGGTCAGTGGGCCAAATCAGCTCTATTTATAAACTGGCTTTTGTTATTTCAACACGGAAATAATAATTTCTGCTCGCTTTTCAACTTAAATTGATTAAAAAAAATATTATTTTAATTAAAATTAAAGGCCTACTGCTGTATACCATACAATTATGACCTTATGCTATTCATCAAATGAAAAAAAAAGTTGATGATAAAAATTAAATATAACGTTAGCTTCTAGTGTTTTTGTTTATTCTCTGACTTTAGCCTCAATGGTTTAACTTGGAAGAACATGATGAAAACAGCGCCCCCTTGCCCCACCGCAGGAGCAGCCACTCTGCCAGTCTCTCCGCCAGTTTGACCAGTGGATCTTTTAAAGACTCCGCCCTCTTTAGTCCTGCAGTATCTCCGGAAGTGCCTTCACACCGCCAGCACCAACACTCGCCTTCTTCTATTGGTTGGTTCATGACATCATCCAAAGCTTCCTCTCTATAGAATATTTTTATCACAAGCTTAGCTTGTAGCTTTATTCTATAAAATGTATGAACTGCCATTTCAGACCTGATGAAGTAGAGTTTATCTGTTTGATTGACCCCAGCATAATAAGGGACTGTCAGCACTAAAGCTCCCTTTTCTAATCTAACGGCAAGTGAAGTAGAGTTCATCTGTTTCTGTGACCTCAGCTTATGAAGGGATAGTATCCAGCCACTTTTACTTTCCCTAACCTGAGTTAGGTACCCATCATGGCTGGGTGGACTTTCAGATTAGCAGTCTAGTGCTCTACTGCTAGGCAACGCCATCCCACATCAGCTCTAAGCTCATTTGTTTTTATTCCCCCCCCCCCCCCCAACAAAATTCAGGTATGCAATAGAGCTGTAATTTAAAATAAACTAGGACATCCAATTTCTTAACACTTACAAAAATATAAATATGTATGTAAAGATTTTAATGCTACATCATTTTATTTTTAATATGCAGGCTTTAAAATATATTAAAAGGATTCAAAACTTTTATTTAAATTTTAATTTCTTCATATAAATAATTTAAATCTGAAATTATCATTGAAATTTGAAAAAAGCTCGAGGTTTTTTAAAGAGGAAAACTGGAGAAAGGAAAAAGCTTTTAAAATTTAGTTTTGTTTTTAAAGCAGTTATTGATTGTGCACAAGCTAATGTATAAAAAAATGAAAAGATAAGTTGTTTCCAGAAGTTATTAAAATATTTTAAACTGCTGGCCTCTGCAACATGTCCACAGGTTCAAACAATGTTTCTCCTGTGCCTTCTGGGCCTTCGCGAGTTGGTTCAAGGGAGTTTCACCTCAACAGTGGTAAGGGGGAGAACTTTCTTAGAGTTCATTGGGGAAGGGAGATAATGCTAAAGCTGTCGCTTGGTTAACTCCTTAGAATTAAAATTTAAAAAATTTAAATTATTTTAATTTTTTTTAAATCTTGTTATTATTAAGCCTAAAAGTACATTAAATATTTATGAATTTATAAACTCAAATAATCCCATTCTTTCATTATTATATTTGAGCATTCTGTTTCTAAAATAAAATTTAAAAATGTGGCTATTGATTATTTTTTTGTCAGTATCTCAGCCTGATAGCTTTACTACAAAAGTCAGAAAGAAAATGAGAACAACAGTTTCAAAAATGGCTTCATTAACTCTTATAGAGAAGAGGGACACTGCAGGTATGCAAAGAATCCAACTAGACAACATTTATGTAGTTACTTTAGGCCTATATATCTTTTGGAGAATCTTGTTACTCAAATTCACAGTATTCAAGCAAGCATTGAACTTGATCAAAATTTGCTTTATGTTCTTACAATTTCCTAAAACTGCACCAGGTTCTGATGAAAGCACACACAGTGATATACACAGAAGGTCCTCTGACAAAAGTGACAAGGGAATGCCACTATCCAGAAGTCCTAACGCCATCAAAAGAAGACAAAACTCACGTAAGTTTACACGCAATTAATTTACTTAATTGTTTTTTGTCGCATGATTGGTTAAAAGTGATTGATTTTATTGTTGCTGCTTCTAATTTATTGTTCTTTTGTTAATTGTTATTTGATTCAATATTTCTATTTTTAATACTATACAGCTCTCTTAAATAATAAGTAAATTGTATTTAATGTGTAAATTGATTCTTAATTTTGGGATTATTAATGGCGTTACAAGAAACATTCATAAAAATATTTTAAAATGAAAAAGGCCTCCAACTATTCAAACTACTTTATTTACACAAATTTCTGTAACTATTCTTTTGTACTGTTTTTGTGGCATGTAACAAGATTATGTTCTTTCAATTAAATTGTTTAAATATTTACAAAAATATTTAATTATTCAATTAGCCAAACTACAATTATTTTAAATGGTATTTTGCTTAGTTTGAAAAACATTGAATGCAAGAATTTTATCTCAAATAGTTTATATGACATATTTCTGTTTTTTTTTCTCCATATAATCTAATAATGTTGGCTTATATTTTTATGTGATAAATTAAATTTGTCTTAAAATAATTCATTCTATATAGTTACATAATTGACCAGAATATTGTGGTCCTGTCTAAAAGAAATGTTGAATGTTGTTATGTTTGAGCTTTCAATAATTCCTACTTATCAATGAACAAGTTAGACCAAAATATTGACATGTAACAAGTTTAAGATGTTGTTACACATTGAGTCAATGTCTTGATGTTATTTGTTACTACTACCAGCCCACCCCAGAGAACTGTTACGCCACAAACAGGAAGTGACCAGCTCATTATCAGTGTCCAGTGGTAATTCATGTTTTCTTGTACAGCCTTTGTTGTGTGTTGCTTTAGTTGTGAATAAAACAAAAACAATATAAGGCTTATGTATTTTATTGCTCTCTGATGAAAGATTTTGAAAGTGCTGTTTACAAAATAATAAAATATTATGTTTAAATTAAAATTCTCTACATCAAGCCATTATTTTTGGTAATTTTTTTTTTTTGAAATATAATCAAAAATATTTTACATTATAATTACTGAGTTATTTTTTTTTTTAAAAATGTGTGTAAAAACATCACATTTATAAACACCTTAATTACTGCATTTTAAACTATTTTTATTAGTTACATTTTTTTTAAGAAATCAAATTTTAAAATATTTTTAGAAACTATTTAATTTTTTTCTTGTAAAATTTGATTTTGTTTTAGAGAAGTATTATAGCTTAAGTCCAACTGCATATATTTTCATTAACTTATTCTAGATCATAGCATGGATCTTCTAGCACCTCCCCAACCTCCCAGCAGAACTAACAGTAGCTCTAGTTTTTTCTTATCTGATGATGAGGAGACTCAAGGAAGGTAACTCTTCACTTTTGGAATAGTTAAAATATGGTTAAAAAACCTTTTTTTAAAAAGATGTTAGCTGTGAATTATACATTAATTTTAAGATACTACAAATGTGGTTTTAAAATGAAATAAATTCAAAAGTAATTTTTTTCTAGTGTGTCTTCTGCAACACCAGATCGACCTCCACCAGAAGGCGATGACATCACATCATTGCTAGGACCTGGACAGATTCCACCAAAGCCGTCTGCGGGTAAAATCACAAATACAACTTTTTATGTTCAACACCTGTGGGTAAAAATCACAATTACAACTTTTTATATTTAACATCTGCTGGTAAAATCACAAATACAACTTTTTATATTTAACATCTGCTGGTAAAATCACATATACAACTTTTATATTTAACATCAGCGGGTAAAATCACAAATACAACTTTTTATATTTAACATCTGCTGGTAAAATCACAAATACAACTTTTTATATTTAACATCTGCTGGTAAAATCACATATACAACTTTTATATTTAACATCAGCGGGTAAAATCACAAATACAACTTTTTATATTTAACATCTGCTGGTAAAATCACAAATACAACTTTTTATGTTTAACATCTGCTGGTAAAATCACAAATACAACTTTTTATATTTAACATCTGCTGGTAAAATCACAAATACAACTTTTTATATTTAACATCTGCTGGTAAAATCACATATACAACTTTTATATTTAACATCAGCGGGTAAAATCACAAATACAACTTTTTATATTTAACATCTGCTGGTAAAATCACAAATACAACTTTTTATGTTTAACATCTGCTGGTAAAATCACATATACAACTTTTTATATTTAACATCTGCTGGTAAAATCACAAATACAACTTTTTATATTTAACATCAGCGGGTAAAATCACAAATACAACTTTTTATATTTAACATCTGCTGGTAAAATCACAAATACAACTTTTTATATTTAACATCTGCTGGTAAAATCACAAATACAACTTTTTATATTTAACATCTGCGGGTAAAATCATAAATACAACTTTTTATATTTAACATCTGCGGGTAAAATCACAAATACAACTTTTTATATTCAACACAGGTGTCAAATTGACATGACACAATTTACTCTTCCCGTCTACATTAACTCAACTGACACTTTGATATTTGTGTTGGAATTTTAGTACAATTGTAGAGAATTAAAAAGAGATTTTTGTTACAAAAATGACGATGTGTGGACAAATTTAGGACAATTTTAGAGAATTGTAAAAAGAATTTTGTTACAGAAATGACTGTGTGTAGACACATTTAGGACAACTTTATGGAATTAAAAGTGGTTTTTGTTACAGAAACGACTGTGTGTAGACACATTTAGGACAACTTTATGGAATTAAAAGTGGTTTTTGTTACAGAAACGACTGTGTTGACACATTTAGGACAACTTTATGGAATTAAAAGTGGTTTTTGTTACAGAAACGACTGTGTTGACACATTTAGGACAACTTTATGGAATTAAAAGTGGTTTTTGTTACAGAAACGACTGTGTTGACACATTTAGGACAACTTTATGGAATTAAAAGTGGTTTTTGTTACAGAAATGACTGTGTGTGGACAAATTTAGGACAACTTTATGGAATTAAAAGTGGTTTTTGTTACAGAAACGACTGTGTGTGGAGACATCAAGCTGGGGTTCATGGTGTCCAAAGGTCAACTGGAAGTGGACATAATTTGTGCTGCTGGACTCCACAGATCAGGCCAGACCCAACCACCAGGTGGGCTAATGAACTTTTTTCTCTAGAAGTTTAAAAAAAGATTCCTAAAAATCTGCCAGATTTTTTATGTATTAAAACTTTTTTGTTTTGCAGATACCTATGTAAAAACTTATTTAGTGGAGGGGAAGAAAGTGATTCAAAGAAAGAAAACACTAATTGTCAAGTCATCGTTTGACCCCATGTACAGGAAGAAGATCAAATATTCTGCCTGTAATGTTCATGGGAGAATCATGAAGGTACAGGTTTAAACCAATCTGGTTGTGTTTGGGGGGTTTTATGAATATTATTATATGAACTCTATGAACTATACTTTAATGACTTCTGTGAAAAGGACATAGGCATCTGTTCTATTTCCACATAATCAAATTTACAATCAAATCTTAGTTGACAAAGATTAATTAAGCAGTAAGATTTTTTAATGAATTCTTAAATTAATTCCAAATTATTTTTTTTATTTGATTCCTTTGATTTGTTGTTAGGCTATTAACTTAGGTGTCTTCAAAAAATTAGACCTCTGTTTAAGTTCACAGCACTTTAAGTGTTACGGACATTGGACATCTTAATTAATAATGTTACTTTTCCAATCAAACTATTAAATCTAGCTGCTGGTAGAGCCTAATTCACATATTATTTGTCAAACAGATTCTTTTTTAAAATGTTTATAAACATCTGGATTTTTTACAAAACAGGCTATAACTTTAATGTGTAACATTACATTTTTCTTCCAAAGAAATAATTTTCCATTTTAAAAATTTCTCTGAATATTATTATAGATTGTTGCTTGTAAATGAAATCTAAATACAACAGTGAACTCATCTTTGTTTCTTTTCCAGATTGTGATTTGGGAGAGAGCAAAGAGCTTTGAAAAGAAGTTATGTAGAGGGGAGGTGTTGGTCCGCTTGGATGGCCTTGACCTCTCTAAGCACACTATGGCCTGGTACAAACTTTTCCAGATCAATTCCACAGATTATGGATCTGATGAGTTTTTGAGTTCCTGGTGAGGCACAAGCTACTCCAGATCAAAATATTTTGGTCTGTCAAGTTGTTCAGCTCTTGGTGAGGCACAAGCTACTCCAGATCAAAATATTTTGGTCTGTCAAGTTGTTCAGCTCTTGGTGAGGCACAAGCTACTCCAGATCAAAATATTTTGGTCTGTCAAGTTGTTCAGCTCTTGGTGAGGCACAAGCTACTCCAGATCAAAATATTTTGGTCTGTCAAGTTGTTCAGCTCTTGGTGAGGCACAAGCTACTCCAGATCAAAATATTTTGGTCTGTCAAGTTGTTCAGCTCTTGGTGAGGCACAAGCTACTCCAGATCAAAATATTTTGGTCTGTCAAGTTGTTCAGCTCTTGGTGAGGCACAAGCTACTCCAGATCAAAATATTTTGGTCTGTCAAGTTGTTCAGCTCTTGGTGAGGCACAAGCTACTCCAGATCAAAATATTTTGGTCTGTCAAGTTGTTCAGCTCTTGGTGAGGCACAAGCTACTCCAGATCAAAATATTTTGGTCTGTCAAGTTGTTCAGCTCTTGGTGAGGCACAAGCTACTCCAGATCAAAATATTTTGGTCTGTCAAGTTGTTCAGCTCTTGGTGAGGCACAAGCTACTCCAGATCAAAATATTTTGATCTGTCAAGTTGTTCAGCTCTGTGAATGCAACGAAAACTTTTTTTTTAAAAATGACAATTATAAAACAGCGTTGGACCAAAGAGAACACATTTCTATTTTTATCTAATTTAATATTTCTTGCTTTTTTTTAAAATCATGTGTGTAGATTCTAAAGTGACCTTAAGGTCATAAAAGTGTTTTATTTTATACTGTTTGCAGCCAAAAAGATAAACACTCAATTATATATTGCAACTTATTTAATGAGTGTGATTATGTAATGATTGCATTTATATTAAATTATTCTTTAATTTGCGAATTATGTAATTAATATTAATTATTACTTTTACCACAGGGGTGATATGCATTTAGAAATCTCTATGTGTTTGCTTATGCAAGTAATTTTATGTAGCTTTTTCAAGTTTTGCATGTGTTAAGCTTGCTTGATGGTTTAATGTCTGACACCATTTGTTAAACTTGATTGATGGTTTAACATTTGTCTCCATTTGTTAAACTTGCTTGATGGTTTAATGTTCGACTTCATTTGTTAAACTTGCTTGATGGTTTAATGTCTGACTCCATTAGTTAAACTTGCGTGATGGTTTAACATTTCACCCCAACTGAGCCTTACCTTAAAACATTTGTATGTGCAGATATTTCCGCTTGTTGATCAACATTGATATGTAATTATGATATATAAACTTGGTATATTTACTACTGATGGACTTAGAAGATTATTGAATGAGAATTTTACATGGATCACCCTAGTCATTTAAATTAAACTGTTTGTCTGTAGACTGATTGAGGGTGCTGGTAGTGCTTCTAAAAATTCATGTAGTGCTATTTTTAATAAATGCAGTAGCGTAACAAAGTAGGGGCTGGGGGTGTGGTTGGCTCAGGGGGGTGGGGGTGGGGGTGTAGTTGGCTCAGGGTGATGGGGGTGGGGGTGTGGACTGCTCAAGGTGATGTCATTTAAGGGGAGACACCTATGGAAAAAATTTTAAATTCTTTGTCGAAACAGTTACATTCAGGTAAAATAATAAAATGGTAAGGGGTACAAGAAATGAAAGATGTAACCTTGTTGGAAGGTGTTGGGATGGTACCCTCAGTCATTACACCTGGTGATACTCGACCAAGAGACGCTACTGAATAAAATTAACAGGAACCTAAAGACTCTTTGGCATTGTCTAAAAACCAACTGGGAAAATTTAAGAGATTGCTTAAGAGACGAATAGAATGAAAAAAATGTGATAATTCTTTAGAAATTAATTCACACCTGAAATGTGTTTCAGCAGTTTGACAAAAAAATTAAAATACAAAAAGAACATGAATCTTCTAAATACTGCACATTTCATTTAACTATATTTTAATACAGATAATTAACTTCATGTGTTCATTCATTAAAGAAGACATTTTTATTATGCTAATATATGGTCGTTTGTTATGAAATTTTAATTTACAAATTTTGATTAACCCTAGTTTATTGAAAGAATGAAATGTTTGGTAATCAGGCTAATTTAGTGTACAGCAGTATTAAATGTACAGCAATATATTTTGACAAAAGCTTTTTTAAATTTTTAATGTAACAAAAACATCTTTATTGACATTTTCAGCATAAAACAATAACTATATAAAAGATGGAATGTATACAAATTACAATTTAAAAAAATCCAGCACATTTTTTCTGGTAAACCAGTTTAATTTAAAAAAAAAAATGACACAAACTTAAATAAATCACAAGCCAGTAACAGTGTTTCATCTTCATTGTTTATCACAATCATGGAAAAACAGGTCCACATTTCCAAATGAGTAGCAATAACAAATGGCTTATATTTATATAGAAATATCTGATTGCTTTGGCTAGCTTCTACTAAACCAAAATATTGAAGAAAATATAACAAAATATAACAAAACTTTACTAGCAAGATTTAACTAATAGCATATTGTATAACAGGCAGTAAAATTTGTTACAATAAATTCTGTAATTAAATAGAAACTAGGGTTAAATGATCCACTCAAACACGAAAATAAACATTAAGGTCTAGAGAACAGCCTGTGCTAGGAGTGTTGAACACATGGCCCCATAAAATGGGCCATTATGGCACCCCTGATCAGCTGTTTACACAGAAAACAAAAGTTGCTCTTGCAGTTCCAGCACTTGATGTGATTGTTGTGGTCAGTTTTCTTCAAGTTGACCTGCTTGCAACCAGGGCACAGGCACCTGTTGGCTGAAAGATCTGGGTTGACCTCCAGCTGGGCCTGGATGCGCAACAGCTCCTGTAGACGCCAGGAAAAATATAACAGTTTAAGAAACTGATGGCAGCCCTACACCCCACATGGAGTAAAGCGAATTAAGTATAGTAAGTCAATGCTTACTTTACACATGGTTAAAAATACTAGATAGGCCACAGTGGTTTTGTTAAATTTAGAATTGAAATTTAGTCATATATATAGCTATATTGATAGGTATGTCAAAAAAGACTTCTATGGTTTGTTGTGTGGTGACTCAACTATGATTTTAGTGATGTTTACATATAATTAATTATTTTAATATTAGTAAAAAAATTTATTAGCACACAGCACAGAAGACAGCACATTAAAGAGCACACTACACAGTATATTAGCAAACTACACAGCACACTACAAAGAAAATCAGACTGCACATTAAACAGCATACCATACAGCACACACCACAACACATTAAACAGCACACTACACAGCAAATCAGACTCCACATTAAACAGCATACCATACAGCACACACCACAACACATTAAACAGCACACTACACAGCAAATCAGACAGCACATCAGACAGTACATTGAATAGCACATCAAATAGGAGAATACACAGCACATTTAACCGCACATCGATCAGCACATGTGTGAACTAACAGAGCAACGTACATCAGGTGGCATCCTCTTCACTGGATTGGGTGGGTTAAGATTTTCAAAGGTGGGAATTAGCAAACATCCAGATTGCGTGAAATGTTCGTACCCATCAATTTTTCTACCACACACCCAACAGAAACTAATACCACATCTGCATGTCATCTTGTTGCACCTGCAGAAATTTGTATACATTGTTACATATACTTAAAGGCTGCAGTAAATGTTTAAAAGCTGACAAGATTAGAGTGATCTCTGTCATGCCAAAACTCCAGATATCATTCAAGGGAAAACCACCACTGTATTCTCACTAGTAAACAATAGCAACTGTGTACCTTTTTTTTAATTTATGGAAACTTTTGTGTATTTAAATTACCTACTGAATAAGAGAGTTACAGTATTCTAAAAATAAATCAAATTATAACATAACAACCCATGACAATAAAAATCTGATCTTGTATGAGAAAAAATAACAGATGAAACTAAAATAGAAAAAAAAAATGATTAAATACCCGTCAATTTTTTCAATACGAGCTTTACAACTGGGACAGGATCGAGTTTTCTTAACAACAATTTCTTTATTTTTAATTTCTTCTTGAAGTTTTCTCTTCATTTCAAGAAATTTGCCATGTTCTGCCACACTGAGACCTCCCCTCTTGACTCGTTTATTCAGATCCTGCAGCAGTTCATCATCCGTTTGACATGGTCGTCCCTACAAGAATAATGTAGACTATATTTATAAAATCTTAATCAAACAATCAGAAAAAAAGAGATATTGACGGCTTGAAATAATTGGTGCCTGATACAATAACAAAGTGCTTTTCTGACATTTTTTTAGCAAAGAGTAAAAAATGTAACAAGAATAGAAGCTTAGTTTTTAAAAAACAATATAGACAGTAAAATATGGCATATACAAGCTATAGTTTAAAGAACAAGGATATGAATGTAAAAAATTTAAACCGGAAGTGATCTCCCCTAAACTTTCTCGAATATTCTAATATAACACTACGTGAATGGCAACTTGAGATATAGACATGATTTTGAATCCATTTTTAATTACTTAAACTTTTTAAAATTGAATAGAATCTCGCACCAAGTGAACGCCAAACAATATGCGTATAATAGTGCGGAATATTATTAGTACTTAATAAATTCACATGCGTTTTTTGAGAAATCTGAAATAGTGTAAATTACTACTTCCAGTCAACGGAAATAACTCAAAATTGGACAGAAGGCAGAGAATTAGATCTTTTACTTACATGTGTATTTCATTTATCTATCTGAAATAGTACTCAAGTTATAGGCTTTTAAAAAATTTAAGTAGAATAAGTTCCACTTCCGGTTACCGGAAATCGTTGAAAAGTTGATACAGAACTACAAATTTGATATAATACTTATATATGAAATTTCATAAACCTAGATGTAATGGTACTCAAGTTATCGCGTTCACAGACACACATACACACACACAGACAAATGGACAAAATTTCCAACTCAGGGAGGTGTAAAACGTCAATATTTTTTTGGCAAAATACAATACTTCCTCTATACTTCGCAGAGGCTTAGTAAGGGCGGGGTGGAGGAGTGCAGGCCGCACCAGGTGACACTATTTAGGGGGATGAGACCAAGGTAAAAAATTGCAAAATTTACAGAAGAGAAATGCTTTTTTGCCATTTCAATTGGTAATTAATAAAATCTAAATAGCCTTTAAATAACTAATCAATTATTATTATATGATTTCAGGGTGTCACCATGACGTGAACACGCTAACTAGTAACTATACTATAGAGAAAACAATGCTACATCAAACTATTTTATTAACAGGCTATAAATAAACATCAATATTACTTCTGCAGTGATTAATACTTATAAACACACATGTACATATATATACTTTGTTTCTTAAGGGTGGGGGTGACACCACTTAGTGACACCACTGATACTTCGTATACGACAAAGTAATAAAGAATGAGGTGAAGTTAATGCATAATTACCAAACATTGATTTAAAATTCTATCTTAAATAAACTAAAATAATTAAGCTTTTACAAAAAAATATTTTACTGTATTGTTCATTTTGTTTAAAAATAGAGTAAATTGGGAGAAGATGAAAAAAAACAACTTTTACCTGATGCCAACATCTCCTGCACTCAGTACAAAAAGAAAACAGACAAACAGTGCAGTGAGCAAGATGGAGACTCTCTTCTGCTTCTGCTATAACCAAACTGTTGCATCGTGGGCAGTAGTCAGTATCAGCCATAGCATCCAGTGTTTTCTGGTGAGGGGAGAGTTACAAAATAGGTTCAAATCTATAAGTTAGATTTTAAGATGATTAAAAGACAACTTATACAGTATCAGCCATAGCATCCAGTGTTTTCTGGTGGGGGTAGAGTTACAAAATAGGTTCAAATTAATAAGTTAGATTTTAAGCTGATTAAAAGACAACTTATACCCAGTGTTTCTTCCAGACTTTTTTCTCCGGGGGGGGCACTTGAAATCTTCGGGGGGGCGGTAAACTTTCTTCGGGGGGGCGGACACTGTTAAAAGTATATATTTTCTATATAAATTATATAAATTTCTTTTCGTTCGGGGGGGGGCGGTAAAAATGTTTCGGGGGGGCTTCGCCCCCCCGAAGAGATGCCTGGAAGAAACTCTGCTTATACCGCTCAATGATAAAATTAGTTTTAATTTTTTTTAAAAATTTAATTTAATTATCAATAAAACCAACTAGGATTAGATATTAGCCCTCAAACGTTTTTGCACTTAGCAAATATTCTAAATATCTATGTTAAATAGATATGTTACTGAAAATAAAACAGCAGCCATGACAGTACCTGCAACAACAACACCTCCCATCTGTTGTAAGCTTCTGGTCCTAAAACAGCCTGGACAATATATGGTGGTAGAATTGTTTTACATTTGATGTCTGGACACCTGGGAAATTAAAGGTAGATGGACACAAAATTCTAAAAAAGTTAAAACTGTAAGAAGGTGCTTTGAGAAATTGTGTCATGTAAACTTTTACTTAAAGTACTCTAAGTAAACCTGAAGCATAGCTTACTTCAATGCCTCGACAGTGCCATCTCTAACATGCAAGTCACAAAACTCCCTCATACAATCTGTACAGAAGAAATGCTGACACTCCTGGAGTTTGTGGAAATGGATGCCAGGTTTCTCCATCAGGCAGACAGGACACTCCTGCATTGACTGACAGAACTCAAGTCTCATCTGCTCATGGTTGTACCTGTGCCAGGATCATAGGCATACACAATAAAGTTAAAAATAAACCTAAATTATTAGCAGAATTTTAAAAAATTATTTGAGTTTTAATGATATTTTTTTAGCTGATTTTTTTCTTTTCATTATTCCATTAAGCCTTGTATTATTTTACAATGTGTAAATCTTGACAAGTCTTAAGCCAGAGTCAGGTACATATTATATTTAGGTTGGACCTTGTTTTAATAACAAAATTTAGGGCTACAGCTAGGTTAATATTATGTTTAGGCTAGAGTAAAGGCTATATATTTTATATTATAAAATTGTGCTAGTCTTTTCATTTTTTCTGACTATAGCCTACAGAGGGCACCAATACTATTTTTACCTCATGCAGTATGGGGCTATTTGTTTTTCTAATTATTTTCTGACCTTATCATATGAGCAATCACTTCCCCTAGGCCATCACTTGCTGAATTCTTCTCGTCTCCATCATCAGGGAGAGTAGATGACAACAAATGCAAAACCAGATGATCAGTGATCCCCAAATAACTGTAATTTGAAAAAAAAATATTTTAAGAAATATTTGAATCCTAATACATTTACAATTTACGATGAAAATTAATTCAGTTGTTTAAATTATGTTCTAATCAAACAACCAAAAACTAAGTAGTTAAAATCCTGAAAAAACAAAATACAAAAATATTTGATTTTCCAAAGAAAAACAAAAAGACAATTTTACCTGAGCAGGTTATTTTCCAGCCAATCAATCCAGGTGAATACAATAACCATTGGCTTCCCCTCTTGCCAAAGATTGTCCAGCATTTGACCAGTGCATTCAAGCTGTGTGCTGGTCAGCCATGGACATGACAGCTGGTAAGATGGGGGGTCACTTGATGGGTAGGTGGGTGGGAAGGTGATGTCCAGGTACAGAGGAGATAAATATTTCACATCAAACGAGCCTTGCCATTTACGACCTGGTGTACAACATAGAATTATTTTGATGGAAAATATCACAGTGTGGTTTTATGAGATAAAAGTAAAGTAAGGAGGGGGATAGGTAAATGATGTGAGATATTGAGGGTAAAGTGACATGTCTAATTTTGTGTTAATTTCTAATCTAATTTGAAGTTTTTAAAACACCAGCAAAAATAATATAAAAATTATTTTGAAGGAGGACAAAGTGTAACCTGAGGTTGATCTGTTGAGTGGGAGGTTTTTCAAGGTGGTGGGTGGAGCTTCCCAACCAGCAGCTGTGGCTCCATATTGTGTTTCTTCTTCAATGGGCAGTACAACATCAATGTGGATCTTTTCAGTTTCTGCCTTTGGGCATACTTTCACCTCAGAAAAAAATAATTACATCCTATTTTATTTTTTCTAAGTGTGGCCACTTGACTATTAAATAATTGCTAAATGCTAAAAAGGAACCCTGTTTTTAAAAATATCATATATATTATATAACAGCAAATTATCAATGTATTTTCTAGTCAAACAAATTGTACTTAATTTTATGAGTATTTACTTTTTAAAAATATACTAATTCTGCCATCTACTTTTATTTAACTTTATAATTCTATTTTGTAAATTGTTAGTGCAGTTGTGTCTGTATAAATTATTTCATACTTACTACTTACAATAATTTTGAACAATTCATGACTTTCCTTTTCAAATGCTGAAATAAGTTTGACTTTTTCATCAGCTTCTGTGTTGTACATTGATTTTAAGACTGTAATCTATTCAATAAAATCAATAAATATTTTTTAAAATTACGAAATTTATAAAAAAAAGTAATAAATGTATATAGGGACTACATATGAATTGCTCAATATACATACATAATATAATATACATAATATACATACATAATATATATATATATATATATATATATATATATATATATATATACATAGACCCTATTATTTTATTATATAGGCCTATACAATAAAGAGGCCTATAAAAACTTACTGTTGTATGGGCATCTCTCTACTATATGCACTGCCCTCAGAGGAAAAAAAACCAATTCCCCCTCCACAACCCCCCCCCCCCCCCCTCACAAAGAATGAAAAAATAAACATTTTTATAGACAATGTTATTTAATATTTATAAACATAAACGTCCACGCCCTGATGTTTCCACCTCCCCTTCTTTCCAAATCCGAGAAAAATCATTAGAAGTATCTTTAAACTGAAAATAACAATTAGGTTATAACAGATAATACAAAGTATAAATACATTTATAAATATAATTGAATTATAATTTATTTTTAGCTTTACCTCATCTGTTTGCTCTTCAATGTTGCTACCACCATTTAAATCATTATTAAAACTATTATTGTTATTTGAAATTTTAGTGACATCCATTTACTAATAAAAAGATCTAGTAATTGAAATAATTACATGAATATTGAATATCATTATCAATATATAGGATATTTTTATATTTCAATAAAAACCTTAGACCTGTAGTTATTAATAAAAATTAATAAATAATTAACAAACTATTAAAATATTGAAAAATCACGTATTATGAAAGAAACATTTAAACATTAGCAGTTATAAAAGTATAAAATAATGCGAGATATGTCTAACACTGTGGCAATATTTCAATTGATGTTGCAATAGGTTACTGCAGTATTATATCATTTTTTTTTAGAAAAATCTAAATATTTCAAAGTCTCTGTAAAAAAAAAAAATTACCATTACTAAGCAAATGTTACTAAAATTAGTTTCGCCAAAATATAACAAAAAATAGTCTCGTCTTTTTGTTAAAAGCAACAATTTATTTCGTACGTTGAAGAGCATATTTAATTTGTGTGTAGCCATGGTAACTGAAAACAATTTTTCAAAATATTTTATTGATTCTTTTAGACGGCTACTGGACAATACGCAACTACAGCACTAATACAGCAACTTAACAAGATTTATTTTCCACCAACTTCGCTGTGCATCCCTATTCCGTCCACCAAGAGAACGTACGTCGTACTCTTACAGTACACTAAATTTAACCAAATTAAATTAAATGACAACTTATATATATATATATATATATATATATATATATATATATATATATATATATATATATATATATATATATATATATAAAATATATATATATACTATATACTTACACCAGAGGCGTAGCAATGGGGCGGGGGGACACATATGTCCCCGGGCGCCGACCTTAGGGGGGCGCCAATATGGGGTGGAAAAAGTAATCAAAAGTTTGACGGGGGGGGGGGGGGTGCAAATCGAAAGTTTGAGGGGGGTGGTGCAAATTGAAAGTTTGTCCCCGGGCGCTGGAAAGGGTCGCTATGCCTCACTTGTACCTACTACATGATACTAAGTAATAATTACTAACTAATATGGTTTCCAGAAAAATGCACAACGGAAAAATGCACAAACAAAAAAAAAATTCGCAAATACTGACATACTAAAACATTTTATAAATTGTGTCATATTTTGTGGAAATGTTAGGCTATATTATTATATTATGCTAGTGTAATGTAGTCACTCTTTGTTAATGTATAAAATTGTTCGATGATTCCCTAATGTGAGTTGGATGGACTTAAGGAAATCCTACAAACTTGTGCCCATGATCTAAACTTGAAGCTGTTGGGTTAGGACTTTAGGAGTCATAAGTTGTTTTTAACTAAATTTTAAATTCTTACATTGTTCCCATTAATATTTTAGTTAATACCAGTAAAACATTTATGCTGTTTGTTAATATTTCCAACACAGTAAATCTAATAAAACTCAGAGACATCCTACAGTAACAAGTCCAAACTGTGATCCAAACAAGAGACCATTGGGCTGCAGCCAAATGCTCTACCATTTGACCAAGCTGTCTCCTAATAGAATTATGCTACCTTCTAATTATACATTTAAATGTACTTTCCTTTTGTTACTAGATCTAAATATTCTTTTTATTTGGCCAATAATGGCAGGAGATGGAATATCAGAGGCCAAGAACTCAACACCATCACCAGGAATTTGTATTTCTCAGACCATCATATTAACTGATGGTCCTTGCTTTGTATTTCCCAGTAGGCTTACTTCTTATGTTATGTGATGGTCTTTGCTCACCAATCACTTTTTTATTTTAAGCATTCTCTTTTGTGTTTTGGTACTCACAGAGAACCAGCCTTGATGAGCTGGAGGGCCATTCTAGCAGCTGGGTCAGACTGGTTAACAGCCTACATGATCATTTGTATGATTTGTATGGTTGGTGGGTTGGGCTAACAACCCAACAGAGTAAAAACATCAGTGCCACAAAACATTAACAGCACCCAGATTATGTCAGTTGTACCAAAAACATTTATAGCACCCAGACTATGTCAGTGCTACAAAGCGTTAACAGCACCCAGAACATTTTTGCCTCTCTCACAAAGAGGAGGTCCTATAAAAGTAACTATGAAGCTGATTGGTCAAACCTGGAAGGGTGCTGAACTGAAAACTTGTGTGAGATGTGGAAGGTTAATTGAGTAGCAGTGATGAGAAAATATAACATAAGTTAACTAAGAGGCAAGATGAATGCAATCAGGAAAAGTAAAATTAAATGCAGGTGAAAAATGTTTGTGTTTAGGTAGGAAGACATAGAGACGCAACATACAAGGGGTAGCAACAGTATTGTGATCACAAGCAGAACAGGCCCTTATAAAATGGGAACTAAGGGAATCAAGGATATTAGCTGTTACAGTTATGACACATAAGAATGGAATTGACTAATGTGATCCAGTGTTATGCTCCAAATAATGAACAATTTGCAGAAACAAAGTAAAATTTCTAGATAAGATTACAAACAGTCATGGATAAATTTAGGAACAAGGACATCACATTAGTGATGGAAGATTGATTGTACAGTGTAGAAAGCTGACAATCAACAAAGGAGTAGACTACAATCTTTATATAAATAGCTGCTTATGGCAAACATAAAATTTCAAGTATTTTGAAAACATACTTAACGCAACAGTATGGGAAAGGACAGGACAAATCCCAGGGAAGCAAGAAATTGGAAAAATAAGGTGGAGAAGGACAGGCCAAATTTTGAGAAAACCTGGAACTAGTAGGGCCTTGCGCTGGACAAGGCATATCATGGAATCCATAACTATTAACCAAGGATCTAGAAAAAGAAAAATGCCCAAAATACCTGGCATTAGAGAATTTTAAAAAGTCATGAGAATTATTGACAAGAGTTGGAAGAAATGGAAACCACAGCAAAAGACAGTATAGCATAGATGCTACCTGGAAAAGTTGAAAGAGTGAAGATGTGTTTAGGTAGAAATAATTAATGGTATGACTATGGTACAGAGTTCATTTTAGATTCAGTTAGTGGTAGCATTTTGTACTCCTTCACAGTCTGGTGTATAAATAAAATGTTTCTTTTAAGTTTATAATTAAAACATCACCTCTATGTTTATTTGTAATTAAAACATTACCTTTAGGTTTGTAATAAAACATTACCTGATTTCATTTTAATGTACTTTTAAGTGTGTGCAGCTTTTATTTCATTTTAATTTACTTTTTAGTGCGTGTAGATTCTTTCTCTATTGGGTCACCAAGTGAGAGAAACATCATACCATCATTTTTTTTCATGTTTTACTGTTAGCATTAAAAAAGGGTATGTCATAGAAAAATTTAAAAGAAAACCTTCTAGGGTTATTTTGGTGAATGGTGAATGATAAAAAATAAAAATTACATAGAGCTTGCCATAATGTTTGCCTTACATCTAAGATCTAAATAATGTCTTTTTAAATATCCTGCAAATCAAACACAATTCAAGTTTTATACAAATTTATTGTATAATAGTAAATGCCTGTATAATATAATTTAGTGTACAAAGAAAGACAATGAAAAAAAGTAGCATAATTATCACTATTCCAACATATAACAGATGAATGAATGAGTAAAAATGTTAAGAGTAATTAGAATAGTCAACAGAGATACAGCATTTATTGTCACAAAATGTGTAACATATCTATATGATTATCATAATGGTAGGTGTGAGCATAGACATTAAAGCTTAAAACATTTCATGAAATCATTAACTAAAACAATATTAACACTATTTATTTGTGCTTGATTAAAAGTCTACACATAAATCGCAGCAACCCTACATAAGTTTTGGCCTCCTCCATAAGCTTGATGTTATTTTAGGAATTGTTCTTTCCTTTTTTGTCTCGAGTTTCTTTGTTTTAGAATATTGGGGTATCAATTTAACTGTCCTTCGGCCATACCAACCTAAGGCCTGTCTAACAGTTTTAACCTGAGCATTGTGAAATGTCCTATCTTTTCTCACTTGCCCTAACAAACATTTACAACAAGATAAACATTAAGCTCTAATAAACAGCCTGTGCTAGGAGTGTTGAACACATGGCCCCATAAAATGGGCCATTATGGCACCCCTGATCAGCTGTTTACACAGAAAACAAAAGTTGCGCTTGCAGTTCCAGCACTTGATGTGGTTGTTGTGGTCAGTTTTCTTCAAGTTGACCTGTTTGCACCCAGGGCACAGGCACCTGTTGACTGCTAGGTCAGGGTTGACCTCGACCTGAGCCTGGATGCGCAAGATCTCCTGTAGACGCCAGGAAAAATAAAACAATTTAAGAAACTGATGGCGGCCCTGTCCCACATGGAGTAAAGGGAACTAAGTCAAGTTAGTCAATGCTGACGTTACACCTTGTTAAAAACATTATTTTTTAAAATTATCTCTACTCTAATGCTTCACAGATACTATAAATCAAAGAGTTTTTTGTTAGGTTTAGGATTGAGATTTTACTTCAAATATAGACAGGTAGGTCTACTAAACAAGTATACAAAAGTCTCAACTATGCTTTTAGTCGTTGTTACATATAAATTTATCATTGATTATTTGAGTATAAGTGAAATGTTTTTGACTACCAAACAGCACAGCAGACAGCACATTAAACAGCACACTACACAGCACATCAGACAGCAAACCAATTAGAACATGTTTGTACTAACACTGCAACTCACATCAGGTGGTATCCTCTTTGGTGTTTTAGGTGGAATTTGGTTCACAATCACTAAGGTGGCATTCAACAAACATCCAGCTTGCGTAAAATGTTCGTACCCATCAATTTCGTTACCACACACCCAACAGAAACTAATACCACATCTGCATGTCATCTTGTTGCACCTACAGAAATTTGTATTCATTGTGACATACGTCAGTATGAGAGGCTTCAGTAAATGACATAATTAGAGTGATCTCCCCTGTCTCTAGATACCACCACTGTATCCTCCCTAGTAATAGCAACTGGTTCTAAGCTTGATATAATGTGTACCTAAAATAGATATTTATGAAAACTTTTATCATCATTTCCCGTTTGTGCCCAAGACACATGGGGCAGATGAAGTAGAGTTCATCTGCATCAGAGACCTCAGCATATGAAGGGATAGTGTGGTCAGCACTATTCCTAGCTGCCTTTGTTTCCCTAACGTGTTAGGTACCCATCAGAGCTGGGTGGACTCAGGGACGTTCCACTTATTTGAACCAGGATTCAAACTCAAGAATCTTAGGTTAGCCATCTAGCTCTATAGTGCTAGGCCACGCAGTCCCATATAAAAATGTATTTAAATTACCTACTGAATAAGAGTAAGACAGTAGCCATATTCTTAAAAAAATCAAATTATATCTATAACCTAACAACACATGACAAAAAGTCTGAAATGGTATGAGAATTAAATAATTGATGAAACTAAAATAGGAACAAAATAATATAAATTATTAAATACCCATCAATTTTTTCAATACGTATTTTACAACTGGGACAACTTTGTGTTTCCTTCTGGACAATTACTTTATAGACAATTTCTTCTTGAAGTTTTCTCTTCATTTCAAGAAATTTTTCCTGCTCTGCCACACTGAGCCCTCCCCTTTTGATTTGCTTATCCAGATCATGCAGCAGTTCATCATCCGTTTGACATGGTCGTCCCTACAGTCATATAGACAATATATTTTTTAAAATCCTAAACAAACAACTTAGAAAAAAGATATATTAAAAGCATGAAATAAATAGTTGATTGAGCCTGATAAAATAAATAGCATTTCTGACTTTCTTTAGCAAAGAGAAAAAAATGTATCAAGCATTGAAGCTATTTTTTTAACAAAATAATGCCAGTAAAAATATGGCATACACAATTTTTTAGTTTAAAGAACAAAGCAATAAAAATTAAAAATAGAACATAAGGTGTAGTTAGTGCATATTTATCGAACACAGATTAAAAATGATATCTTAAATAGATTTAAATAATTATGTTTTTACAAGTATTTATTTAACTTGCTTCCTCTCTCTCTGTTGTCAGGCTGTCTGTCAACAGTATGTTTATTGAAATGCCCGAGCAAAATTTCAGGCACTTCTAACTGATAAGATTCAGTTCAAAGTTGGCACACGGGTCAAGACATGAAGACAACACAATCTAACATTAAATTTGACATAATTGGATGCATAATTAATTTTTATGAATTAATTAAAATTGAGTCAAAATTAGTAGGCAGTCTTATCCAACTATTCTGCACTATTATGTACGCATTACCACATTCATTAGGTGCGCAATAGTTTTTAGTCATGCAACTCTATTGTAGATAAAAAAAATTTCAAGTACGAAAAACAGTTCATAAAAATGTTTTAATAACAAGCTTTTATGTAATAATGCACTAAAAAGTCAAAAATAAATTATACACTAATATTTAAATAACTATTTTAAAAAAGCGTGGGTCTTTCCCTAAATATTAGTAAAGGTATCCAATAGATACTAAAGTGACCCACGCTTTTCTTTATAGTTATATAATTAGTGTATAATTTATTTTCTACTTTTTAGTGCATTATTATGTTATAAAAGCTTATTATTAAAACGTTTTTTATAAAAAAAAAACTTTTATAATCATTTTTTAAAAGCTTGATTATTTAGCTTAAAAGATAAAGAAAGTGGGAGACACTGAATTTTTTTTTTACTTTTACCTGATGCCAACATCTTCTGCACTCAGTACAAAAAGAAAACAGACAAACAGTGCAGTGAGCAAGATGGAGACTCTCTTCTGCTTCTGCTATGACCAAACTGTTGCATCGTGGGCAGTAGTCAGTATCAGCCATAGCATCCAGTGTTTTCTGGTGGGGGAGAGTTACAAAATAGGTTCAAATCAATAAGTTAGATTTTAAGCTTATTATAAGACAACTTATACATTAGCAATCCTAACCCTTACTGTTGTTATGTTATACAAATAAAGCCATCAAGAAAATAAATGGGAGCTCACACCCGCTTTATTATTTTTTAGTACAACACCTATTCAACCAATATTTAGAATATGACAGAACCTGCAACAACAACTTCTCCCATCTGTTGTAAGCTTCTGGTCCTAAAACAGCCTGGACAATAGATGGTGGTAGAATTGTGTTACATTTGATGTCTGGACACCTGGGAAATTAAAGGTAGATGGACACAAAAATCTAAAAAAGTTAAACTGTAAGAAGGTGCTATGAGAAATTGTGGCATGTAAACTCTTACTTCAAAGCCTCGACAGTGCCATCTCTAACATGCAAGTCACAAAACTCCCTCATACAATCTGTACAGAAGAAATGCTGACACTCCTGGAGTTTGTGGAAATGGATGCCAGGTTTCTCCATCAGACAGACAGGACACTCCTGCATTGACTGACAGAACTCAAGTCTCATCTGCTCTTGGTTGTACCTGTGCCAGAATCATAGGCATACACAATAAAGTTAAAAATAATCCTAAATTATTAGCAGAATTTTTAAAAATTATATGAGTTTTTTAAAGTTATTTTTTTAGTTGTATTTTTTTTCTCATTTTACAATATATAAATCTTGTAAAACCTTACAAGAGGTACATATTATATTTAGGTTGGACCTTGGTTTATTAAGGTCGTAGCTTGGTTTAGATCTGTTTAGGTTAGAGTAAAGGCTATATATTTTTTTATATTATAAAAATGTTTTATTCTTTTCATTTTTTCTGGCTATAGCTTACAGAGGGCACCAATACTATTTTTACCTCATGCAGTATGGGGGTTGTTTTTTTTTTTTAATTATTTTCTGACCTTATCATTTGAGCAATCCTTTCCCCTAGGTCATTACTTGCTGAATTCTTCTCGCCTCCATCATCAGGAAGTGTAGATGACAACAAATGCAAAACTAGATGATCAGTTATCCCCAAATGACTGTAATTTGAAAAAAAATTTTTTTAAAATGATTTGAATCCTAATACATTTACAATTTACGAAGAAAATTAATTCAGTTGTTTAAATTATGTTCTAATCAAACAGCCAAAAACTAAGTAGTTCAAATCCTGAAAAAAAAAAAAAAAACCCAAATATTAGAAGTTTCAAAGAAAAACAAAAAGACAAAGTTACCTGAGCAGGTTATTTTCCAGCCAATCAATCCAGGTGAATACAATAACCATTGGCTTCCCCTCTTGCCAAAGATTGTCCAGCATTTTACCAGTACATTCAAGCTGTGTGCTGGTCAGCCATGGACATGACAGCTGGTAAGATGGGGGGTCACTTGACGGGTAGGTGGGTGGGAAGGTGATGTCCAGGTACAGAGGAGATAAATACTTCACATCAAACGAGCCTGGCCATCTGTGACCTGATATATTTCCAGGGGAAATAATATATTTCTGTTTATGAGGTGAGACCTAAAAGTAAGGTGTATACAAATGAAGATGAGAAATTTGTGTTGTATCATTTATGGATAATAGTTAGTAATGTTTACATACAAATTTAAAATTACTTATATTTTTATTTTTAAGTTTATTTTTCAAATACATTTTTGAAACACTATCTAAAAAGATATACAATTTATTTTCAGGGAAAATGAAATAATTTTCAACAAGCGTAACCTGAGGTAGATCTGTTGAGTGGGAGGTTTTTCAAAGTGGTGGGTGGAGCTTCCCAACCAGCAGCTGTGGCTCCATATTGTGTTTCTTCCTCAATGGGCAGTACAACATCAATGTGGATCTTTTCAGTTTCTGCCTTTGGGCATACTTTCACCTCAGAAAAAAATAATTAATCCTATTTTATTTTTCTAAGTGTGGCCACTTGATTATGAAATAATTGCTAAATGCTAACAAAGTAACCCTGTTTTTTTAAAAATATTATTATTCATATATACCAGCAAAATATCAATGTATTTTTTAGTTGAACATATTTGTACTTAATTTTATGGGTATTTACTTTTTGAAAAATATACTACTTCTGCATCTACTTTTGTTTAACTTTATTATTCTATTTTGTAAAATGTTAGTGCAGTTGTGTCTGTATAAATTATTTCATACTTACAATAATTTTGAACAATTCATGACTTTCCTTTTCAAATGCTGAAATAAGTTTTACTTTTTCATCAGCTTCTGTGTTGTACATTGATTTTAAGACTGTAATCTATTCAATAAAATCAATAAATATTTTTAAAAATTATAAAATTTATAAAAAAATACATGTATATGCATATAAATTGGTATATATACATATATATATAATATTCTTATATATATATATATATATATATATATATATATATATATATATATATATATATATATATATATGTATGTATGTATGTATGTTTGTATGTATGTATGTATGTATGTATGTATATATATATATATATATATATATATATATATATATATATATATATATATATATATATATATATATATATATTTAGATATATTCATAATTACATAAATAAATAGACCCTATTATTCTATTATATATACAATGAAGAGGCTTATATATACTTACTGTTGTAGCCTATTGGAATCTCCCATGCATTGCCATTAGAGAAAAAAACCAATTCCCTCCCCGCCCTCCTCTCCCACACAAAGTATGAAAAAATATACATTTTTATAGGTAAATTAATATGTATAAACATAAGTCCACCAATTTTTCAGTTCCCCTTCTTCCCCAATCAGAGAAAAATCATTAATATTATCTTTAAACTGCAAATTACATACACTATTAGTATTAGATTAACAAATAATATACAGTAGGCCTATAGATACAGTTATAAATTTTACCTCATCTGTTTGCTCTTCAATGTTGCTATCACCATTTAAATCATTATTGAAATATTGCGTAGTCTTAATTAATATATTATTACTATTATTGTTACTTGAAATTTTAGTGACATCCATTTACTAAAAAAAAAGATGTAGTAATTGAAATAATTACAATATCATTATCAATAATGACGATATAATTATAAGCCTTAGGCCAGGACTGTAGTTATTAATAATAATAAAATAATAATTATTAACTAATTATTTACAAACTATTTCAATATTGAAAAATCACGTATTTATAAGTATTTTGAAAGAAACTTTTAAACATTAGTAGTAATAGTAGTTATAGTAGTTATAAAAGAATAAAATAATACGAGATATGCCTAACAAAACACTGTGGCAATATTTCAATTGATGTTGCAATAGGTTACTGCAGTATTAGATCTAGATTTCTATATCATTTTTTAGATAAATCTAAATTCTAGTCTCTTTAAAAAAAAAGTTACCATTACTAAGCAAATGTTACTAAAATTAGTTTCGCCAAAAAATAGAAAAAAAATAGTCTCGTCTTTTTGTTAAAAGCAACAATTTATTTCGTACGTTGAAGAGCATACTTCAGTTGTTTGTAGCCATGGTAATCGAAAACAATTTTTCAAAATATTTTATTGATTCCTTTTTAGTAAAAAGTTTTTACGGCTACTGGACAATACGCACATACAGCACTAATGCAGCAACTTAACAAGATTTCTTTTCCACCAACTTCGCTGTGCATTCCCCTTCCACTACAAAGAGAACGTACGTCGTACTCTTACACAAAATACTAATTTAAATTAAAATGAAAAAAATGCACTACGGCTCTACGGAAAATTGCGAAAACAGAAAAATGCACAAATAGGGCCTACAAACTTATAGTGATATAGTGTCATATTTCGTGGAAATATGTTTTATTATGCTAGTATATTTGTAGATCTAGGCCTAGTCACTCTTAGCTAATGAATAATAATATAGCCTAATATATAGGCCAAATAATAATATATTTAATAAAATAGATCTAGGCCTATAATAATAATATATGCTTTAACTACCAGTAACCAGTGTAATCGGCTAGGTCGGGTGTGGAACCTCATTGTGTCACCCCCAACTTTTTTTTCTCTGTAAATTTTACAGCCGGTGCCCCCCCCCCCCCCCAGGTAAAAGCTTTAAGAATTACTCTGACGTCTCTGACTGTAAACCTTGTCTTATTATCAGAATTGTTAATTACACAAAAGTTTTTCATCCTCTTTTCCCATTTGCACCAAAACACACTGGGTAGATAGAGTACGGTTCACCTGTTTTAATGATCTGGGTATGTGGGATATTATTGTGAACACTTTGTACAGCAGCCTTTGTTTCCCATTAGGGAGTCAGGTAGGCCTACTCATCAGAGTTGAGTGGACTCAGGAAAATCCTAAAAACTCCAAACTTGAAGCTTTTGGGTTAGGAGTCATAAGTTGTCTTTAACTAAATTTTAAATTCTTACAGTGTTCCCATTAATATTTTAGATACTACCACTAATATCTTTATGCTGTTTGTTAATATTTCCAATACAGCAAGTCTAATAAAACTATTCATTGCACAGATGAAGTAGAGTTCATGTTTCATGACCTCGCCACATGAAGTATGGAGCGGTCAGCACTTTGCCCATCCACCTTTTCTTTCCCATGTCAGTCAGGTACCCATCACATCAGAGCTGGGTGGACTCAGGGACATCCTGCAGTTACAAGTCCAAACTGTGATCCAAACAAGAGACCATTGGGCTGCAGCCAAATGCTCTATCATTTGACCAAGCTGTCTCTAATAGAATTATGGTACCTTATAATTATACATTTAAAAGTACTTTCCTTTTGTTACTAAATATTCTTTTTTATTTGGCCAATAACGGTAAGAGATGTACTTTCCTTTTGTTACTATGGAGTATCAACACCATCCCCAGGACTGTGTATCTCTCAGGCTTACCTCTCATATTATTATCTGATGGTCCTTGCCCGCCAATCACTATTATATTTTAAGCATACTGAGTCTCGTATGTGATCATTTGTATGATTGTTTTTCTTCATGTTTTACTGTTAGCATTAAAAAAGAGTAGTGATGACATTGAAAAAATAAATTAAAACCTGCATTGGGTTATTTAATGGTGAATGATAAAAAATTAAATTACTTAAATAAAAAAATACTTAGATCTTGCCATAATGTTTGCCTTACATCTAAGATCTAAATAATGTCTTTTTAAATATCCTGCAAGTCAAACACAACTCAAGTTTTATACAAATTTATTGTATAATGTTAATTGCGTGTGTAATATAATTTAGTGTACAAAGAGAGACAATGAAATAAAGTAGCATAATTATCACTATTCCTACATATAACATATTAATGAATGAGTAAAAATGTTAAGAGTAAATTAGAATAGTTAACATAGATACAGCATTTCTTGTCACAAAATGTGTAACAAATCTATATGAGTATCATAAAGGTAAGTGTGAGCATAGACATTAAAGCTTAAAACATTTCATGAAATCATTAACTAAAACAATATTAACATTATTTATTTGTGCTTGATTAAAAATCTACACATAAAGGGCAGCTACCCCATATAAGTTTTGGCCTCCTCCATAAGCTTGATGTTATTTTAAGAGCTCTTCTTCCCTTTTTCATTCTTTGTTTTAGCATACTGGGGTATCCACTTTTACTGCCCTTCGGCCATACCAACCTAAAGCCTGTCTGACAGTTTTAACCTGAACATTGTGAAATGTCCTATCTTTTCTCACTTGCCCTAACAAACATTTACAACAACATAAACATGCAGCTCTAGAGAACAGCCTGTGCTAGGAGTGTTGAACACATGGCCCCATAAAATGGGCCATTATGGCACCCCTGATCAGCTGTTTACATAGAAAACAAAAGTTGCTCTTGCAGTTCCAGCACTTGATGTGGTTGTTGTGGTCAGTTTTCTTCAAGTTGACCTGTTTGCACCCAGGGCACTGGCACCTGTTGGCTGCTAGGTCAGGGTTCAGTTCTAGCTGGGCCTGAATCTGGATCAACTCCTGGTGAGAGGACCCATCAAGTTTAAATTTGAACAAACAAATAACAAGTGATTGATGTTATAGCAGATATATTTAATTTAAAGCAAAAAGTTTGATTTTTGAAATTCACGGGCTGAACTGGAAATAATAAACTTAAAAATGTCTGTGGTCCAACTTCAGATGTGAAAACAGTAAACAAAACCTGGCTGATCATGCAATCGCTAGAACTTAATCTTGTTGTTTCCCCATTTATTATGAATATAGCAATCTTTAAGTTATTCTTAATGACTTATTTGATATAAAATTAGATTGAAAATTAGATATTCTTGCGTGTTGTTTAAAGATGATTGTATAAGGAAATATCAAGATGTGATCATTAACTTTCAGATGGAAATCATGATTTAATTAAAAGCTTGTACACTACTCATCACTGACTGCTTTTAATTGTTGAAATACATAAAGATTTCAACTCAAATTATGAAGTTTATATCAATTATCAGCAATCTTTAACAATACAGACTCAATTTATCATGAATTGATGAAGATTTTAACATTGAATTAAGGATGAAGTTAACTTACATCAGGTGGCAGTCTTCTCAATGGATGGAGGGGGGCATCATTGGGTGCAGGAGGAAATAAATAGCACTGTCCATCTTGGAAATGGTTGTAGCCTTTAATTTCTTTGGCACACAGCCAACAAAAAAAAAGTGCCACATTTGCATGTCATTTTATTGCACCTATTAAAAAAAGAGATTATTTAAGTTAACTATTTATTGAATTTTTATTCATAAGGGTTTAGAATTAATTTATTTGAAAAGAATTGATAAAATGGTGAAAAATTTACTTAAATATTCTTTAGCAATAGTAGATGACACATTTTCAAATAAGCATACTCCTTAATGAAAAAATAATATAGACAAAAATGTCAATATTTTCTCCCAGATGAAAATTAGCATAATAGAAGTGTTGCTAAGAATCCTGAACGTAGTGAAAGACAAACATGATAACATTAACATTTGATGTACCCCTTACCCTGCAGTTTTTTCAATAGCAATTTTACAACTAGGGCAGAACTGTGTTTTTGCCTTAACAAAGATTTTGTTGTCGATTTCTTCTTGAAGTTTTCTCTTCATTTCAACAAACTTTTCATGTTCAGCTGCACTCAGACCTTTCCTATTGACCTGCTCTTCTATAGCCCTCAGCTGTTCCTCATCAGATGTGCAGGGACGGCCCTGTGGGTCAAGCATTTTTAGGTGTAAAAGATATGTTGAAAAACAGACAGATTAAAAAACCTATATGGTTGGAAGAGACTTTCTTTTAAAAAAAAATTGCAATGTTTATTTTCCAAGTTCAAAACAACTACATCTATCTTAAAGCAGACTAGTTTTATTGTTTATAAACAACTACACTAAGCCTAGGCCTAATTTATGAATTAGATTGCTTAGCTGGGTAAAACTAAATAAAATCATATGCAGTAATATTAAAAACAATTTAGTTATAAAAACTTTATTGTAAGTTTTTTTCGGACTTTACTAAAGGATAGGTGTTTTTTATGTTCCTTTAATATCTTTGGTAACTAAATAAAAATTTAAAATACCTAAAACATTTAGTGTTTTTATAATTTTTTATTTTATCACTGAAAATGTAAATGAATATTGCATAATTAGTTCATGTGGTTTAAAAATATAAGTGTATTAAAAAAAATTTATTTGCAAAGTTTTGGGTACAAACGACTACAAAGTGGGGTTTTCAGAAGAACAATCTCAGAGTTTCTGTAGGCCTACTGCCAGTCGTTTGTGTTACGAAAGTGAAATTTTGGTTATAATTTGGGCTTGATGATAAATAGAAATGTAGCCTTAAGCACACAAAAATATTTTCAAGTTATCTGCATTAGCAACTTTTATAACATTGATTCTAAAATTATTAATTTTCTGAAATTACTTTTGGCTAAAGTTTTAAAAAAAATTCTTTTACAGCTAATAACATGTCCATGTCAAATATAATGTTGGAAGGCCTTTCATCAAACGTATGATGTACGTAAATTAAAGTTAAAACAGCACACACTGCTCATAGCTAACCTGATGCCAACATCTCCTGCACTCAGTACAAAAAGAAAACAGACAAACAGTGCAGTGAGCAAGATGGAGACTCTCTTCTGCTTCTGCTATGACCAAACTGTTGCAGCGTGGGCAGTAGTCAGTATCAGCCATAGCATCCAGTGTTTTCTGGTGGGGGAGAGTTACAAAATAGGTTCAAATCTATAAGTTAGATTTTAAGCTGATTATAAAACAACTTATACTGCTCAATGATAAAATTAGTTTTAATAAAAAATATTCTCTAATTTAATAAATTTATCAATAAATCCAAATTAAAATTAAGTATTAGTCCTCAAACAATTGTATGTGTACCACATATTCTAAATATTTATGTTAAATAGCTACGTTACTATAAAAAAAACAGCAGCCATGACAGTACCTGCAACAACAACTCCTCCCATCTGTTGTAAGCTTCTGGTCCTAAAACAGCCTGGACAATAGATGGTGGTAGAATTGTGTTACATTTGATGTCTGGACACCTGGGAAAGTAAAGGTAAATTAGGTCAAGATGGATGCAAAATTCTTACAAAAATTTAGCTGTAAAAAGGTGTTATGAGATATTGTGACAAGTAAACTTTTACTTAAAGTACTCTAAGTAAAATTTAAGCATAGCTTACTTCAAAGCCTCGACAGTGCCATCTCTAACATGCAAGTCACAAAACTCCCTCATACAATCTGTACAGAAGAAATGCTGACACTCCTGGAGTTTGTGGAAATGGATGCCAGGTTTCTCCATCAGGCAGACAGGACACTCCTGCATTGACTGACAGAACTCAAGTCTCATCTGCTCTTGGTTGTACCTGTGCCAGGATCATAGGAATACACAATAAAACCAGGAACAATTGAAAAAAAAAAACATCGCAAAACCAATGACGTTTGTAGTTAGTGTAAACAAAAATATTTTAAAAAGCAATAATTAATATTTTATGCATTTACGTTTTATTCTAATTATTACAATAACTTGATTAAGCCTTGTTTAATTTTATATTATGTTAATAATTAAGTTTATTAAGCCTTTTTCTATTTTATAACATGTAAATCAACATGAATGTATTGGTGTGCTAGTCTTGTAAAGCCTTAAACAGGAGTCTATTTTGTCTATTGTACTTAGTTTAGCAATACATTTTATAACTAGAGCAGTAGAGGCTAGTTATTTTCTCATATCATCATTATTGCCCATCCCCCTTGATTGGGTATGGATCACCAACCAAATATCTCCAGCTATTTTCTGACCTGATGATTTGAGCAATCACTTCCCCTAGGTCATCACTTGCTGAATTCTGCACCTCACAATCATCAGGAAGTGAAGACGACAAATGCAAAACTAGATTATCAGTGATCCCCAAATAACTGGAAAAAAAATTTAATTGATTAATGATTAATGAAAAATTGTCCAATTGTTTAAATTGTCTTTTAATCAAAAAGTAAGTAGACAAAGTTACCTGAGCATATTATTTTCCAGCCAATCAATCCATGTGAATACAATAACCATTGGCTTCCCCTCTTGCCAAAGATTGTCCAGCATTTGACCAGTACATTCAAGCTGTGTGCTGGTCAGCCATGGACATGACAGCTGGTAAGATGGGGGGTCACTTGATGGGTAGGTGGGTGGGAAGGTGATGTCCAGGTACAGAGGAGATAAATACTTCACATCAAACGAGCCTTGCCATCTGTGACCTGGTGTAGAACATAGAATTATTTTGATGGAAAATAACATGTTGGTTTTATGAGGTAAGGAGTAGTCTATACATGATGTTATGCATTTTGGGGGATAGGTAAATGATGTGAGATATTGAGGGTAAAGTGACATGTCTAATCTAATTTGAAGTTTTTATAACACCAACTAAAATAAAATAAAAATTATTTTGAAGGAGGATAAAGTGTAACCTGAGGTAGATCTGTTAAGTGGGAGGTTTTTCAATGTAGTGGGTGGAGCTTCCCAACCAGCAGCTGTGGCTCCATATTGTGTTTCTTCTTCAATGGGCAGTACAACATCAATGTGGATCTTTTCAGTTTCTGCCTTTGGGCATACTTTCACCTATGCAATAACATAGTGTTAACCTGTTCAACAAAGACAATGCCTTAGGCTACTTCTAAGTCTATAAATCAGTAAAACAACATTAAAGTATAAAGTAATTATTGATAAACCTTAATTTATGTCATGAATAACTAAAAGCGATATGAAAAGAGATTTATTAAGTTAAAATAAAAATAGATGGCAGAAGTAGTATATTTAAAAAAAATTAAACAGGGCTATAAAATATTGTTTCTGTGTACATTTTTTCTTACGTACAATAATTTTGAACAATCCAAGATTTTCCTTTTCCAATTCTGAAATAAGTTTGACTTTTTCATCTGCATCTGAGTTGTACACTGATTTTAATACTGTAATCTATACATTAAAATCAATTTAATATGAAATTTATAAAAAACAATAATCTGTAATTGTATATACTATTGTATAAAAATGTATGTATGTATGTATGTATATATATATATATATATATATATATATATATATATATATATATATATATATATATATATATATATATATATATATATATATATATATATATATATATATATATATATATATATATATATATATATATATATATATATATATATATATATATATATATATATATATATATATATATATATATATATATATATATATATATATATATATATATATATATATATATATATATATATATATATATATATATATAGGCCTATATATATATATATATATATATATATATATATATATATATATATATATATATATATATATATATATATATATATATATATATATATATATATATATAGGCCTATATATTTTATATATATATATAAGAGAAACACATACATATTATATAGGCTTACATATATATGCCTTACACATGCATATAGAATTTTATGTAGGCCTATTATATTTATGATATATATTATGAATTATTATGCCTATAATTAAGGGCCTATATTTAATATCAGCTTAGTGCTAAATTGGTTATGCTTACATTCACATTGCCATCAAAGAAAAAGCATTAACATATTACATTAGAATGATTAGATTGTATGGTAAAGTAGTGAAGTAGGATACTATTATAAAAATTATTAATTAATAATTAAAGTATAGGCCTAGTTTATATAATTATTAATTAGTTTTACCTCATCTGTCTGCTCTTCAATGTTGCTACTGCCTGAGTCATTATTGGAATATTGTTTAGCTGTGTTATCATTGTAACTTGTAATTTTATTGAGATCCATTTAGAAAACTACTAAAGGCTAATAAAAATGGAAGTAAAGACTAATTAATAATTAATATGCGTAGAGTCTAGATCTATACTAAAATAATTGATCTCATTAATATAATATAGAGTCGGTCGAAGGCCTATTAGTTAGATTTATTAATATTATTAATAATTTTATAATATTAATAGGCCTAGATCTAATTAATTATTAATAAACTATTAATAATTAAAATGTTGAAAATCACGGATTTTAAACTTCAATATTTACTTTTAGTTAGATAAAAAAAACCCGAAGTAAATGAAGATAGACCTTACATTATAGCCAACTTTGGCATTATTTTAATTGATGTTGCAATAATCGGCAACCTCAGCATGATTGATAGATCTAGTATTAGTATGAATGAATGATCCGTTTGTATAAAGAAAAACCCATTACTAAGCAAATGTTACTAAAATTAGTTCGCCTAAAAAAGTTTCGTCTTTTTTGTAATAAGCTCAATTTATTTCGTATTTTGAAGAGTGTAGCCATAGTAACTGAAAACAATTGTTCAACGTTATAACGAGCTGACCCGCGACGTAGCATACGCCGCTATTTAGTTTTAAACCTATTTTTAGTAATTCATATTTTTTTAAATTCGATAATATTTTGCTTTAAAACACTATCAGTAGCTAGTGAAGGACGATTATCCTCACCCTCGCTTTCCACTCCTCTGCAAAGCAGCCGTCTGTGACTTCAGTTTACAGACGACAATGAAAAGAGCAAGCAGAACTTCTTACCTCTCCTTAGTTTGAAATTGTTTAAAAGCTAAATTATCTGCCCCCAATAGCCGTCACTACGATTGTAAACAGCTCAACAGACTGGCGGGGGTGGTAGCGATATGGTCTGTTGAGCTTACGTCTTGGTGGTGTCTCGCATGGTCCCCACATAGAGATTTATATATATCGTTATAGATTAACGTATTTGTTCTTTCGGCTAGATCTACATAACATGCCATTTGCGATGTTGACAATGCATTTTCCAGTAACATTGTTAACAGTTAGAGGCCAAGGGCAGTTTAGTTTTAGTCAGTCATCTCCCCGCCTTCAAAAATAAAATTAAATGGTATATGGGCCATGGTATTATAATCATAGGCCTATTTGATATATAGGCCTACTAAGATATGGCATATGGACCCAAATAATTATATATATATAGGCCTATACATATATAAATAAATATATAATATAAATATATATATAGGCAAATATTTATTTTATATAGCCTAGTATTAATATTTTCAATTAAATAGGCTATATAAAATAGACTCGATACATTGCTATCTCGACATATGAGTCATGTTTTGCTATAAATATGAGCAAATTTTGTGATACGAGGAGCCAGATTAGCGAGTTTCACAGTTCGTAGACAAGAAACACCCTGAGCAATTTGTAGCTGGTCAGGCATCTAATCTATTTTTAAATTTAGAGACCAAGAAACAAACATTTTTGGACAGTTATTTTTTGCACAGTAGGATTTAAGTTCTATGATGTTGAGTGAAGTTTAGTTTTTTTAATAAAGCTGAAGAATAAAGTGTATCATTAAGAGCAGAGTTTCTTCCAGGCAAAAAAATTTACCGCCCCCCCCCCCCAAAACGAAATTAAATTTATATAATTTATATAGAAAATATATACTTTCAACAGTGTCCGCCCCGCCCCCCCCCCCCCCCCCCCCCCCCCCCCCCGGAGAAAAAAGTCTGGAAGAAACACTGATTAAGAGTGTAACGAGGCTTCAAATTTAAGTAACCAAAAGAGTTTGTATTAACAGTGTAGTAAGTATGTGAACAAAGTCAAGTTTCCTCCATCATCTTCAGTAAGCTCAAGTCATCTGATTTACAAGGAAAATACACTTTATAAAAGTTTATTTCTTCACACTATTTTTAATTGTTTTACACAATATTTGGCATTAATATTATTTACATTATTTATAACACAATTTTCTTATAACAGGATAAGTGGGAGGTAATTTGGGGCCTGGAACAGATTAATGGCACTTAAATTCATTCCAAAATGGGAAATTTTTTAAAAAGATTATAAGAGCAATTAATTTGATGTATGCACAAATAAGATTACAGAACAATTAAATTAGTATCTACAGGCAGCACTGTTTATAATAAAAACACCCACATATTTAATTTTGCTTTTACATGTGCAGTTTCTCTATTTTTGAGTCTCCAACATGGGTAAACCAGCATGTCATTTTGTTTCTTTCTGTATTACTGTTCGGATTATAAAAAAGGTACTGATACAATAAAAAAATATAAACTTCCTTAGGGCTAATATGGTGAATGCAGTTTGATGCGAAATTAAAATTAAATAGAGCTTGCATTAATTTTTGCCTTAAGTTTCAACTAATTTAATTTCTCTTAAATATCTTGCAAATCAGACACAAATTCACTTTTATATCAATTTAATGTATAAAGTCCTTATACTATAATTTATAATTTAATGTGTTAAGAAAAACAATGCCATAAAGCAGCAAAGTTATCACTATTCCTACATATTACAAATCAATAAATAATGTAAACATTAAGAATAAATTAGAAATGTCAACATAAATTACTAAATATTCTCACAAAATGTGTGTTACACATATCTAAATGAGTATCATAAAGGCAGTAAAGAAATAAAAAAGTAAACATTCCATGAAATCATGAACAATAATCAATATCAACATTGTTTATTGGACCACATATAAAGGGCTGCAACTTCACATTTTTGCCCTAGGCTGGATTTATAATATTCAAGCAATGTTCATCTGGTCTTCTTGTATGTTTCCTTAGATTAACTTTTATTTGCATTTCTATCTGGATCCCATCTGACAATATCAAGCTAGGGTCTTATCCATGCTCACTTGCCCAAATAATACAATTACAACAGCGTAATTGTTAGTCTCTAGAGAACAGCATGTGCTAGGAGTGTTGAACACATGGCCCCAAAAAATGGGCCATTATGGCACCCCTGATCAGCTGTTTACACAGAAAACAAAAGTTGCTCTTGCAGTTCCAGCACTTGATGTGGTTGTTGTGGTCAGTTTTCTTCAAGTTGAGCTGTTTGCACTTAGGACATTGGCACTTGTTGGCTGAAAGATGTGGTTTGACTGGGAACCATGCCTGGACCTGTTTAAACTGTGGGAGACACAAAGTTAAAATCTGATCAAACAACTTACAGGTCAATGATTTTATAGCAGATCTATTTATGGCAAAACTATTTTGGTGACCAAAACTTTTTAATAAAGAAAGAGTGTCTTATTTTAGTGAATTTAAAAGCTTTTCTTATAACGTTTTTAAAATTTAGTTTTGTTTCTTTTACAACTTATTTTTTAAAAGTAATCAGACGGCCTACTATATTCATTTTTTCCATTCTGTTAATTCATTCTGAAGTTGACAACCCAGGGGTCGGCAACCTTTTGAAGCGGAAGAGCCAAAAGTTTCAATTTTCAAAATTTCCCTGGTTTTAAAGAGCCACTAACATTTTTTTATTTCAAATATTTTATTTTTTTATTAAGATTATTAGTATTTGTTCAAGGAGCTGGAGAGCCGCATCTTGATATCAAAAGAGCCGCATGCGGATCGCGAGCCGCAGGTTGCCGACCCCTGTGACAACCCAATGATATATTTGCTTTAAAATTAAAACCCAATCACTTGCTTGGGCAATTATCTGCCCCCTTTTAACATTTGTTAGAGCTTATGATCCTGTGCTTAAGTCTATAGAAAGTCCCAAAGTCCACTCAGGTCTGATGGGTACTTGACTCATGTTAGGGAAAAAATGGCGGCTGGTCATAGTGCTGACCATACTAATCCTCATGTGTCTTGGGCGTGCAGGGGAAAAAGTTGATGAATACGATTTGCAGTTGAATCTCAGACATGAGACCCCCCCCCCCCCCCTAGTGCTAGTACTTAATCCTGTTATCTCCCCTCTTGTTACTTAATATAGTGCTACTCTTTTAATTAATATTTAATGACTTATATATAATATCTAATTTGATTGAAAATTATCTAATTTTGTGTTGTTATTAGTAATTAATTTTTAGCAAAATAAGAACATAATTTTTATATTTTATAATTAAGTTAAAGGATTTGACCACAAAACCTGATCAAACTTGTAAAACAGTTGTAAAACACATCATGTATCACTGACTGATTTTTAACTCTTGAATAACCAAAATCCATCCCGCCCAGGTTAAAGGGTTAAATCCAAGTTCTTACAAAATGTGTTCCATTGTGACATGGCATGCTATAACAATACAGTCCCAATTATTATGAATTTATTGAGTCAGTACAATTTGGACAAATTGAATAAAGGATGAAGTTAACTTACATCATATGGTTTTCTCAATGGACTGTTAGTGTCATCTTTAGGTGCATGAATAAATAACCTGCAACTTCCTCTGTGGTATGCAAGCTCTTCAGCACACAGCCAACAAAAGGAAGTGCCACATTTGCAAAGCATATGATTGCACCTATTAAAAGAAGAGATTATTAAAGTTCATTATTTATTCAACAAAACCCATTAGACTTAATTTATTAACTTATCAACAAAAATTGATAGAAATTGTAAATAAGTTATCCAAACATCATTTATTAATCGCATCCATGAAGCTAAACATTAAAAAATAATTGTTTGATTCACCCTTACCCTTCATTTTTTTCTATAGCAATTTTACATCCAGGACAGAATTGTGTATTTGCTCTAAGAAAATTTTCATTTTCCATTTTTTCTTGAATTTTTTTCTTCAGTTTAACCAACTTTTCATATTTCGTGGCCCTAAGAAATTTTCTGTTGAACCGCTCTTCTAAAATCTTCAACTTCTCTTCATCAGATGTAGGCCTACAAGGACTGCCCTGCAGGAAAAAGCATTGTTAGGTTGAAGAAAATGTGCATTGAAATGTCCAGTAAAAACATGATCTTCAGGCTCAAGACAAACACAGCATGTCACAAGCTTGACAACAGCAATCTATAGGTAAGCTTCTGACGGCCTACTATATTTATTTTTTCCATTCTGTTAATTCTTTCTGAAGTCAACAACCCGCATGATATGTTTGCTTTAAAACCCAATCACTTGCTTGGGCAATTATCTGCCCCCTTTTAACATTTGTTAGAGCTTAAATGAAGATGTTGGAAAGTAGACAGCTGAATAAACCTAATTGTGTGATTTTTAATAAAAATCTTGTTAGACAGCAATGTTTAGTTTTCGAATATACAACTACACCTAGCTGAACGTAGGCCAATTTTATCTATAGATAAAAAAGAATGTATAATTTTCTGTCTTTTATGCCTTTCCACAGCGATCATCCAATTGCAGTGAAACTGTGCAAGATATTGAGAAGGTTTCTACCACAATTCATTTTATTATCAGAGTATGCAGTTGGATGCCCCAAGTTCCCCCATGACTACCTCAGCACCTGGGGGTCCACTGATTGGGCGTCCAGTACAGGGGACTAGGAACACTACTCAATGGTCAAACTGCACCATGGGCGTCCTCTGGTCTCCTATGGTCCGAAGCACCCTGGGCTGCTACATGAACAATAGGATGCCTAGATTTGTTTTAAAGTGCACCCTACACTAAAAATACAGTGGGCTACTCCCATCAATGACTAAACCAACCAGGAGTGGTTCAAAAGAGCCCCCTGAATTGCCTGACACCTAGGCGGTCACCAACAGTTGTTCTACCTCACTCTGAGGGTAAACAACATACACTCTAAGTCTTCATACAGTTGTTCGACCTGACTCTGAGGGTAAACAACATACACTCTAAGTCTTCATACAGTTGTTCTACCTCACTCTGAGGGTAAACAACATACACTCTAAGTCTTCATACAGTTGTTCTACCTCACTCTGAGGGTAAACAACATACACTCTAAGTCTTCATACAGTTGTTCGACCTCACTCTGAGGGTAAACAACATACACTCTAAGTCTTCATACAGCTGTTCTACCTCACTCTGAGGGTAAACAACATACACTCTAAGTCTTCATACAGTTGTTCTACCTCACTCTGAGGGTAAACAACATACACTCTAAGTCTTCATACAGTTGTTCGACCTCACTCTGAGGGTAAACAACATACACTCTAAGTCTTCATACAGTTGTTCTACCTCACTCTGAGGGTAAACAACATACACTCTAAGTCTTCATACAGTTGTTCTACCTCACTCTGAGGGTAAACAACATACACTCTAAGTCTTCATACAGTTGTTCTACCTCACTCTGAGGGTAAACAACATACACTCTAAGTCTTCATACAGCATACCCTGACATCTGGGCAGTAGTGTGGGCATACTCAAGCTCCAAAACTAGGATTAAAGAAATGTAGTGCTTTTATTGTTTACATTTAAATAACCTCAGTTCTATCAACCAAAAATGATAAATTTGGCATCTAGGAATAGCTGATATGCTCCATGCTGATACTTTAATGTTTCTCACAAAGAGTGTGGTTTAATTTTAGTCTTTGTAAATTACTTGATGATATTCAGCTAATGCATTGTTTTGTGATTGAACACATATTAAATTCAATTCCTTTCTCCTTAGAACAATTCATGGCAGGCCAGCTAGATGTTTATAAACAACTACGCCCAGCCTAGTGTAACTCCCTTTTATTGATTAAATTGCTTCAGCTGGTTAAAATAATAAACTTATGAAATAGTTTGGTCCTTAACTAGGGCCTACCACAGACTGTTACACTTACCAAATACAAACATTTTAGCAATTTTGTTTCTAGCGCTAGAACTTTGGTTTTAGACAAGAATTTATCTTAGTATTTTAGTAAAGTCTATAGGTGTTATAAACATGCTAAAACGGCAGACACTGCTCATAGCTAACCTGATGCCAACATCTTCTGCACTCAGTACAAAAAGAAAACAGACAAACAGTGCAGTGAGCAAGATGGAGACTCTCTTCTGCTTCTGCTATGACCAAACTGTTGCATCGTGGGCAGTAGTCAGTATCAGCCATAGCATCCAGTGTTTTCTGGTGGGGGTAGAGTTACAAAATAGGTTCAAATCAATAAGTTAGATTTTAAGCTGATTATAAGACAACTTACTCAGTTCAATGATAAAATTAGTTTTAACAAAATGATCTTCTAAATTTAATTATCATTAAATCCAAACTAAAATAAAGTATTAGTCCTCAAACATTTCTACATGTAGAACATATTCTAAATATTAGTTGAATAGGTGTTGTACTAAAAAAAATAATAAAGCTGGAGTGAGTTCCCATATATTTCCTTGATAGCTTTATTTGTATATCATAACAGTAAGGGTTAGGACTGCATATTAAGTGGAATCTGGCTATAATAAAATAGTAGTTAATTTGTGACCAAACCACTAATTTTTTAGATAACACGTATAGCTGAAAAAAAAACAACTCTTAGAATATGCTGCTTAGCGAGAATATAATTTAAATAATATTTTCAAGGTTTTTGAGAAAATTGGGCAAAAAAGTAAACTCATAAGTGGTAAGTACCACTTCTGAGTTAGTAAAATCGCTCAAAAGTTGATAGAGACCTGCATTAATGATCAAATGGACCTACTTTAACTTGAAATTTTGTCTTTCTAACCAAAACAGTATGGAAGTTATTAAGGAAATGGAAATAAAGTACCAATCATATAAAGTGAAATAGCTCAAAAGTTGATACAAATCTATGTACAGGATCTCACTTTTGTAAGTAAAATTTCAGCTTAACAGAAATGTGGAGGGATGGAGTGGCCTAGTGGTAGGGAGCTAGACTGCTAACCTGCAAGTCTCGAGTTCAAAGACAGGTTCAATTCAGTTGAACATCTTTTAGTCCACCCAGCTCTGATGGGTACCTAACTTACATTAAAGAAAGTACAGATGGCTGGGCATATTACTGATCACAGTATCCCTTCATAAGCCTAGAAATAGGTGAATTATACTTCACTTGCCCCATAGACCATAAGGTTTGGAAGGTGAACTTTACTTTTCTGACAGAAATATTACTGAAGTTACAAAGTTTACACATAAACACACACACAAAGACAAGACAGCAAAACTGGAATTTCCAACTCATGGAGTATAGAATTGAGAATTGCAAAATCTCAATGACGATTTTTGCTCAATTACAACATTTCTCCTCTACTCTGTATTTAAGAAAGCAAACAGCGGCCATGACAGTACCTGCAACAACAACTTCTCCCATCTGTTGTAAGCTTCTGGTCCTAAAACAGCCTGGACAATAGATGGTGGTAGAATTGTGTTACATTTGATGTCTGGACACCTGGGAAATTAAAGGTGATTAGGTCACGGTGGACAGTTTGGATGCAAAATTCTAACAAAGATTTATCTGTAAAAAGGTTTTATGAGATATTGTGACAAGTAAACTTTTACTTAACGTACTCTAGGTAAAATTTAAGCATAGCTTACTTCAAAGCCTCGACAGTGCCATCTCTAACATGCAAGTCACAAAACTCCCTCATACAATCTGTACAGAAGAAATGCTGACACTCCTGGAGTTTATGGAAATGGATGCCAGGTTTCTCCATCAGGCATACAGGACACTCCTGCATTGACTGACAGAACTCAAGTCTCATCTGCTCTTGGTTGTACCTGTGCCAGGAGGGCAGAAAAACCGTTTTTTTTAATTTCATTAGTTTGTAATTTTTATATATTAATATTAGGCCTACTTAGTATTTCATTAAAAAAAACAACAAACAATCTAATTTTGTTTTATTTGCTTATTAAACAGAAAGAAAATTTCACCCTGTAAATATAATTTTAGCATGAATGAAAGTAAGCCAGTGTTTGCATAAGGGGTACTATTTAAAAATTTTAAAAAATTATTTAACTAAAACGAGTTATATCCCTTTTTTTATCAACATATTTGTTTGGAATTTCATTTGCTAAATTAATGTTCAATTTTTGCATCTTTTACGTAACTTGGAAATTTTAATGTACTAAATTTGAAATACACAAGAGACAAACGACTAACCTGATCATTTTGCCAATGACTTCTCCTATTATGTCAACAAGTGAACTTTGACCTTCACCATCATTAACAATTTGAGCCACATGTAGATAAACATGATCTGTAATCCCCAAAAACCTAAAAAACAAAAAGCCAAGTATTAATTGATTAGAACTTTCAGACATTAGCATAATAACATAATTTGATATTTCCAGCTAAATAAAATAGAGAACCTTTATTTTTTGCTTAGAGCAAATCAAGGTATTCTTTTAATTAATAACAACTTATTATCTATATGTATAATTCTCTTCTTGGAGACGTTAGAAAACAACAAGCTGAAAGCGCGCCTAGCAGTCCCCTTTCTTCCTCTCTAGGCATATCGCAACCACCCCCACATGATCTGGTGAGCTGTAGTTCACGCTAATTGTTTACAATCGTAGAGCCGGGTTTAGTGGCGCCTATTAGGCCTATTAGATAATTTTGTTTGAACTATTTTAAACTTAGGGGAGGTAACTAAGAGGAGGCTGCTTTCACAAGGGGGGGGGGGGGGAAAAGGAGGGCTTTAGTGTTTTAAAGCAAATATTTTCAGTGACAGCATTGGTGCTGTCGAATTCACAAACTGCAAACTGTAGTAGAAAATAAAACTAAATAGCGGCGTGTCAGTTGGTTACCATAATTGCTTTTCTCTTATATTGTGGCTGTACAGGAAAATACCCACAATTTTACCTGAGCAGATTATTTTCCAGCCAATAAATCCAGGTGAATACAATAACCATTGGCTTCCCCTCTTGCCAAAGATTGTCCAGCATTTGACCAGTACATTCAAGCTGTGTGCTGGTCAGCCATGGACATGACAGCTGGTAAGATGGGGGGTCACTTGATGGGTAGGTGGGTGGGAAGGTGATGTCCAGGTACAGAGGAGATAAATACTTCACATCAAACGAGCCTGGCCATCTGTGGTCTGACATATAAAGTAGGTTTATCTCAGAGGAAAAATAAATATTTAGATATTGGCAAAACCTTAAGTTAACTTGAGGGATAGATGATCAATATTGTCATGGTGGATGGGGGAACTAAGGGGTAATTAATTACATTTTTCTTAAATTTTAAACACTAAAAAGAAAAAAATGCATCAAATATTTTGTGATGAGTACTACACCTACCCGAAGTTGAACTGTTGAGTGGGAGGTTTTTCAAGGTGGTGGGTGGAGTTTCCTGACCAGCAGCTGTGACTCCATATTGTGTTTCTTCTTCAATGGGCAGTACAACATCAATGTGGATCTTTTCAGTTTCTGGCTTTGGGCATATTTTCACCTGAAATGGGCAGTACAACATCAATGTGGATCTTTTCAGTTTCTGGCTTTGGGCATATTTTCACCTGAAATGGGCAGTACAACATCAATGTGGATCTTTTCACTTGCTACCTTTGGACACACTTTCACCTATGGCATTTTTCACATGGGTTAGCATAAGGTGAAACATAATTAGAAATATATTTTTTACTGGGCGGGTAAATAGATTGTATGTTATAAAATAAGTGAAAATGTTATGTACGAGACTTTACACCCAATCAGTTCCAATCTCACCATGCTCCATTAATTGAAAAACAACTTCAGATATCAATTACAAAAACATATGGGGTTATTATAACTATGTTGTCTTTTGTGAAGATATTAAACTTTTAAAAAACATTTTGACTTACACAAAATTTAAATAATCCATTCTTTTCATTATCACCTGCTGAAGTAAGCTGTACTTTTTCGTTATCATCTGTGTTATAAATTGATGTTAGGGCTGTAACCTACAAAACATTGGGAAAAAAACATGTAGTGAATCAGAAAATTGATAATCATAAACCCGTTAATTAACCACTTAAAAAATTGGTCATAGTTCTGATAGCAGGAGCTTTCTTTCTTCCAGAAAATCAAGTTAACATTTTAATTCTAGATAGTGACATATCTGATAATGAAAGGAAACTTTTAACCAAATAGGGAAAAATAATTAGGCCTGAATTATTTATAGAAAAATCAATTAGCTTTGAACAGATGAGTGACCAATAAGTAAATTATATCTAGACATGTATCTAACCTCGTCTCTCTGCTCCTCTAGGTTCTTGTCATACAAGTCACAATTGTAGGAAGTTGAGCACATTGTAGGGCCTACTCACATAGGTAAACTAGACGTTTCATTAATACATTATTAGTTTATTTATAATCCTAAAAATATGATTTATTATTAATACATGTAAAAAGACATTATTATATCTCAATAGTTTTCTTTATTAAGTGATAGTTGGCTGTATTTATTATCACTATGACTTTAGTATTTTTCCTCTGATAACAAAATGATATAAAATGCTAGCTGGCTTTATAACAGGACATTTTGTACGAGGTGGTTAGCTTCAACAAACATTCAGACTTCTTTAATAGTGTTAAAATTTTAATTTTAGGAAATTTTGATTATTTATTGTATGATATCTATCAAATGAATTTTAAACTTAAAAAACAAGTTTAGCCCATAAGATCGACATTTAAACTTCTCCAAAAATGCCTTTAGTTTCTGTCTATGATCAATGGCCATCATACTATTCACTGTGGCAGCCATATTGTTTATTCTTAAGCTGATAAAGCAACTAAATGAGAATTTGTTTCCTGGTGGTCCAATCTACCCAGGTAGTAGCTTGTATTGATGGCTGAAGATTCAGATTGTGTTGGGTGGGGAATTATTACAAAAGTGAAACTGCAGGTTGTAATTAAGGCTTGACGTTCTCTGTATTTGCAACTTTTGTAGATTTAGATCTACCAAGATTCTTAACATTAACTTAAAATATTACATTTAAAAAAATATTTCAAGCCTTAAATGACGTCATGATTTTTTTGACATTTTTACCTCCAGCCACCCCTCTATCACACATTGTCTCAAAAAGCCAGACCCGGCTCCCCTAAAATGAAGTCACATCTCAGCCTACAACCCCCCTCAAAATAGCAATCTTACAATCTTGACTGTGTTGGTCAACATAGCATACATTATAGAGCATTTTAGTCAATTTCTATTACAATTTATTAAAACGTTATTTAAAACGTGAAAGTATTACTAAAATAATTTTCTAAATTTACTTTTTACTTTCTCGAATACGAAGTATAGAGAAAGTATTGTAATCGTGCAAAAAAAAAAATCAAGATTTTTGCAAATCTTGAGGTTTTACACCTCCCTGAGTCGTAAAAACATAGTTCTGCAATCTTGTCCGTATGTCTGTGTGTGTGTATGTGTGTGTGTATGTGTCTGTGAACACGATAACTCCAGTAGCGTTACAGCTAGGTTGATGAAATTTCAAATACAGGTATTATATCAAATTTGTAGTTCTGTATCAACTTTTCAGCGATTTCCGAGAACCGGAAGTGGAGCTTATTCTACTTTCAATTTTTCAAAAGCCTATAGCTTGAGTACTGTTTCAGATAGATAAATGAAATTTCACATGTAAGTAAAAGATCTAATTCTCTGCCTTCGGTCAAATTTTTAGCTATTACCGTTGACAAGAAGAAGTAATTTACGCTACATCAGATTTCTGAAAAAATGCATGTGAATTTATAAAGTACTAATAATATTCAGCAGTATCATACACATAGTGTTTGGCATTTACTTGGTGCGCAATTCTTTATCAACGAGATTCTATTCTATTTTTATAAGTTTTAAGTAATTAAAAATGGATATATTCCGAGTTGCCATCCCCTGTAGTTTTATATAAGAATATTCGAGAAAATTTAGGGAAGATCACTACCGGTTTATTTATAATGCAAAAGTCATAAAGTGTGAAGTCACTTTATCTGAACCCCTCCCTCCCTCCTCCTCTTCACACAATGTCATGAATTGTGGACCCCCTTCCCCTATGACAGCCTATGAGTGTGATTTTGTGTTTATGGACAACCCTTTAATAATATTAACAATAATTATTATTAAGTTAAGGCTTAATTATAATTAAGGGTAGGAGCCTTAGGCCCGCCCTTAGCCAAACAAGACATAACCGAAATGACGAATGTTACAGTACCTTAGTACAGGTCAGTTACTGAGTTAGTTAATCAATAATAACATTGTTTGTTGTTATGTAATATGTATGTTTGTATGTAATAAATAAATAATGTGTAAGTCTCAGTGAGTTCTCAGTTAAGTATTAAAAATAAAATATGTTATTGTGTAGATCTATAACTTATAAGTATAATAAGTAGACTAATAGTAGTTAAGTAGCCTTAAGCTTAATAAGTAAGTAAGTAGGCTTAGGCCTACTTACTTACTTACTAGATTCTAGACTACTTAGAGAATAAAAAATAAAATCCAACTTTTCATTACTTTACTTTTGTAAATTCATGGTTTTGTTAATGATTGTTTAATAAATGTTATTGTTACTGTTAGTCTTCCCGTAGCTAGTCTAGGTAGACTTTACTTCACTTTAGAGACTAGAGAGACTATTGTACTTGTAGACTGTAGACGTACATTTTTCTTGATGGCGCAATGGCAGGTAGAATCTAGCTAGATAATCTAGCCGCAATGATTCACCACTGATCTGTTCATCAGTTTGCTGGTACTGGTAGGCCCTAATTTAATTTTAGACTAAAATTTTTAGTTCACGTTTGAATTTGATGAGCAATGTTTACATTAGTGGTTTTAAGCTATTTCCTGGACAAAAGAGCTTTTAAAAAGGGTAGCCATAATTTAATAAATAATTCAGTGAGGAAAGTTACGACAAGCTGAGCTCAATTTGTAAAAAAATATTTTTTTTAAATAGCAGGATGTGTTCTACAAAAGAAAAAAAATAATGAGAAACAATAAGCATCCAGGATTTGCCTTTTGAGCAATAAGGAACAGTAACTCATTGGATTTTATTCAGAACCATTTTATTTATAAATCACGATTAATTTCCCTTGGCTGACCGAGGGAATATTTTTAACAACTAAATTTGAAAACAATGACATGAACTTTTGTACATGATATTAATAACATGAAATATATACACCAGCGAGTCAATCAACTCTAAATTGAAAAACTATCTTGAATTAATCACCAGGGGCTTCTGAGTCAACAACAATCACACCAGACTTTGTGACCATTATAGTACAAAGTTCATTGGTAACAAACCTAACAGCAATAGTAGCCTCCCCTATTAAGTAGGCAGTAGTTGTCGCTCTTTGCTGCTGGTGCCAACAACACAGTATTTGCTTCAACAAACAAATAAAAACTAGAAGCAAAACGATTCCAAGTGTACAGAATGTTTTGAATATCACAAACATATCTTTCTCATCACAACCAAGATCACATATTATGTTAGATGCAATAACTTCTCATGGTGTTGAACATAAAGCAGACATCATGATATTTTATATAACAAACATCATGATGTCAGCTGTAGTAAAGCATGAAGGGCGAAAGTTTGCCCTGTTGTGTCATTAACCAAAGGACTCTCAGTCCAGCCAAATTTATATTCAGCGTAGTTTGGTAGGCAGTCTCCCGTTTGGCCAATGCTGTATTCGGTGTAGTTGAAATGACAGTTCCTAGTTTAGCCTATTCTGTATTCGGCGTAGTTGAATGGACAATTCCTAGTTTAGACAAATTTGTATTCGGCGTAGATGAAATGACAGTTCCTAGTTTAGCCAATTCTATATTCGGCGTAGTTTCCAAGAGTTTCTAGTTTAGACAACTTTGTATTCGGCTTAGATAAATAAGCAGTTCCTAGTTAAGCCAAAAATGTATTCCAAGACAATTCCTAGTTTAGACAAATTTTTATTCGGCGTAGTTTCCAAGAGTTTCTAGTTTAGCCAAAAATGTATTGAACGTAGGCCTACTTAAGTTAAATAGCCAGTTCCTTGTCTAACCAACTCCCGCCTTAGCACTGTGTTAATTAAGTGCACCACTTGACCACATACCTTATGACTCTATCTGGTATTGTTTTATTTGTAGAACAATCAAGCCTCTACAATTAACGTTTGTACAATATGACGGGATATACCAAGTCTAGCAATGAGTCTGGTCCATTGCGACGCCGTGTTATGTTGTGTTATTATTGTGGGTAGCATTTAGATAGGTATGAAACCACCCATCTTGATTGTGTTATTATTGTGGGTAGCATTTAGATAGGTATGAAACCACCCATCTTGATTGTGTTATTATTGTGGGTAGCATTTAGATAGGTATGAAACCACCCATCTTGATTGTGTTATTATTGTGGGTAGCATTTAAATAGGTATGAAACCACCCATCTTGATTGTGTTATTATTGTGGGTAGCATTTAAATAGGTATGAAACCACCCATCTTGATTGTGTTATTATTGTGGGTAGCATTTAAATAGGTATGAAACCACCCATCTTGATTGTGTTATTATTGTGGGTAGCATTTAGATAGGTATGAAACCACCCATCTTGATTGTGTTATTATTGTGGGTAGCATTTAAATAGGTATGAAACCACCCATCTTGATTGTGTTATTATTGTGGGTAGCATTTAAATAGGTATGAAACCACCCATCTTGATTGTGTTATTATTGTGGGTAGCATTTAGATAGGTATGAAACCACCCATCTTGATTGTGTTATTATTGTGGGTAGCATTTAAATAGGTATGAAACCACCCATCTTGATTGAGAGCGACAGTGGCACAACGTTAACAAACCTAAGAAAACAACCGATACATTTGTTCGTGAGATTCTCTACGTGAAGCTGTTCAAATCACAGTGGACATCGTAACTGGAATGGTTAGTTGTGGCCTTGACGTTAGTTGTGGCCTTGACGACCCGCGTGTTCCGGAAGTGGAACAAGCCAATCAAATTTAAGAAGGTCTTTCGTCTCCCTCCTAGGGTAGATGGAACAAGCGAAACCATTCTAACAAGGCCATTCGTCTTCCTCCTCAGGTAGATCAGCATCTTTCACCTTACACCTGTAAGTCCTGGTCACACAGGCTGTGTTGGTGTCGTCGTCACCATGACAACAATCCACATCCTCCCCCTGTTTCCGCCTGATTTTGAGAACAAACTTGGGCGAGACGGTCACGTGAGCACATGCCCTGGCGTGGTTGAACAGGCCGCAGCCGAAGCAGCAGCAGCAGCAGACAAAACAGTGCAGGTGGCGTCAGGTGTCCGACTGACTGCTGCTGCCCTGACGCAGGCTGATCTTCGTGTGCACGGTGCCGTTGGTCGAGCGGGTGTCAAGTTCAAGGTCGGAGCCGGCGAGCAGGCGTTTCCCGAGATGGACGCTGGGGTGGGTTTTCCTGTAGACGTAAGCCTTGCAGGCCACCTTCATCCGGGTGCGGAAGTTCTTTGACATGATGGCGTAGATGATGGGGTTGATGCAGGAGTGGATGAAAGGGAGGCCGAAGATGGCAATCTGGGGGAGAGAAACTGATTTTTTATTTACTGATGTTTTGATGGAAATATAATTTTTATTGTATATATTTAGTTTTGATGGAAATACAATATGGAATTGTAAATTGTTACATCGATTTCTTTAATTGCAAGAACTGAAAGAATATTTTTTTTTAAAATAATGATGTTGCTTATTTCTGGATGATAATTTTAAAACATGTTTAATTTCTACTGTATAATATGTGATTGTTATAGAGAGCTGGGAAAATTGATGTGTTCATTAGAGTTCTATTGGCTAAGTTAGCCATCGCTCAGTGGGCTACTGGCGCACACGATATCCAGCTAGGACTTTGACTGTGGTCAAGTTGAAAGATAAACGCCCCAAGCAAAAGTACCAAGACGATGTTATGGCTAATCCCTTCCTACACAACCTCAATTTCTTCTTTTATCTTTTTATTGCCAGCTTTTTATTTAAAATTTAAAAAATTTCAAACTTAAAAGAGACCCAAAAAAATGCCTAAGTTATCAATTTAAAGAAAGTAAGTTGACAGAGAGCCAACTGGTGTTGGTCTTACCTTGGCAAAGAACACCGACTGGTGATAGACCCAGCTAAAGCCGATCTTCTGTAGCACTATAAACACCAACTTCGGGCCCCAGCACAACAGGAAAACTAGGATGATGGTAATCAGCATCTTGATGACCTGTGGGTCAACATCACAATGTCATAGCTGTGTATGTATGTTTGTATGATTGCATATATGTGTGGTAACTTTGTATGCTAATAGCATGTAGGACAGTAGTCACTCCTCCCCTCCCCCCCCCCCCCACACACACAGACATCATTACAAGCATACGAGTGGTCAAGATGTGTCACAGACAACAGTTTGGGGAATAGCCATCACAGAAAACAGTTTGGGGAATAGCCATTATAGACAACAGTTTGGGGAATAGCCATTACAGACAACAGTTTGGGGAATAGCCATTACAGACAACAGTTTGGGGAATAGCCATCATAGACAACAGTTTGGGGAATAGCCATCATAGACAACAGTTTGGGGAATAGCCATCACAGATAACAGTTTGGGGAATAGGCCACAAAGGCAAACCAACGTATAATGATTTTGTTATAACAATTAATAAAGGATATTAAAAACGACCAAGTGAAGACAGAAATATAAAAGTTCAGCTGCTATTTTTAAAAGTTCGTTAGAAAAAAGTCTATTGTATTCGGAATAGAAAAAAAATATTCTTGAATACAAGTAGCTAAGTTTGAAATACAACTTTTTAAAGATTGTCGGAAACATCAATTGAGTTTTTGACCAAGTTTAAAATATTAATTGATTACAAAAGTCTTTATCTCCCTCTAAAACCTTTCAGCAGTAGCCATACAAAGCGTAACAAAGGATGATTACAATGGATGCAATTCTTTGTGTTAATAATTGACTTCGTGATTGGAGAGTTCATCAATAATGCTTTCAAATAACAAATTACATGACAACATTAAAAAAAAATCTGTTTGATCTTTGCATGGTCGATAAACATCCGCCCATTCACAACACGTTCGAGAATTTAACCTTTAACAATTCCGAAAATTTAACTGTTAACAATTCTGTGAGTTTAACCAATCTCGCTTGTTGAGCTCAGCTAAATGACTGTTTGCTAGGAGAGCTGTGTAATTGTTCAGTGCAAATTGGCACACCAGCTTGTATTCGTGAGGTTCTACGTGCCAGATTTTTGTCCAGCAAGCGACCGAATAGTTCGAGGCTTACAGGTCAGATGCAATAAAAACAAGTACTGGCGAAAAGTCTACCGAATCGGCGGAGTTCCTCGTTTCGAGGAGGGAGGGGGTGGAAGTGAGGTGGAGTCGTGGGTGGGGGAAGGGGTGGATGGGAGAAACAAATAAATCCAGTGAAAAAAAAATTGTTGCCGTACGGATAGGGTTAAGAAAATGATTGGAAACGTGAGCGGAAAGAAATTGTTTGGGTCTGTAGGTGGTTAATATAAAAAACTGGATCGAAATAAAAAAAAACAATATATTTTTTAACCTCAGCATCGGGCAAGCTAGAAGTCACGTCCTTGGAACGTCTGCTTCTAAATGTCTCAATTTTAGTCGACATTTTAAAAGAGAAAACTAAAACTGTACCTAGTTAGACCAACTCACAATGTTATTTTTATTGTATTAGTGTTGTGTGTTTGAAGAATACAAATGCTATTTAAAGAACAACAAGGTTTATCTCCCGTGTAAACTATTCACTGCACATAAGGTATTGCTGTCGTTTAATCGTGTAAAGTTGTTGGGTTGCGTCCCTTGCGGTACAAGAATCTTACAAATTGGACACCTAAATCATAAACTGGAATTTTTATGACGTCATTGCCCGTCTTGGCTATTGATTTTTCGTTAGTTTTATGGCGGAAATTCTGGTGCCGTGTCATACTAACGTCTTACTCGAGTTTGATTTATGCTAATTTATTCATGGAAATCAGAGGGTTGAACTACGGAGGCTTAAGAGAAGAGACAAATAGTCCTTAATCAGGACCGGACAGGACAGTGAAAGGACTTCAAGCACAAGGACGTATTCAATTGTCTTTGTAGCTTTCGTCAAGTGCTGCTTCAGATTTTGAGCACAAAGTTGGTCAGAGTAATTTTATAGACATTTGTTAAGATAGATTGTGTGTGTGTGTGTATATATATGCGTGCGCGCGTGTGTGTGTGAGAGAGAGAGAGAGGGAGAGAATGATTTTTGAGCGATCGCTGAATCATCTCCTAATTTGCAAGGGTACCTAAAATGAGTCGACTCAGTTGAAATAAGTGCCCGGCATAATAACACGAGGTAAGTGTAGTTGGGGGTCTGAAATGCCAACACAGGAAGCTTTCTATCGGCTTTAGACATGCTTGCACGTGCTAGTTGCTGTTGACAGTGTCAAATGTCATGACGTGACACGTGCCAGTCGCTGTTGAAAGTGTCAAATGTCATGACGTCACACGTGCCAGTCGCTGTTGACAGTGTCAAATGTCATGAAGTGACACGCGTGACTAACTTTAATTTTTCAATCGTCAAAAAAAAGATTAGGAATTAAAAAAAAACCCAAGTTGTGGTAAATATTAAGAAATAGAATAGACTGGCATTTGTAGATAGACAAGAGAAACATGTTAGACAGAAAGGAGACAAAGACACATGTTAGACAGAAAAGAGACAGAGACACGAGAGAAAAGACACACATATTGGGCTTAGAAGAGACAAACAAACATGATGGAGTGCGTGTGGTCGAGACGGTGAGTGAAGGTTCGAGTCTACCGTAACCCAAGTGTCGGCAGACGAGTGTCAGGGTTGTCAGAAAAATCTGGACACATGAAAGGCGGGAAATGATCCGGGATCAACTTCTCAATGGGAAGTAGGTGGGGGGGGGGGGGGGAGGAAATTATAAGCGGTGGAATGAAATACGGTAGAGTTTCTTTCGGTTATCTTTTGTGTGTGTGGGGGGGGGGGGGCGAACGAAATAGAATTTATATTGAGAATATAAAATGTTTGCAGTGTTCGCACCTCCACACCGGAAATTAAGTCCGCTCCCCCCCCCTCTCCTCTCCCCCCCCCCCCCCGAAGTTTCAAGTGTCCGCATGAGAGAAACCATGGTAAGGAGTTGGGGCAGTAGTTTAAGGAGGGTAGAGGAGGTAGTGTGGGTGGGTAGGGATGGTAGTGTGAGGTGGGTAGGGACGGTAGCGTGAGGTAGTTAGGGACGGTAGCGTGAGGTAGTTAGGGACGGTAGCGTGAGGTAGTTAGGGACGGTAGCGTGAGGTAGTTAGGGACGGTAGCGTGAGGTAGTTAGGGACGGTAGTGTGAGGTAGTTAGGGACGGTAGCGTGAGGTAGTTAGGGACGGTAGTGTGATTGCTAATGTGCAGTAAATAGTATGTGGCAATGCGGTGATCGTATCTAGCTCAATGTCTTTGTTTCACATATCTTACACCTATCTATCTCACTCCTATCCACCCCAATCTCACCAATTATCTATCTCATCTTTATCTATCTCACTTTCACTCCAATCTCACCTCTATCTAAATCCTCTAGCTCACCTCTATCTCATTCCTATCTCACCCCTCTCTCACCCCTATCTCACCTCTCTTAGCTCTATCTCATCCTTATCTCACCCCTCTCTTACCTCTATCTCACCCTTATCTCACCCCTCTCTCACCTCTTTCTGACCTCTATCTCACCCCTATCTCACCCCTATCTCACCCTTATCTCACCCCTCTCTCACCCCTGTCTCACCTCTCTTACCTCTATCTCACCCTTATCTCACCCCTCTCTCACCTCTTTCTGACCTCTATCTCACCCCTATCTCACCCCTATCTCACCCTTATCTCACCCCTCTCTCACCCCTGTCTCACCTCTCTTACCTCTATCTCACCCTTATCTCACCCCTCTCTCACCTCTTTCTTACCTCTATCTCACCCCTCTCACCCCTATCTCACCCTTCTTACCCCAATCTCACCCCTATCTATCTCACCCCTATCTCACCCCTACCTCACACGTATCTCACCTGTTTTCTCGCACGAAACACCTCAGCACTGTGCTCCCGTGTGGCCTTGTTGAGCATGCTCCGCCTAGACCGGATGTGTGAGTGTCGCTGGGAGCAGGGGGACTGTCCGTGTGCGCCATCTGCTGTAGGGGGCGTGCACTGGCCGCCATCTTCGATCGTCGAAACTGTGTTGTAACCACTGAAACCAAGGGGGTTGACAAGGTGTTATTTATAGGTAACATACTCCAAAAGTGCAGTTTTTTTTCTATTTGTATATCTAATTTACCAAGCTGGGCTTTTTGCGAAGATGTTACGACCTTCCTTTCTCTCTTTATGGTCATCACCGGCTGAGGAGGTGTCTGCCATTAGCCAGGCAGGCCTCAACACGGCTAACTCCAACTAACTGGCTTGGATATCGGTTTGATTACTGTGTATCGGTCGCTCCAGGCTTATCGTCCGCCTCACTGAATGCAAGGCAAACTCTACCCCACCGTCCAGTACCTCTAGCTCATGCTTGTTTACCTACAACTCTTACAACCTAGTAGCGTATTTTCCCCCTCCCCCCTCCCCCAAGATTTGAAATCTCTGACCCCACGTGGCAGGACTCACCTGTCGTGTGACGTCATCTGCATCAACTTCCGGGAAGACAGCCACAGGGCGTGTATGACGAAGAAGTAGCAGAAGAAGAGAACGACGACGGGGAGGACGAACATGATGAGCAGCTGGTAGACGGAGTAGATCAGGCGGTGGTTGTCGGGGACGCCGACATCAGCACACAGCACCAGCACCACCTGCGTGCGGTTGTTGTACCACAGGTTCTTCTCGGTGTCCTGCCGCAGGTGGAGGAGACACGTCATCAAATACGTCATCAAACACGTCACCAAATACGTCATCAAACACATCATAAAACACGCCATCAAGCATATGGTTAAACAATTGACTTAACCCGTCACCCAAAATGTATATCATCAATCACGTCACTAAATATGTCACCACACACGTCACCCAACATGTCAAACATGTCATCTATGACGTCACCAAATTTGAAATATCCCACAAAAACACGCCACTCTTACTGTTACATTCTTTCATATAATAATAATGTAGGGATAAAAATTGTTGAGTCGTGTTAAATATTTGACGTCAATTAACTTAAAAACTCTAGTGCTTTAATTGGCCATGGGTTCACTGTTAGGATGTTGATAATGATGAGTTAATTATACATTAGTTATGAGTTAATGAACTGTTGAAAATTGGTTATAAAGTGTTAGAGATGGATTATGACGAATTAGAGATAATTAATGTCACAAATAAGACATCTGAAAGAAGATGCTAAACTGTCACAAATTATGATTGTTATAATTATTTTAAAAAACATGACTCAACATTTAATGTGATTTTACGAACTTCACGTTAAAGAACATATAACAATAACTTTTATCTATTGTCTGGGAAATATGGAGTGGGGGGGGGGGGGGGCGCTGATGTAATGAAGTGGCGTCGTGTAGGTCCGTCAATCTTTAATCCTAGACATCAAAGGATTGTCTTATCTTAGACTTAGACATCAAATGGTTTTCTAGGGCGTCTACATCCCTTGAAGTTTTCATTCTTTAATTTATAGAGTATCGTTTCAATTAATTTTGACATAGACACTTACATTAAACCCAATTCAAATTAAAACCAATTCAAATTAAAACTAATTTAAAGTAAAACCAATTCTACTAAAATCCTATGAAGTTAAACCCAGTTACGTTAGAACCAGTCACGTTAAACCTAACCACGTTTAACAAATTTGTTGAGTGAATGCTTTGATCATCTGGCTGAAACAATGTCAATTCATTCATTGATCAAACAAAAAATTGTCCTAACAAATTTGTTGAGTAAATGCTTTGATCATCTGGCTGAAACAATGTCAATTCATTCATTGATCAAACAAAAAATTGTCCTAACAAATTTGTTGAGTGAATGCTTTGATCATCTGGCTGAAACAATGTCAATTCATTCATTGATCAAACAAAAAATTGTCCTAACAAATTTGTTGAGTGAATGCTTTGATCATCTGGCTGAAACAATGTCAATTCATTCATTGATCAAACAAAAAATTGTCCTAACAAATTTGTTGAGTGAATGCTTTGAACATCTGGCCGAAACAATGTCAATTCATTCATTGATCAAACAAAAAATTGTCCTAACAAATTTGTTGAGTGAATGCTTTGATCATCTGGCTGAAACAATGTCAATTCATTCATTGATCAAACAAAAAATTGTCCTAACAAATTTGTTGAGTGAATGCTTTGATCATCTGGCTGAAACAATGTCAATTCATTCATTGATCAAATAAAAATTGTCCTAACAAATCAAGCACTCGACCATTTCCTTTAATGTCAGGTAGAAAAGACGCCATCTTTGACGAGGTCACACAAGTGGTTTCACCCCCTCCCCCCTCCCTCCCCATTGTTACATCGTGAGAAGTGGTTTAGCGACGGGAGAAATTGTACTTGATTAGGCCAATGATTTTAGTTTCAAGACAATGTAAAGTTTGTCAACAAAGTAAATGGAGGAATTTGCCAGTGAAGTGCGTCAATTTTTTATTCTACGACTCAATGAGATCAATGACGTCAGCTACGTTAAATAAAATAGCCGCCTTTATAGCAAGGTACCCAATTTAGCCTGAGTCGGTGGCCTTAGTTACTACAGACACGATCGGGATTCGATCTCTAGACCTCTCGGGGTAGCCTGGCGTGCTCTAGAACTAACACAAACCCAGTTAGAACCACACAGACTAAGAATAAACTAGGCACCGTTTGTCCTAGCCTAGCCAGGAAATTGGCGGGAAAATGTGTGCACGCTCCCAACAGACGATGATGGATGGCGACCTGAAGAAAGCAACCCGCTCCACGGAGCTAGGAATGTCAGCCATTTTCTTGACAAATCGGCCATTATCAATATCTACAGCCGCGCGTGCTAGGGTAACCTCAGAGCTTAAGGACGGCAGAAGCTTGACCTCAGAGCTTAACGATGGCAGGAGCTTGACCTAATTTAAGAATGTTTTTTTCAGTGAATGGAAGCCCTAAGCTAACCACCAACTGTGTAAAATATTTTCTATACTCACTGACTTCATAACCCGTGGAATTATTTCATTTCATTAAATATTTCATGTAAATATTTTGATATAAAAATAATAAAAAGGGCTGAATGCACTTGGGTTTTGTAGCCAATTAAAAATTTGATTAAAGACAGTTTTTAAAAATTGGGCTTGTAGCCAATTAAAATTTTGATTAAAGACAATTTAAAAAAAACTAAATAATTTAAATATAAACATTTTTTTTCCTATATGATAGTGGAAAACTATTACAGCTTTATATGTAAGACTCTAGGCCCTACTCGTAAATGTTTTAACAGAACTTTTTGTATTAAAATGTTTAATGTATATATATATATATATATATATATATATATATATATATATATATATATATATATATATATATATATATATATATATATATATATATATATATATATATATATATATATATATATATATATATATATATATATATATATATATATATATACATATATATATATATATATATATATATATATATATATATATATATATATATGTATGTATATATATATATATATATATATATATATATATATATTACGGTGTATCATGACGACAGTGCTGAGAATTTTCTCTAGCAGAAGAAGCTTTGTATATCATACATGTTTTATAAGCTCTGTATATCATACATGTGTCACAATGTCTTAATTTTTTATGATGCAGCAAGCGCCGTCTGTCCGGGAGGAATCGTTTAAAGGCCATAAGTCTATCCAAGTCTAAGGGCCACTTTAAGCAACAATTGGCCCGTCTGAGTGATGGCCTCGAGTGCACGTGGTGTCTGGCCTAGATTGTAATGCAAAACTCGTCTGAGCTGAGCTAAATAAAACGCTAAGCTCCCGGCAGTCTGGACACTGCTACTCGCAGCTTGTATGCAACCATCAGATGCCGTTGTGACCGACGCCTAGACACTGCTACTCGCAGCTTGTATGCAACCATCAGATGCCGTTGTGACCGACGCCTAGACACTGCTACTCGCAGCTTGTATGCAACCATCAGATGCCGTTGTGACCGACGCCTAGACACTGCTACTCGCAGCTTGTATGCAACCATCAGATGCCGTTGTGACCGACGCCTAGACACTGCTACTCGCAGCTTGTATGCAACCATCACATGCCGTTGTGACCGACGCCCTTCTATAATGCAGGAGAAATCTGCTTTAAAACTGTTGAGCGGGGCTTAGTGCCCCACCTAGGGGGTTTCTGTTGTGTAAAGTGTAGTTAAGATAAAAGCTTTAGTTACAAGAAAAGTGTACAATTTTAAAAGTGTATTTTTTCTGCAGAGTCGCTTGTCTATAGTGAATCGTGTTGAGTAGCTGATGTAGAGTGAATCGAATGTGTGAATGGTGTTATAGAGTGAATTGTGAAGTGTGATTTATGTAGAGTGGTTGATGTATAGTGAATTGAGAAGTGTGACTGATGTAGAGTGAATCTTGAAGTGTGACTGGTGTTATAGAGTGATTCGTGAAGTGTGACTGATGTAGAGTGAATTGTGAAGTGTGACTGGTGTTATAGAGTGAATTGTGAAGTGTGACAGGTGTAGAGTGATTCGTGAAGTGTGACTGGTGTTATAGAGTGAATCGTGCAGTGTGACTGGTGTAGAGTGTATTGTGAAGTGTGACTGATGTAAAGTGTACTCCCACAGTTAGGACTCTGCATTTCTCTCACTCCTCAAGGTGCGATCTACAGTTACAAGCTTTTAACTCTCTCGCTCTACCGCTAGACCATGCTGTTCCCCTAAGCATCCTCAATAAACGGAGCAGTTTACGAAGAAAAATTTGACACACACACACACACACACACGCACGCACGCACGCACGCACGCACGCACGCACACACACACACACACACACACAAACCTTTGACATCATGTGGTTTAAATTAGTGTAACATCACTTGAAAAATATAAAAATCGCTTTAGAATGAAGATTATTTTTTAAATTTCTGATTGTTTTTCTTTTTATTTCTGCGTTAAATGTATTTCTATCCCCCCCCCCCCTCTCAAAGTCTTCATAACAAGTAAAAACTCATTCATTTGCAAGAAACAGGGAAATAGTTTAATCAAAATTGTAAAAAAAAAAGGTTGAAAGCTACCAATTTTTATCTTTATTTAAAAACAAATTCTTCCAGCGTTGAGTTTTAATTACAAGTTTAATTAAATGCCGGGGGATTCAATCAATGAATCAATAAAAATAGTGGGTGGGATCGACAAGGAATGCCCTAACAGGTTTTTTTTAAAAAAACATGAACGAATAGATTGAACATGATTACTTAAGTTTCTGTCTACATTATTTTTACAATTTTATTAAACTACACAAGAGTTAGTCGACCCATGAACAACAACAGATGAAGGTCGAATAGTGTAAAACAACAGATGGGGATGGGGGGAGGGCGGTGATCTATTATGGCGTCCATCTATTTACGCCGATTCCCCCCCCCCCCCCCCCCTTTACACCCCCCCCCCCAACCAAAAAATCATAACAAAAAGCCAGAACCATTTCAACGCTTCTTTGTTCCTCAGGAATACAAAAAACAAAACAACAAAACAAAAGTACTTCAGACGGTTTTAAGCTCAGCTGATGTCGTCAGTATACAATAGTCCGAATCTCTCTCCCGCGCACCCCCCCCCCCCCATACACACACAAACACCTCCTCCAGGTGTTGGCATCGTTAGCAGACGACCTCAAGAGGTAGGTCAAGATGGAAATAGGTTAGGTCACACCGGAAATGGGAGTTTTATGGTCATATTTAAAGCAAATGTGAACATTGTTGAGACGCCGCGTAGCTGTGTTGTTTAAAGAGTTGATCTGTCTGCTATCACTTTTGTCAAGTTTGTTACTAGGTCTTCTTTTACTTATGTCAAGTTTGTTACTAGGTCTTCTTTTACTTTTGTCAAGTTTGTTACTAGGTCGGCTATCACTTTTGTCAAGTTTGTTAATAGGTTTTTTATCACTTTTGTCAATTTTGTTACAAGGTCTGCTACCATTTTTGTCAAGTTTGTTGCTAGGTCGGCTATAACGTTTGTCAAGTTTGTTACTAGAAAAGAAAGCTTGTCATTAATGTTGATTTAACGTTTCAAAATTCGTATCAGAGAAAGCATTCGTATCATTTATGTGAGATATGCATTTGAATAGGGGTAAGCCTCTGTTACTGAGGTTATGTTATGTAAGATAAATATGCTAAGACACAAAAAAGTTGAAGACTACAACAGAACTGTTGTCATTATCAAGCGGAAATAACTTAACAAAAATGTAGCCAAAATATTCTACCAAGGAAATTAAAAGATCGGGAAATAACTACAAAAAAAAAAGAATAAAACGTTCACTCAACAATTGATAATATAAATAAGAAAAAAATCATCCGAAAAATAAAAACTAAAATGGACAAAAAAATCTGTTCCAAACTTTTGACATAAAACTCCGTTGAGCGGCTCCAGGATTGGCAAACAGGAAATGGCTTTGTACAGTAAAAAGTAGCCAGGGAAAAATTCATACAGAAATGTCGCTCCATGCAAAAAGTCATCAATTTTTCTTTTGATTGAATTCATACGAGTCTCGGCCAAACCGACTGATCAATTCGATCGTGTTTTCATCCAAATAATGACAATTTCTGATGGGAAATATCACAATAAGGGCATTATATAACGCCCATCATAATATCACAAGAGGCATTATATAGTGCCCTATTCTTAGATCGTGAATGAATGATGGTCTGTAATTTGTTAATCAAGAATTTAAATATTTGTGTGGTTTGAACAGCTACAAATTAGAGAACATTGTATTTCTTGTGAGGATGGATGTCATACATTTGATGTTTGAAATATTGATGATATCGTAAAATTGATGTCTATTTGACAATTCAGATATTGATATGTCAATTGATGTGTGTGTGTGTGTGTGGGGGGGGGTGTTGGAATAACATTGTGTAAAAAGTTTTTAGCCGTAAAGTCCTCAGGTGAGAATTGTAAAGTTTAGTGTAAGAATAAATTTACTTCAGTGTAAGAGTATATTTACTTCACAATCATGACAAAATTAAATCGCACCAATATTTGAAAGAGTTGTAAACAGATTTTCTTCCAGGCATCTCTTTGGAGGGGGTCGGTGACCCCCCCCCCCACCCCAAGAAAGTCTACCCCCCTCCCCACCCCAAGAAAGTCTACCCCCCCTCCCCCGAAAAAAGTGGAATTTATATAGAAAACATGGATTAACAAGCGTCCGCCCCCCCCCCCCGCGTAAAGTTTATTCCACTTTCCTCGACAATATCAAGTGCCCCCCCCCCCCCCCCGTCGGAGGAAAAGTCTGGAAGAAACACTAGTTATAAATAATTTAATTACATACCTGATTGACACCATTTATTAAAAAAAAACTATCAGACAGTTTCTTATATTGTTATGTCGATTGTATAGCTTCCAGCTTTGTCAAATGAACCAGAGATGACCTGAGCTTTTAAATTATAACTTACAGAAATAAAACCAAATCTAAACGAAAACTCTAATTTAACTGATTTTTGTTTAACTTTTATAGGGGTACCTGCCAAACACTCCATGCAATTTAATTATAGTTTCATGTCGCCCCAACCAATTTACTAATTAGACAACACTTTTTTTTACATTTTGCATGTAGGCCGAATGTGATAAAAAGAACGTTAAGAAAAAAAAAGTTTCTGTTAAATTTGTTTTAAATCTTTTTAGACAGACAGATGTGTAAACTAGTCGGTGACGTGATAATGGGGAATTTTCAGATCTTGACTTTCTAGTTTTTTCTGCTGATTCACCCAAATTGTTATTTGTTAATACTTATGCTGTTGTATGATTGTAATCGTCCTTCAACTTATTCCCTTTCAGCATCAATCATGATTGAAATATAACGTCGTATGATTGAGATATAACGTCGAGTGATTGCATGTACATTGAAAATGGCTGTTTGGTTTCGGACATATTTTTGTGGAACGATCGATGTAAGAGGTAGATGTTTGTCTGATTTATGACGCCGCTGATCGATGTAAGAGGTCGATGTTTGTCTGATTTATGACGCCGCTGATCAATTTTAAATAAGCGATCTATGCCTGACAAGGGTTCTATGTCGTCTGACAGATTTCTGCTCACTGCCTCTTCGTCAAACGGTGGCCTTGACACAGCCATGACGTCTGCTATACACACGCTAAACTTCCATTATCAACGCTGTGAGGTTCCTTCATCAAGAAATATCGAACAAGAATGTAGGTCAAGATTTGGAGTTCAACTCTTTGCGCAATATGTTTTCTAAAAGCCAGTTATTTCCTGAAATAACGTCACGAAGTCTATGATTAGACAGAGTTGCGATGTAGCATTAAAGACTTCACGGGAAACATAAAAAAAAAATATATATAACCATATTACTTCTAAAATTTAATTTAAAAAGTCATTTCGAAAGTCCGCCCGGAAGCTAGTAATTCTCTACAGAACTTTCAAAGAAATGTTTTAATTAGCCGACCGGGGTATAATTACAGTCATTTGAGTGCGACCTACTGTCATACTTTTACTTATATAAGTCGATATACTGCTATAATTAAAATTACATCGATACTTTAAAGTGAGCCTTATTAGTTTTCTCCTAAATACTAAACTAAATTGTAGGTCTATTAAATGAAATAGGGAATGGGGTTTGTTTCTCAAGCGGGCCACGATTACGGCAAAACAAATTTATTGACTCGTTTTTGGATTCGCCTTTTTAAAGTACAGCTTATACATAATCTTTTTATTTGTTTCGTTTTCTTTTCACGATCCAAGTTTTAGATGATAGACCCGCGAGTTAGGGGTGTGGGTTTGTCAATGACTGATTGACGGGGGTACCAGGGGAAGTAAGCCTCCATTGGACCACTTTATTATGGCCATCAATCGGAGACGCGACCGGTAGCTGATAGTGTACTACACCATTCAAACCAGACGACTCCCCGGGTTTCTCTATCGGCCCGTGGACGGGGAACAACGTGAATAAACTAATATGGCGGCCGTCACGTGTCAGATTAGATGAGCAAGATATCGGTCGTGTGGGTGTGTGGGGGTGGGGGATGTGTGGGTGTGGGGGACGTGTACTTTCTGTGGATGGCCATGGTCACAGTGCTTATATCACCCATATAAGCGCCCAAAAGGGATGCCTTGCCAGTTCGGGCGTTTAGACCCAACCTTATCTGTTACATAAGGAACGATCAATTCACCAACCATTTTAATAGAAAAGTAGTGACGGGCAAGGTTATGTAAATAAATGTCTCAGATTGCGGTTAATCTTAGTTTTTACAGTACGTCCAGTCTGGGGTGGTCATTATTTCAAGAAAGGTCAAAGACCTCCAGAACTCTCTTGTGTCGCCCCCCCCCCCTTCCCCCAAATAGGAACAAAAAAATAATAAGACAGTAATTGTCGAGAGTGGAATTATTTTCACTGTCTCGTCCGCGTTAAGCTGCCAATTTTGTGGCCCGTGACTAAACAATTTGGTTGAGTCTCGCGCTTAACGGTAGCGTTGTTTCATTGCCGGCAGTGACGTCACGATTGACGTCATGTTAAGTATTTTGACGTCATGTCAAAAACAAAAATTCAAGAAAATTGAGACAAGACCTACATTGTTAGAAGACATTGAAACAATACCTACAGAGCAAGAAGACCTAAGACACAAGACCTACAGTGCCAGAAGACCTTAAAACAATACCTATATTGTTAGAAGACCTTGAGACACAAGACCTATATTGTTAGAAGACCTTGAGACACAAGACCTGCAGAGCTAGAAGACCTTGAGACACAAGACCTACATTGGTAGAAGACCTTGAGACACAAGACCTGCAGAGCTAGAAGACCTTGAGACACAAGACCTGCAGAGCTAGAAGACCTTGAGACACAAGACCTGCAGAGCTAGAAGACCTTGAGACACAAGACCTGCAGAGCTAGAAGACCTTGAGACACAAGACCTACATTGGTAGAAGACCTTGAGACACAAGACCTGCAGAGCTAGAAGACCTTGAGACACAAGACCTGCAGAGCTAGAAGACCTTGAGACACAAGACCTACATTGGTAGAAGACCTTGAGACACAAGACCTGCAGAGCTAGAAGACCTTGAGACACAAGACCTACATTGTAAGAAGACCTTGAGACTAGACTTACAGTGCTAGAAGATCATGAGACACAAGACCTATAGAGTAAGAAGACCTTGAAACAATACCCACAGAGAAGACCTTGAGACACAAGACCTGCAGAGCTAGAAGACCTTGAGACAAGACCTCCAATGGTACTCACCCATACGTAGAGTGTCGGTGAAGACAGGACAAGGGCGACCACCCACACACAGGGCAACATCGTCTTCGTGTTCTCCACAGTACACCAGGATCTGGCCTTCATAGGGTGGACGATGACGATATACCTGGGGATAGAGGTCACGTGATTATGTGGGGCGGACGATGACGATATATCTGGGGAGAGAGGGGTAGAGGTCATGTGACTAAATGGGGTGGACAATGACGATATACCTGGGGATAGAGGGGTAGAGGTCACTATAAGGGGTGGACAATAACGATATACCTGGGGAGAGAGGGGTAGAGGTCACTATATGGGGTGGACGATGACGATATACCTGGGGATAGAGGGGTAGAGGTCATGTGACTAAATGGGGTGGACAATGACGATATACCTGGGGATAGAGGGGTAGAGGTCACTATAAGGGGTGGACAATAACGATATACCTGGGGAGAGAGGGGTAGAGGTCACTATATGGGGTGGACGATGACGATATACCTGGGGATAGAGGGGTAGAGGTCATGTGACTAAATGGGGTGGACAATGACGATATACCTGGGGATAGAGGGGTAGAGGTCACTATAAGGGGTGGACAATAACGATATACCTGGGGAGAGAGGGGTAGAGGTCACGTGATTATATGGGGTGGACGATGACGATATACCTGGAGATAGAGGTCACGTGATTATAGGGTGGACGATGACGATATACCTGGGGATAGAGTGGGAGAGGTCACGTGACTATAGGGTGGACGATATATTAGGCTTTAAGGTATTACTATTGGCAGTGTCGATAGCTACATAGGATGTACTTGAGTAGTTTATAAACAATGGTGTAAGCTTTAGAAGATCTGTGTAATAAACCAGAAGTCTTTTTAAATCTAAGCTACTTTTAAAAACCGCACATTTAATATATGTGCATCAGTGGCGTAGCGAGGTCGGGTGTCACCCGGTGCGGCACTTAATGGTGTCACCCCCCCAGAGGCATAGAGACCCTTCCCAGGGACAAACTTTCAAATTTTCGATTTGCACCCCCCTCAAACTTTCGATTTGCACCCCCCCCCCCCCTCAAACTTTCGATTTGCACCCCCCCTCGAGTTTTTCTCTATATATTTTGCTATTTTTTGCCTTGGTGTCACCCCGCTAAATGGTGTCACCCGGTGCGGTCCGCACCCCCCGCCCCCCCCCCCCCCCCGCTACGCCCCTGATGTGCATTCAAAGATTGGCCAAATTCTATCATGTACAAAATCAATATATGTTCAGTCAGTTTATTCCTCACTGAAACGGATTGAAAACATGTTTCAAATTTGATGTACAGATTAGGAATATGATCACCGTTTTCTATTCAAATTACATTTCCGACATGTGACGTACTAGTACGAGGCGCATGCGCGGATCAACCGGGTGAACAAGTAAAACTTCGGTCTCAGCAAATGATATACAAGTATAAGTATATCAAATATCAAGTTCAGTCTTCCTTACATAATAAAATAAATTGCCCTCTCTAAAACATTTTTTAAACTGATTAAACTTGAGGTGGAGTTCCAAGGGAAATAAAAAAACTGGGGGAAGTAATTTGGTCTATCTTTGAAGTGTAAATATTTGTTGCTATTAAATAAAGGGCGAGAAGTCTGTACCACTCTACCCACGAGTCGCAGGAAGTAATCAACAGGCCGCATACGTCACGAGGGTTTCTGGCCGCCATCTTGAGCCGGTCAGACTCACGGCGGGCTTCGCTGCTGCAGGGGCCGCACACTTAAGTGGTTTACTGTCACGGCTAGCTGGCCAATCTGGGCTTGCCGGCAATTTCCGGCACCCGGCCTGCACCCTGCTGTTTGTGTACGTTGTGAACTTTGAGTAGAATGCCGGAATGGTTACGTCACTGGAGGTCAAGAGGGTTCATTCAATGTCAAGACATCATGTCCAAGATTATATGTCCAGACATCATGTCCAAGATTCATTCAATGTCCAGACATCATGTCCAAAATTGATCAAGCCACAATGTCCAAGATTTATTCAATGTACAGCCACCATGTCCAAGATTCATTTAATGTCAAGACATTACGTCCTAGATTCATTCAATGTCCAGACATCATGTCCAAGATTCATTCAATGTCCAGACATGTTTGTACTGGTCTAAAATACAAACCTGGCGTTTCTTCCAATAGCATATTTATTGTTTCCATAGAATATTCATATTTTAATTAGTATTTGAAATCAAGCGGGAATGAGCTACCCTACACTGTCTCGTGTAATGTTATATTCTAGTAAGGGTTGGGATTGCACTTCCAGTGGGCTATAGAAATGTGGCGGGGTGAGGTGGGGGTGGGGGTGTAATTGTTTGACAAAACCGCTCGTGTGTCCAGTAAACCCAATGGGGCTAAATGGTCTTAGAATATTTTATGAGAGTATGATATAAAAGTATACAATTCTTAGGGTATTTGAGAAAACGGAAATATCGTTAAATACCACTTCCGATTACCGGAAATATATCAAACATTGACAGAAACCTATGTCTATGATCCATTCAAGTTGAACCAACAAAATCCATTTACAGTAGCCACGATACACGGCCGAACACCTTATGGTGGTAGAGACGAGGTGAGCAAATCTGTTGCTGACCTCACGTGCAGATGGACATTCAGCGTGGGAGTCAGGTCACGCTGACCTACCACTACATTAGTTCAGTCGAATTAACTGTTGCTAATATACATTAGCATACACTAAACGATGGAAAAATACCACGGAAAATATGGAAGTAATTTTTAAAAAAAAAGTAATTTTGTTTTTCAGACGAATTTTTCACATCGTTCTAACAAATCCAATCTTGTCCACACATCCCCGCACACCAGTCCCGCACATGCCCACAATTCCCACAAGACTGCAGCTAGACGGTGTGGAGTCAAAGCCCAATCATGGCGCGCAAATAAACAAAGTCACAGAGTATGTGCTAGCATCGTCAGCAGAGGTAGGGCCAGACGGAGTTGTCTGTTCTTGGTAGCTAGACTAGGTTGTCTGTTGTTGGTGGCTAGACTAGGTTGTCTGTTCTTGGTGGCTAGACTAGGTTGTCTGTTGTTGGTGGCTAGACTAGGTTGTCTGTTCTTGGTGGCTAGATTAGGTTGTCTGTTCGTGGTGGCTAGACTAGGTTGTCTGTTCTTGGTGGTGTCTGTTCTTGGTGGCTAGACTAGATTGTCTGTTCTTGGTGGCTAGACTAGGTTGTCTGTTCTTGGTGGTGTCTGTTCTTGGTGGCTAGACTAGATTGTCTGTTCTTGGTGGCTAGTCTATGATGGCCACACTATGATAGCGCGACAATGATGGCCTTACTGTGATGGCCAGACTATGATGGTAATACCGCGATGGCCCCTACACGTCAACAACTGACAGTCCCTAAGCACCCTCCCCCCCCCCCCCCCCCACTCCCTGTCTACCATACCACCACGCAACAACATTTAAAAAATTAAAGTACAAATGTTCCAATAACAGGACAACCAGATAGGCGGGGCTAACACAGATTGGCCATTTTGTTTACGACATTTCTGTCTAAAAATAGCGCCCAATCAATTGAGCCGATGGTTTGAACAACTAAGATATTAATTAGCCACATCTAATGCTCTTTGATTATTTTTCTTCCTAGACGGTATTGATTGTGTTTTTCATTAAGAAACGTATTTATAGGGTGTGGGATAATTAATGAATGAACAGTACGATATAATGACAAAAATAAATAATAACGTATAATATAATAAACATATTTTAAATTTTATGACAAATATAATTTTTATTTTTCCGACGAGGATGCCTATTCTAATTAAAAAAATATTTTCAATTAAATTTTTGAACGTTGTGTGAAAAAATATGCGAACATTGCAATAAACAATTTGTATTTTTAATGTATTTTTTTTAATTAAAGTTTTTGTAAATCGATTTGTTTTAATTGAATTGTTTATTTCAGAATTTGACAAACACTACTTGTGGTCCGATGCTGTGGGTTACAAAATGAGTTGGTCTTTATAAGACTTTATCAAGCTGTCCCACAAAATGACCAAGTATTTAAAGACTCTATCAAGCTGTTCACAAAATGACCAAGTATTTAAAGACTCTGTCAAGCTGTTCACAAAATGACAAAGTGTTTAAAGACTCTATCAAGCTGTTCACACAATGACCAAGTGTTTAAAGACTCTGTCAAGCTGTTCACACAATGACCAAGTGTTTAAAGACTCTGTCAAGCTGTTCACAAAATGACCAAGTGTTTAAAGACTCTATCAAGCTGTTCACACAATGACCAAGTGTTTAAAGACTCTATCAAGCTGTTCACACAATGACCAAGTGTTTAAAGACTCTATCAAGCTGTTCACACAATGACCAAGTGTTTAAAGACTCTATCAAGCTGTTCACACAATGACCAAGTGTTTAAAGACTCTATCAAGCTGTTCACACAATGACCAAGTGTTTAAAGACTCTATCAAGCTGTTCACAAAATGACCAAGTGTTTAAAGACCCTATCAAGCTGTTTCACAAAATGACCAAGTGTTTAAAGACTCTATCAAGCTGGTTCACAAAATGACCAAGTGTTTAAAGACTCTATCAAGCTGTTTCATAAAATGACCAAGTGTTTAAAGACCCTATCAAGTTGTTCCACAAAATGACCAAGTATATAAAGACTATCAAGCTGTTCACAAAATGACCTATCACTATCTCCTACCCAAACCCAAATCCTAATCCTACTCGTTACCACAGCCCTCAACTTAGCCCTCAGTTAAACTGGACCTAACAACGAAACCGGAAGAGCAAACACGCTGCTGTTCCTACAGTTCTCCACCCTCCCCCTTCACCACCTTCACAATATGCCTAAATAGTCTCTTTCATAAAATACAGGAATCTTCTATCTTCTACCCACGCATCAAGCCCACCACAGACAATTCCATGAAAATGTGGAATCTATTTTCGTTTTATTTCACCCACGTCACAAACAAACGAACTGATAGGTCACAGTGATCTTCACGGTCCATTAACATTCAAAGTGCAGCAATTAAAAACGTGACCACATTTGTTAAAAGATTTATATCAGGCTTCTTTCTGTTTTTCTTAATTACATAAGATAATTAGCTCATTAAAACTAAATCATGCTTATCATTCCACTCATCAATGGCAAGAGGGTGAAAAGAATTTAACAAGAGCCAACGGATGAAAAAAATTAGCCAAATTATATTATCGTCAGTAGCTAATTACTAGTTTGTCAGCAGCCAAATACAATTTTGTCAGTAGCCAAATACAATTTTGTCAGCAGCCCAATACAATTTTGTCAGCAGCCAAATACAATTTTGTCAGCAGCCAAATACAATTTTGTCAGCAGCCAAATACAATTTTGTCAGCAGCCAAATACAATTCTGTCAGCAGCCCAATACAATTTTGTCAGTAGCAAAATACAAGGTAGTCATCAGCCAAATACAATTTTGTCAGCAGCCAAATACAATTTTGTCAGCAGCCATATACAAGGTAGTCAGCAGCCAAATACAATTCTGTCAGCAGCCAAATACAATTTTGTCAGCAGCCAAATACAATTTTGTCAGCAGCCAAATACAATTTTGTCAGCAGCCAAATACAATTTTGTCAGTAGCAAAATACAATTTTGTCAGCAGCCAAATACAATTTGTCAGCAGCCAAATACAATTTTGTCAGCAGCCAAATACAATTTTGTCATCAGCCAAATACAATTTTGTCAGCAGCCAAATACAATTTTGTCAGCAGCCATATACAAGGTAGTCAGCAGCCAAATACAATTCTGTCAGCAGCCAAATACAATTTTGTCAGTAGCCAAATACAATTTTGTCAGCAGCCAAATACAATACTGTCAGCAGCCAATACAATTTTGTCAGCAGCCAAATACAAAATTCTTAACAAAAATAATTATTTATTTAAACAGGTACAACTTGTCAAGAATTAATATTTTTTCTCAGGTCTAATTTTTTTCACAAAAAACAAAATTTGATTAACTGAGCCAAAAACAACCTTAGAAAAATAAAAAAAAATTGAAGACTGTTTATAACGAAGTGAATTTATTTGCTTCAAAATCTTGTTACGCTCAATTTTGAAATTCGCGATGTTATATTTGAAGCTATTTTGCTGGGTCTATAATTTTAGCCAGAAATGTAAGCCAGCAATGTTAGCTAGAAATGTTAGCTAGAAATGTTAGCTAGACATGTTAGCTAGAAATGTTAGCTAGAAATGTTAGCTAGACATGTTAGCTAGAAATGTTAGCTAGAATTGTTAGCTAGAAATGTTAGCTAGAAATATTACACCCTTGTTTTGTTAGCTTAGCTCTCAACCATATTTTTTTTTTACATACGTTGATTTCATTAACACATAGAAAAACCGATTTCATATGCGCTATAATACATCACACCTCGCTAATTCCTTGTTTGATTACAAAAAAAAACGGGTTCAATTTCGATACGTTTTTCGTGTGATCCACAGCATCTGAGGTTTACAAATTGCATAAAAAAATCAGGTAAACATGTAGATTTAGTAATTAAATACAATAAATAGATCGCGTCGAATGACGCACTCCACGAAGATTGTTTAAAATGGATCAATTTTTTTTAGCTTGTCGTCATTGGCCGGAAACCACTTTAATCAGCTGAGTAGCATCGACAGGGCCCTATGTCTGTAGGCAGACGATGCACGTGCGTGTGTGCGTGTGTGCGTGTGTGCGAGCAGTGCCTCCCTTCACCAAAATGTCTTACCTTCAGCGTGTACTCTAGCAGCGAAAGAACCCCCCCCCCCCGGCTGTTGTGAATGCAGGGATCAAACTCCCCAGGAAAACATCGTACATTGTTCGTCGTCTGGCAGGGGAGAGAACTGAGGATACCCTGCGGCAGGAGAAGACAACTCTGTGATCTCATTCGTGTCAGATTCTAGACATCTGTTGGAGCGATGCTGGGAGCGACACAGATCATGAAGGATTTGTTATCGGCGATCTGTTTCTTGCCCAGTTTTTGAAAGCATGTTGCAAAGACGTTTCAATTATTTATAGTTTGTGGACCATGCGCCGCTATGTTTACTTTCTTTGACTTCACCACAGGAGCTGGGTGAACTTAACCACAGGAGCTGGGTGAACTTAACCAACTTAACCACAGGAGCTGGGTGAACTTAACCACAGGAGCTGGGTGAACTTAACCACAGGAGCTGGGTGAACTTAACCACAGGAGCTGGGTGAACTTAACCACAGGAGCTGGGTGAACTTAACCACAGGAGCTGAGTGAACTTAACCACAGGAGCTGGGTGAACTTAACCACAGGAGCTGGGTGAACTTAACCACAGGAGCTGGGTGAACTTAACCACAGGAGCTGGGTGAACTTAACCAACTTAACCACAGGAGCTGGGTGAACTTAACCACAGGAGCTGGGTGAACTTAACCACAGGAGCTGGGTGAACTTAACCACAGGAGCTGGGTGAACTTAACCACAGGAGCTGGGTGAACTTAACCACAGGAGCTGGGTGAACTTAACCACAGGAGCTGGGTGAACTTAACCACAGGAGCTGGGTGAACTTAACCCCAGGAGCTGGGTGAACTTAACCACAGGAGCTGGGTGAACTTAACCAACTTAACCACAGCAGCTGGGTGAACTAAACCACAGGAGCTGGGTGAACTTAACCACAGGAGCTGGGTGAACTTAACCACAGGAGCTGGGTGAACTTAACCACAGGAGCTGGGTGAACTTAACCACAGGAGCTGGGTGAACTAAACCACAGGAGCTGGGTGAACTTAACCACAGGAGCTGGGTGAACTTAACCACAGGAGCTGGGTGAACTTAACCAACTTAACCACAGGAGCTGGGTGAACTTAACCACAGGAGCTGGGTGAACTTAACCAACTTAACCACAGGAGCTGGGTGAACTTAACCACAGGAGCTGGGTGAACTTAACCAACTTAACCACAGGAGCTGATTGAACTTAACCACAGGAGCTGGGTGAACTTAACCAACTTACCCACAGTAGCCCCCCCCCCCTCCCCCACCTATTTACCCACCCAATTTTTTTCTATTGCGTATTGCTAATCCAACATTTTCCAAAGCTCGAATAAAAAGACGAGCGGAATGGCTCCATGATGTTTTAATGAGTCAATATTTCTTGTGAGCTGTGAGACACATAAAAAAAACACATCTGAAGGACTTCGCCCAATTTAACGTGGAATCATCCATTCAATAGCTGTTGGTTTTAAGGTAGGTTTTAGTTTATCCCGGGCTACGGTTGATTAAGGTGATTTTCCAAATCTTGAAAACAGTAAAGATTTTTCGTAACGAGTGAAGGTATTAGTATAAACCCAAGAACTCGTTTAATTAGCTTGCGTTTAGTTTTTCCCTTCACGAGTCAAAACTTGTTGGGTGCCTTTAAAAATGATCTGGACATGCGTATCTTGGCTCTATAGGGCAGATTTTTGTCCAAAAATTGTCGAATGTCAAAATCTAAATAGACATTTTTGCCGTGTCTATGAAAACCACGCAGTAGGAAATTGTCTTATTTGGATACACAGAATCAATACGTTTATTGAGGGGGGGGGGGGGGGAGGAGGAAGTGACGACACGCTGTGACGACGGTGGGAGGGTCGGGGGGGGGGAGGGATTAATATTGGAGTAAATGAACAAAACAGTGTTCATGCTGGTAGAGTTGATGAACGGATGTAAAGTAATTGATAGCTGGGGTCGTAATATAAGACAGGCTATTTATAGATCGATGACAGAGTTTTGAAATGTCACCGGCGTGACACTACTGACCGATTTGTCTAAAATTGATACAGATATTTCACCTTTCTCGGAGTGCAGTTCTACAAAGAAAATAATGGCGTCTAAAGCCGAATCAGTTCTTGTTAATAAATCTAAAACTTATGATCAATATTCAATTCCTAATATGTATTATTTGCGTGGATTTCTTCTTCTTCTTCGTTCTTAATTTTTAGTGTTGGAAGGGATCGAGCCTTATCTGCCAGAGGGTTTGAACTCCAAGTTTTTTCGAATTTATCAACCATGAGCTTTTGCCGACTCGACCACGCCTCCATCACAATTAAGGATACGTGTCAACTGGTTATGCGCCGTTGACTCCGATTTCAGGCTGCTTTTCTTTTTGGATTTGCTTCCATAGCCTTTATCCAACCATGAACAAACTACAAGGCAGCAGTTGTTTGATTTTGGAGTTGTTCGAACTCGAGACTTTTCGGTTTAGCAACCATGAGCTTTACCGACTCGACCACGCCGACCCCTGCGTGGATTTCTGATATTTTTCTAATCCATCACTCAGTTGTGTTCGTCTTCATACTTCTCCGTACCACTCCCTACCCCTCCTTAGCTCTCCATACCTCTCTGTACCTCTCCTTACCTCTCGGCTAATAACTAGAAGACTAGATAAAACAAAGCAGTTCTTTTTGATAAATGCGTTACACCCTTCTATTATGTTGTTTGTGGTTGTAAGAGTTAAATGTTGGTTTGTTAACTGGATAGTCATTTAATTTCACGATGCTTTTGGATTGAAGAAATCAGAGGCAAAATTAGTCGGATCAAATCCACCGCATTCGGTGGCAAAAACATCAATGTAGTAAGGGTTTAAAAATATAGGCCGATCATGTCTAGTAATATTGTAACATTTAGGCCGATCATTTCTAGTAATATTGTAACATTTAGGCCGAACATGTCTTGTAATATTGTAACATTTAGGCCGATCATTTCTAGTAATATTGTAACATTTAGGCCGAACATGTCTTGTAATATTGTAACATTTAGGCCGATCATTTCTAGTAATATTGTAACATTTAGGCCGAACATGTCTTGTAATATTGTAACATTTAGGCCGATCATTTCTAGTAATATTGTAACATATAGGCCGATCATTTCTAGTAATATTGTAACATATAGGCCGATCATTTCTAGTAATATTGTAACATATAGGCCGATCATTTCTAGTAATATTGTAACATATAGGCCGATCATTTCTAGTAATATTGTTACATATAGACCGATCATGTCCAAAATCAGTGGCACAACTCAAGCTGAATAATAAAACAAGTATAAACAGCTTGGACGCTAAAATGAGGACTAAATTTTTTACTAAAAGCGGACAGCTAATGGGTGGACGGTCGGGCGGATAGACGGTTCGACGGACGGATGGACCGGCGGGCGTGTGGGTGGACGGTCGGACAAATATTTAAAGCTAAATTAAAGCTTATAAAAAGTACGGATGTCTACAGTCGCTGACACCAGCTTTAAAAATGTTACAACATTGAGTGTCAACGATAGGGCAGTACTCTAGCATGGGGTCACAAAGGGTTAGTGGGTGTCACAGAGGGGACAGGGTGGTCACACAGGGGACAGGGGGTCACACAAGGCTAGTGGGGTCACAGAGGGGACAGGGTGGTCACACAGGGGACAGGGGGTCACACAAGGCTAGTGGGATCACAGAGGGGACAGGGTGGTCACACAGGGGACAGGGGGTCACACAAGGCTAGTGGGGTCACAGAGGGGACAGGGTGGTCACACAGGGGACAGGGGGTCACACAAGGCTAGTGGGGTCACAGAGGGGACAGGGTGGTCACACAGGGGACAGGGGGTCACACAAGGCTAGTGGGGTCACAGAGGGGACAGGGTGGTCACACAGGGGACAGGGGGTCACACAAGGCTAGTGGGGTCACAGAGGGGACAGGGTGGTCACACAGGGGACAGGGGGTCACACAAGGCTAGTGGGGTCACAGAGGGGACAGGGTGGTCACACAGGGGACAGGGGGTCACACAAGGCTAGTGGGGTCACAGAGGGGACAGGGGGTCACACAAGGCTAGTGGGGTCACAGAGGGGACAGGGTGGTCACACAGGGGACAGGGGGTCACACAAGGCTAGTGGGGTCACACAAGGCTAGTGGGGTCACAGAGGGGACAGGGTGGTCACACAGGGGACAGGGGGTCACACAAGGCTAGTGGGGTCACAGAGGGGACAGGGTGGTCACACAGGGGACAGGGGGTCACACAAGGCTAGTGGGGTCACAGAGGGGACAGGGGGTCACACAAGGCTAGTGGGGTCACACAGGGTTAGTGGGGTCACTGAGGGTTAGACGAGTCATACAGGGGTCATAAAGACTGGGTTAAAGAACTAAGTTGATCAACGGGTAGGGTGTGTGTGTGGGAGTGGGGGGTGGTGATGGGGGTGGGTAGACCTCAATTGTAAGCTAAAGGAACGCCCCTTGTGGATCTATCTGGACCAGGAACAAATAGACCAGACGAATGTGTACATTGTACTTGGCATTTGATGTCACACTGACATTGTACTTGGCATTTGATGTCACACTGACATTGTACTTGGCATTTGATGTCACACTGACATTGTACTTGGCATTTGATGTCACACTGGCATTGTACTTGGCATTTGATGTCACACTGGCATTGTACTTGGCATTTGATGTCACACTGACATTGTACTTGGCATTTGATGTCAGTCTGACATTGTACTTGGCATTTGATATCACACTGACATTATATTTGGCATTTGATGTCACACTGACATTGTACTTGGCATTTGATGTCATACTGACATTGTACTTGGCATTTGATGTCACACTGACATTTTACTTGGCATTTGATGTCAGTCTGACATTGTACTTGGCATTGGATATCATACTGACATTGTACTTGGCATTTAATGTTACACTGACATTGTACTTGGCATTTGATGTCAGTCTGACATTGTACTTGGCATTTGATATCACACTGACATTATATTTGGCATTTGATGTCACACTGGCATTGTACTTGGCATTTGATGTCACACTGACATTGTACTTGGCATTTGATGTCAGTCTGACATTGTACTTGGCATTTGATATCACACTGACATTATATTTGGCATTTGATGTCACACTGACATTGTACTTGGCATTTGATGTCATACTGACATTGTACTTGGCATTTGATGTCACACTGACATTTTACTTGGCATTTGATGTCAGTCTGACATTGTACTTGGCATTGGATATCATACTGACATTGTACTTGGCATTTAATGTTACACTGACATTGTACTTGGCATTTGATGTCACATTGACATTGTACTTGGCATTTGATATCACACTGACATTATATTTGGCATTTGATGTCACACTGACATTGTACTTGGCATTTGATGTCACACTGACATTGTACTTAGCATTTGATGTTACCCTGACATTCTAGACGCAGATTTTATCATCAAAAATCAAAATACATTCCGGCTTTTATTGTATACAGGCAAAATATCCCGGCTTATACAGTTTGAACATAAAATCTATTCCGGCTCTTTCTGCCTAGACGCTGAATACATATCTGATACTGTTATCAAGGTGCCGGCTTTAAATCTTAATTATATCAAATGAAGATATAATGCACTGAAGCTAATGAGCCTCGTAATAATATAAAAAGTTGAATAAAATGTTATTAGATTTCATTCTGATTGCAATTTCCTCCCGAAAATAATTAATGATGTGTGCTAAAATTTGATTCGTCATAATAATGTTGTAGATTAATTTTTAGTATCTTGATTAACGGGTATGTTCAAGGACTCTGAATTTTAAGAAGTGTTAACCCCCCCCCCCCCATTCCCACCCTCTCACTCTTTTTATTATTCTGGATCCTAACATGGTAGTCGGGCTAGTGTCCATTGGGACATTTGTCCCATTCGGACAATTTTTGGGCATTTGTCTCATTCGGGTATTTGTCCCATTTGGGCAATTGTCCCATTCGGGTATTTGTCCCATTCGGGCATTTTTTGGGCATTTGTCCCATTCGGGTATTTGTCCCGTTTGGGCATTTGTCCCATTTGGGTATTTGTCCCATTCGTGCATTTATCCCATTCGGAAAAACGGCCATCGGGCAAACAGCATTCGGGTATTGGTCTTTCGTGTAGACCCTTTAGTTTTATGTATGTTTGGGTTGTGTATAGCAAGTTTGCCATGCATGTTTGGGTCGTCTTTAGCACAGAGGACATTGTCAACACAACCTACACTAACACTACCATCCACACCCACCCACACACACAACCTATACCAACACACCTACACACTACCACTAACCACCCACTCACACTAACTCACCCAAACACACACAACATACACCAACACACCAACACACTCACCCACACCCCACCACACTCACCTCTCCACACTGACAGCAATGAGGTTCAGCACTGAGGCTAGGGCCGACAACATCTCCACCGTACCCGACAACTTGCAGAGGGCCGAGCCACTGTCCCAGTAGGCAATCAACATTCGCACGACCTCGTAGGGCACACAGATGAGCAGGAACAGAAGGTCAGCCACGGCTAGACTCACCATGAAGGACGCCGTCACGCTCCGTGATTTCCTGGGGTCAACGAGAAGGTCAAGGGCATGAAGTTATACAATGGCGAAACGTTACTTTATTAAAATAAACACGTCAACCTCATTCAGCGAAAGATGTCGAATTCTGAATCATGACATCGTCCAGTATTTTAAATCAACTGTTTAACGCTGTATAAAAATCTTATAACTTAATTGATATGAGAAATCTCTATTTTTATGATTGTACGCGGCTTTAATACACCCTAAACCAGTGGCGTAGCCAGAATCGTCTCAAGGGGGGGGGGGGTCCAATTTTTACCCGGGGACAAACTTTCGATTTGCACCCCCCCTCCCTCAAACTCTTTCGATTTGCACCCCCCCTCATACTTTTATATACATATACCGAGGGGTCTATGGGGGGGGGGTTATAACTCCCCCCCTGCCTACGCCACTGCCCTAAACTGACGCCCCCAAAATTGCAAGTAATACCTAGCTAAGCATACTTAAAGGCAGCTAGAAAATTGTAAGATAGACCTACCTAATGCTAATCAGAACGAAATATAAGTGTGACTCACCTGTCGCCTAGCATAGCAAAGATGACCAAAGAGTTTCCTATAAGACCCAGGATGGTAAGTGTGACTCACCTGTCGCCCAGGATGTTAAGTGTGACTTACCTGTCGCCCAGGATGTTAAGTGTGACTCACCTGTCGCCCAGGATGTTAAGTGTGACTCACCTGTCGCCCAGGATGTTAAGTGTGACTCACCTGTCGCCCAGGATGTTAAGTGTGACTCACCTGTCGCCCAGGATGTTAAGTGTGACTCGCCTGTCGCCCAGGATGTTAAGTGTGACTCGCCTGTCGCCCAGGATGTTAAGTGTGACTCACCTGTCGCCCAGGATGTTAAGTGTGACTCACCTGTCGCCCAGGATGTTAAGTGTGACTCACCTGTCGCCTAGCATGGCAAAGATCACCAGCGAGTTTCCTATAAGGCCCAGGATGAAGGCGACGCCGTAGACGGAGATGGTGGGGATGAGGTGGGGGTCGGTCAGCCAGGGTTTCATCAGCTTCTCCACCTCGTCCGTGTAGAACATCAAGTTCTGCTCCACGCCGTGGTCTTCTAGCCCGTCGGTGTCCGGCGTCAGGGAGACGTTGATGGACTGGTTGTTGGTGTAGGTGTTGGTCAGGCTGGTGGATATATGACAGGTGTTGGTCAGGCTGGTGGATATATGACAGGTGTTGGTCAGGCTGGTGGATATATGACAGGTGTTGGTCAGGCTGGTGGATATATGACAGGTGTTGGTCAGGCTAGTGGATATATGACAGGTGTTGGTCAGGGTATAGGACAGGTGTTGATCTAGAAATTATCAACTTGTGACAAGTAGAAACGACAGAGAAAAGTGACTTTGTCAGGGGAATGAATTACAATTTCTCCGTCAAGTTTGTGGCACCAAGTCAGGTGTGTCTAACCGTTAAAAACTGACATGAATGAACTAGCTTGAAGTCATTAACTAACACCTAACGTTGCATGGTTTGCAGAAAACAAATAACATAACCTGCATCGATCTGAATTGTCCTCATCACACAAGCCCAGAAAATGTTTCCTTAGGAAACGAGATATTGCTTAGCTTTGCTGCTGTTTTGTTTAGTTCTAAGTTGTTTTGTTGTTGTTTTATAAAAACGGCATTGTTATAAATATTTATACATGAATGTTTTCTCGCTAAAAATGCGTTGCAGATCTGAGTTCCTGAAATATCAATGCGGATCTGATTTCCTTAATCTTAGTCGAGATAGAACTTTCGGTGTAGATTTGATTTCTCTATTCTTAGTCCAGGTAGAGCTAGCATTGTTTCGTGGTCACGCAGGTGTATGGCTCACAGTCATGACACCATCTACAAACACCATCCCTCCATCAACAACAACCCTCTCCTGCACTCTAAGACTTGACTCGTACACTCCTCCACTTCCCTCCTCTATAATAAAGTCTCAGACCATTCCACACCCTCTCACACCCTGCAACACTCTCACACACATCGCCACCCCCCTACCTGCTAGCCATGGCCGAGACTGTTGTGTGGATGTTATACCCCGAGTCCTGGCTACTCAGGCCGGCCCGGGTTCCATTCACGGCGTAGACAGAGATGCTGCTAGAAGATTCCATCTTTAGTCTGGAGAGAAAAAAGGGCGGGAATAAAGTAAGGAGATTCGTTGACAGTCAAGCTGAAGGCATAAAGCAAAGCTAAGCAGGTACCCGATATTGGTGGCATAAAGCAAAGGTGGTACCCGATATTGGTGGCATAAAGCTAAGCAGGTACCCGATATTGGTGGCATAAAGCTAAGGAGGTACCCGATATTGGTGGTATAAAGCTAAGCAGGTACCCGATATTGGTGACATAAAGCAAAGGAGGTACCCGATATTGATGGCATAGAGCTAAGCAGGTACCCGATATTGGTGGTTTAAAGCTAAGCAGGTACCCGATATTGGTGGCATAAAGCTAAGCAGGTACCCGATATTGGTGGCATAAAGCTAAGCAGGTACCCGATATTGGTGGCATAAAGCTAAGCAGGTACCCGATATTGGTGGCATAAAGCAAATCTAAGCAGGTACCCGATATTGGTGGCATAAAGCAAATCTAAACAGGTACCCGATATTGGTGGCATAAAGCAAATCTAAACAGGTACCCGATATTGGTGGCATAAAGCAAATCTAAGCAGGTACCCGATATTGGTGGTATAAAGCTAAGGAGGTACCCGATATTGGTGGCATAAAGCAAATCTAAGCAGGTACCCGATCTTGGTGGCATAAAGCAAATCTAAGCAGGTACCCGATATTGGTGGCATAAAGCAAATCTAAGCAGGTACCCGATATTGGTGGCATAAAGCTAAGGAGGTACCCGATATTGGTGGCATAAAGCAAATCTAAGCAGGTACCCGATATTGGTGGTATAAAGCTAAGGAGGTACCCGATATTGGTGGCATAAAGCAAAGCTAAGGAGGTAAAAGTATATATTTTCTATATAAATTATATAAATTTCATTTCGTTCGGGGGGGGGGGGGGGGGGGGGCGAAGAGATGCCTGGAAGAAACTCTGATCGTAACAAGATCGTTGCTAAATTACTCAATTTTAAACTATAATTTTATTACACACACCCACACACCCACACACACACGTACACACACACACACCCACACACACACACATATATATATATATATATATATATATATATATATATATATATATATATATATATGTGCATACAAGGTATACCATTGCTAAAGAACCGTGAATCGTGACAAGGGAAGTCTGATGGCACCTAAAACAGTGAAAGACAAGACGAACAAAATATGTTCGTTAAGTCACGTCTTAAAGTTCGCCGGAAACTCAATACGGATTTAAACAATGCGAGAATTAGCGCCATCTATTAACGTTTCATTGGATTTCCTACACGTGGGCGCGTGGAGGCTATTTTTAGCCTGGATCCTCACCTCTTGTCAACCATAGCATGTAGACTTGCAGAATTTCATTTGTTCTATAGAAATTTAGATAACACAGTATGTACAATTAATTGAGGTGCAACAACTCAGTATTTATTAACGGGAGTGATTTCCCCTAAAATTTCTCGAATTTACTTATAAAAGACTACGAGGTATGGCAATTCGGGATATAGACATGATTTTTGATCAATATTTAATTAAACTATTTTTAAATTGAATAGAGTCTCGTGAAAATTGCACATCAAGTGAATCGCAAAAAATGTGTGTATAATAGTGCGGAATATTAAATTAATACTTTTATAAATTCGTATGGGTTTTTTGAGAAATCGGAAATAGCGTAAAGTACTACTTAATGAAAACAGAAATAATTACTCAAAATTTTTCACAAGACAGAGAATTGAATATTTTACTTCTTTTTGAAATTTCGTCTATCTTAAACAGTACTCAAGTTATAGGCTTTTGAAAAATCGAAAGTAGAATATGTTCCACTTCCTGTTACCGGACATTGCTCAAAAGTTGATACGTAGCTACACAATTGATATAATACTTGTATATAAATTTTTTATCAACCTAGCTGTAACGGTACTCAAGTTATCGTTTTCATAGACACACTTACACACACACACACACACACACACACACACACACACACACACTTACACCCACACGGATTGAATAGCCCAGTTTTTCCGACACGATTATACGTAAAATGCCTAAATTTTGATACATCTGCATTTATTATTTTTGCCTGATTAAAAATAGTCCCCTATACTCCGTATATGATGTACTTAGAAGTAAAACGGCGAAAACTGTCAAAATTTCATGTGATTTTTGTGCACAATTACAATACTTCCTCTATACTCTATTTAACGGATAGTAAAAAATATTATATTCACCACATTTTACGCATTAAATTCTCTTCATCACCAACTCGACACCTTTAACGACTAAAGGCTTCATTGAAAAATCTCTTGGCTACCTTCTCATGTTTAAAATATGAAATTTGTAATCAACGTTTATTATGTTTTCTTTGACAGTCAAATCAAAAATCTAAAACACACGTCAACAATAGCGTACAAATGTCTGAAACACAATCCTTATGGTATATAACAGCTGTACATCCACTATATCAAAGCAAACATTCTATTCGAACATTCCAGAAACCTGATTTACAAAATAGCCTGTGTCCGTCAGTCGGCTACTAAATAACGGACGGTTGTATGACGTCACACTCACCGTTCAAGATAAAATGCCCATGGTATTTTAGTGTTTGATACACACACACCTGTAACAGGTGGCCGCAGGTGAAAGTACTACATGTCATTACAGATCCCAGTGTAAGCTGGCGGTGTAAGCTGGCGGTGTAAGCATGTAATTGCTCCACTCGAGACTGAGAGTGAGCGCTAACGCGTGTGATTCGGCTCACTCGGGCGGCGCGTCGACCTGTGGCAATGCGACAGGTAAAACCTGTCTGTCAGCGAGATGCCACGGCAGCCGGGGTTATAGAACTTGCTGCCACGGCGGGCCAGGGTTATAGAACTTGACACGGCGGGCCGAGGTTATAGAACTTGACACGGCGGGCCAGTGTTATAGAACTTTTCACGGCGGGCCCGGGTTATAGAACTTGACACGGCGGGCCAATGTTATAGAACTTTTCACGGCGGGCCAGTGTTATAGAACTTGACACGGCGGGCCAGGGTTATAGAACTTGTCACGGCGGGCCAGGGTTATGGAACTTTTCACGGCGGGCCAGGGTTATAGAACTTGTCATGGGGCCAGGGTTATAGAACTTACTGCCAAGGCGGGCCAGGGTTATAGAACTTATCACGGCGGGCCAGGGTTATAGAACTTGCCACGGCGGGCCAGGGTTATAGAACTTGACACGGCGGGCCAGTGTTATAGAACTTGTCATGGCGGGCCATGGTTATAGAACTTGCCACGGCGGGCCATGGTTATAGAACTTGCTGCCACGGTGGGCCAGGGTTATAGAACTTGCTGCCACGGCGGGCCAGGGTTATACAACTTGCTGCCACGGCGGGCCAGGGTTTTAGAACTTGCTGCCACGGCGGGCCGGGGTTATAGAACTTGTCACGGCGGGCCGAGGTTATAGAACTTGTGACGGCGGGCCAGGGTTATAGATTTAGTCATGGCGGGCCAGGGTTATAGATTTAGTCATGGCGGGCCAGGGTTATAGATTTAGTCACGGCGGGCCAGGGTTATAGATTTAGTCATGGCGGGCCAGGGTTATAGATTTAGTCACGGCGGGCCAGGGTTATAGATTTAGTCATGGCGGGCCAGGGTTATAGATTTAGTCACGGCGGGCCAGGGTTATAGATTTAGTCATGGCGGGCCAGGGTTATAGATTTAGTCACGGCGGGCCAGGGTTATAGGTTTAGTCATGGCGGGCCAGGGTTATAGATTTAGTCACGGCGGGCCAGGGTTATAGATTTAGTCATGGCGGGCCAGGGTTATAGAACTTGATACGGCGGGCCAGGGTTATAGAACTTGCCGCGGCGGGCCAGGGTTATAGAACTTGACACGGCGGGCCAGGGTTATAGAACTTGCCACGGCGGGCCAGGGTTATAGAACTTGACACGGCGGGCCAGGGTTATAGATTTAGTCACGGCGGGCCAGGGTTATAGATTTAGTCATGGCGGGCCAGGGTTATAGAACTTGACACGGCGGGCCAGGGTTATAGATTTAGTCACGGCGGGCCAGGGTTATAGATTTAGTCACGGCGGGCCAGGGTTATAGAACTTGTGACGTGTTGGTTAATGATTAGACTACACGTCCCCCAGACTGTAGAAATGAGAAGATCATGTCCATTATTTATTAGACTACAAGTTTTTTTTAAGATTGGAGACATTAGAATGTCGTGTCCATTATCCATTAGACTATCCGTTTCTTCAGATAATTCAGTCTCAGATTTCTAAGTTCCAGAAAATGAGTAATGATAGAACACACTAGAACACAATTAACATTATGATGATTACACGAGTGATTTAAACAAGAGATTAAGCAGTATTAGAGGCACTACACACCTTTGAAAATATTTCTTTCATGCATCTCTCTAGGGCAGGGGTTCCCAACCCCGTGCCCGCGGGCGCCCTGGCGCCCGCCGAACGATTCGTATGTGCCCGCCTCTCACTATTCGACAGAGACAGAATTTTTCTCTTAAACATTATTGAAAGGTTGAAGGGGATGGAAATCGAAAGTTTGAGGGGGGGGGTGCAAATCGAAAATTTGAGGGGGGGGGGGGTGCAAATCGAAAATCTGAGGGGGGGGGGTGCAAATCGAAAATTGGAGGTGGGTGCAAATCGAAAGTTTTGTCCCCGGAAGGGTCGCTACGCCTCTGGAAGGAGTTGGTCGATTTAAAATAGGTGGTGCCCGCCACCCTACCGATATTTTAGAATGTGCTCTAGAGTAAAAAAAGGTTGGGAACCCCTGCTCTAGGGAAGGAAAGTAGCTACGCCCTAACTAACCGGAATTCACCACTTATCTGGCATGAATCCATGTTATAATCCACCACTTATCTCGCATCTATCCAACATGTTATAATCCACCACTTATCTCGCATCTATCCAACATGTTATAATCCACCACTTATCTCGCATCTGTCCATGTTATAATCCACCACTTATCTGGCATCTATCCCACCTATTATAATCCACCACTTATCTCGCATCTATCCAACATGTTATAATCCAACACTTAACTTGAAACAAAAATGTATAGATCTTGTCTAGAGTGAAATTTGTTTATCACCAATATTTTTTGTTTTGTTTATTTTGGCAAAAAAACTAAGTTGCCCAACTATCTTGAAATAACTTGTTTACAATTAGTTTTTAATTCAATTAAAATCACCCCTGTTGTAGCGAGGAGGCGCCATGCCAGGATTTATTTTTCTGTAACATTTAACCCGACAAATATTGTTGATGGCAGTGATAGACTTATCCCAGTCACAAATTAATCCTATTTACACAACCGGTTTGATGGGCCGATTTAATTTGTCATATTGGAGTCTTGTTTTACAGAGGTCTTTTTTTTTTGAAGTTTTATATTTGAACATCTTTGACTTATTCGTAACGTCCACTTCTGTATAAGTCTGATGTAGTTTTTACGTCCACTTCTGTATAAGTCTGATGTAGTTTTTACGTCCACTTCTGTATAAGTCTGATGTAGTTTTGACGTCCACTTCTGTTTAAGTCTAATGTAGTTTTGACGTCCACTTCTGTATAAGTCTGAATTAGTTTTGACGTCCACTGCTGTATAAGTCTGATGTAGTTTTGACGTCCACGTCTGTATAAGTCTGATGTAGTTGTGACGTCCACTACTGTATAAGTCTGATGTAGTTGTGACGTCCATTCCTGTATAAGTCTAATGTAGTTGTGACGTCCATTCCTGTATAAGTCTAATGTAGTTGTGACGTCCACTTATGTTTAAGTCTGATGTAGTTGTGACGTCCACTCCTGTTTAAGTCTGATGTAGTTGTGTCGTTCACTGCTGTTTACGTCTGATGTAGTTGTGACGTCCACTGTTGTTTACGTCTTACTTAGCTGTGACCTATTTTGCAATGGACGTCTTTGACCTGACTGATCACGTGACAAAAACAAAATCACGGGACATTCAACAACGTGAGTACTCCCACCACGGAGTGGACGTGTTGACTGACCACTTCACGAGCAGGAAAATCTTCTAATGTCCTAGATCAGGTTTTACGGTTGTCCAACGAAGGAATGATAACAAACAAACTGTGGTCGACATGCATGCCGTATTTCCTGAACACTTGTGGATTATTTTTTCTTGTAATTATATCCATGTGCTTAAAGCTATTCCTTAAGGTAAAATACTCAAGCAAATATTTTTTCTCAGGGCACCGTTGTGATAAATCTATCTGATCAAGTTAAACTTTAGCTAGATCTCCAATACAACAATAGTAGTTTTCTCTGGAAATTATTTAGGCCAGTGATTGCAAAACATTGATAACTACCTTGTGTTTTAGTGGCATGACCGAAAGAACGCTATAGCAAATAATGTGAAACATGCTTGAGTATCGGTCTATCAAACACGGGGCACTTCGTAACGTGAGGTAAATCACTTTCTATAGCAGTTGTAGCATCGATTCACAGACACATTGACATCTGTACACAAAGTACGAAAAACTTTGTGTACAGACTTAATAACATCTTATGTACACAAACTGACATCTACTGGAGTAAATCGTACACAAAGGGACGTTTACTGTACACAAAGTGACATCTACTGTACACAAAGTGACATCTACTGTACACAAAGTGATATCTACTAGAGTTAATTATACTCAAAGTGACGTTTACTGTACACAAAGTGACATCTACTGTACACAAAGTGACATCTACTGCTGTAGTGAGTACATAAAGTATCATCTACTTTGCACAAATGATATCTACTGGTGTAGTGAATAGACAAAACGACATCTAGCGCTTGTTTGTGTGGATGTGACTGTTTGCTTTAGCTTGTCAGAAATTTGGATAAGCATGACACACTATCACGTTTCAATGACACAGATGAGTCATTTACAGTACGATGGTTTCAGGTAAGTCATTTACAGCATATTGATATAAGTTGAGTTAGTTAATTATGCACTGTTTGTCTAAAGTCTGCAGTTAATTATGCAATGTTTGTCTAAAGTGTGCAGTTAATCATGCACTATTTGTCTAAAGTCTGCAGTTAATCATGCACTATTTGTATGAAGTCTGCAGTTAATCGTGCACTATTTGTATAAAGTCTGCAGTTTATCGTGCACTATTTGTATAAACTCTGCAGTTAATCGTGCACTATTTGTATGAAGTCTGCAGTTAATCGTGCACTATTTGTATGAAGTCTGCAGTTAATCGTGCACTATTTGTATGAAGTGTGCACCCTATGAAGCAGTCTGAGTGAAGTGTGCAGTAATGCGTGTACTGTTACACTAAACATCCTGTGTCGTCTACCAAACTAATAATGTTCTTTTGTTTTCAATTACTAAATGTGGTGGAGGTTATGGGGCGAATGATATAATTGTAATGGATACATGAATCAACGTTTTATATGAAGTAACTTTGACTTATATTAATGGCAACAGATGAAGATTATTCTGAACGATTTCGTGTTGTTGATATTTCAATTTAATTTGCTCTACCAATAATGTATAAAATATTCCCAGCACTTTAATAAAATAGAAACGAAATGACAAATTAACTTGCATTTCAAACATATTTAAAGTGTAGATTTCTCTTTTTGATTGTGTATGATTCATGTTTAAAGTTCCACAACTATGTTACAAATTATTCCTACTGTAACAAGCAACAACAAAGGGAGACAAACGAAAACTACGACACTATCTCCCCTATGCCGTTAGTTAAAACAGCAATAATTTTTCTCCTGGTGCTCAAAGCAATTGTGTTGGAGCTACTTTATCAACCATCAGAAAATTGGATTTGGCCTAAAATACCATACCCTCATGTTGGCCGATGGCCCTGGGCCACAATTTGGGGGGAAGCTTTTATCATAAAACAGAAAGCGGAAGTTAAAAAGAAAGACGTAATCTGCTTATACATCTCCAGACAACCAAAAGATGCCCCAAGTTTTGGGTCAGAGATCCCGAGTGTTGGGGCAGATGACCAAAGATCCTGTTGGGGCAGAGGACCAAAGATCGTGTTGGGGCAGAGGACCAAAGATCCTGTTGGGGCAGAGGACCAAAGATCCCGAGTGTTGGGGCAGAGGACCAAAGATCCTGTTGGGGCAGAGGACCAAAGATCCCAAGTGTTGGGGCAGAGGACCAAAGATCCTGTTGGGGCAGAGGACCAAAGATCCCGAGTGTTGGGGCAGAGGACCGAAGATCGTGTTGGGACAGAGGACCAAAGATCCCGAGTGTTGGGACAGAGGACCAAAGATCCCGAGTGTTGGGGCAGAGGACCAAAGATCCCGAGTGTTGGGGCAGAGGACCAAAGATCCCGAGTGTTGGGACAGAGGACCAAAGATCCCGAGTGTTGGGGCAGAGGACCAAAGATCCCGAGTGTTGGGGCAGAGGACCAAAGATCCCGAGTGTTGGGGCAGAGGACCAAAAATCCCGAGTGTTGGGGCAGAGGACCGAAGATCGTGTTGGGACAGAGGACCAAAGATCCCGAGTGTTGGGGCAGAGGACCAAAGATCCCGAGTGTTGGGGCAGAGGACCAAAGATCCCGAGTGTTGGGGCAGAGGACCAAAGATCCCGAGTGTTGGGGCAGAGGACCGAAGATCGTGTTGGGACAGAGGACCAAAGATCCCGAGTGTTGGGGCAGAGGACCAAAGATCCCGAGTGTTGGGGCAGAGGACCAAAGATCCCAAGTGTTGGGACAGAGGACCAAAGATCGTGTTGGGACAGAGGACCAAAGATCCTGTTGGGGCAGAGGACCAAAGATCCCGAGTGTTGGGGCAGAGGACCAAAGATCCCGAGTGTTGGGACAGAGGACCAAAGATCCCGAGTGTTGGGGCAGAGGACCAAAGATCCCGAGTGTTGGGGCAGAGGACCAAAGATCCCGAGTGTTGGGGCAGAGGACCAAAGATCCCGAGTGTTGGGGCAGAGGACCAAAGATCCCGAGTGTTGGGACAGAGGAGCAAAGATCCCAAGTGTTGGGGCAGAGGACCAAAGATCCCGAGTGTTGGGACAGAGGAGCAAAGATCCCAAGTGTTGGGGCAGAGGACCGAAGATCGTGTTGGGACAGAGGACCAAAGATCCCGAGTGTTGGGGCAGAGGACCAAAGATCCCGAGTGTTGGGGCAGAGGACCGAAGATCGTGTTGGGACAGAGGACCAAAGATCCCGAGTGTTGGGACAGAGGACCAAAGATCCCGAGTGTTGGGGCAGAGGACCGAAGATCGTGTTGGGGCAGAGGACCGAAGATCGTGTTGGGACAGAGGACCAAAGATCCCGAGTGTTGGGGCAGAGGACCAAAGATCCCGAGTGTTGGGGCAGAGGACCGAAGATCGTGTTGGGACAGAGGACCAAAGATCCCGAGTGTTGGGGCAGAGGACCAAAGATCCCGAGTGTTGGGGCAGAGGACCAAAGATCCCGAGTGTTGGGGCAGAGGACCAAAGATCCCGAGTGTTGGGGCAGAGGACCAAAGATCCCGAGTGTTGGGACAGAGGAGCAAAGATCCCGAGTGTTGGGGCAGAGGACCAAAGATCCCAAGTGTTGGGACAGAGGACCAAAGATCGTGTTGGGACAGAGGACCAAAGATCCTGTTGGGGCAGAGGACCAAAGATCCCAAGTGTTGTGGCAGAGGACCAAAGATCGTGTTGGGGCAGAGGACCAAAGATCCTGTTGGGGCAGAGGACCAAAGATCCCGAGTGTTGTGGCAGAGGACCGAAGATCGTGTTGGGACAGAGGACCAAAGATCCCGAGTGTTGGGGCAGAGGACCAAAGATCCCGAGTGTTGGGGCAGAGGACCAAAGATCCCGAGTGTTGGGGCAGAGGACCAAAGATCCCGAGTGTTGGGGCAGAGGACCGAAGATCGTGTTGGGACAGAGGACCAAAGATCCCGAGTGTTGGGACAGAGGACCAAAGATCCTGTTGGGGCAGAGGACCAAAGATCCCAAGTGTTGGGGCAGAGGACCAAAGATCCCGAGTGTTGTGGCAGAGGACCAAAGATCGTGTTGGGACAGAGGACCAAAGATCGTGTTGGGACAGAGGACCAAAGATCCCAAGTGTTGGGGCAGAGGACCAAAGATCCCGAGTGTTGGGACAGAGGACCAAAGATCGTGTTGGGACAGAGGACCAAAGATCCCGAGTGTTGGGGCAGAGGACCGAAGATCCCGAGTGTTGGGGCAGAGGACCAAAGATCGTGTTGGGACAGAGGACCAAAGATCCCGAGTGTTGGGACAGAGGACCAAAGATCCCGAGTGTTGGGGCAGAGGACCAAAGATCCTGTTGGGGCAGAGGACCGAAGATCGTGTTGGGACAGAGGACCAAAGATCCCGAGTGTTGGGGCAGAGGACCAAAGATCCCGAGTGTTGGGGCAGAGGACCAAAGATCGTGTTGGGACAGAGGACCAAAGATCCCGAGTGTTGGGACAGAGGACCAAAGATCGTGTTGGGACAGAGGACCAAAGATCCCAAGTGTTGGGGCAGAGGACCAAAGATCCCGAGTGTTGGGACAGAGGACCAAAGATCCCAAGTGTTGGGGCAGAGGACCAAAGATCCCGAGTGTTGGGACAGAGGACCAAAGATCGTGTTGGGACAGAGGACCAAAGATCGTGTTGGGACAGAGGACCAAAGATCCCGAGTGTTGGGGCAGAGGACCAAAGATCCCGAGTGTTGGGACAGAGGACCAAAGATCGTGTTGGGACAGAGGACCAAAGATCGTGTTGGGACAGAGGACCAAAGATCCCGAGTGTTGGGACAGAGGACCAAAGATCCCGAGTGTTGGGACAGAGGACCAAAGATCGTGTTGGGACAGAGGACCAAAGATCGTGTTGGGACAGAGGACCAAAGATCCCGAGTGTTGGGGCAGAGGACCAAAGATCCCGAGTGTTGGGGCAGAGGACCAAAGATCCCGAGTGTTGGGGCAGAGGACCAAAGATCCCGAGTGTTGGGGCAGAGGACCAAAGATCCCGATTGTTGGGACAGAGGAGCAAAGATCCCAAGTGTTGGGGCAGAGGACCAAAGATCCCGAGTGTTGGGACAGAGGAGCAAAGATCCCAAGTGTTGGGGCAGAGGACCGAAGATCGTGTTGGGACAGAGGACCAAAGATCCCGAGTGTTGGGGCAGAGGACCAAAGATCCCGAGTGTTGGGGCAGAGGACCGAAGATCGTGTTGGGACAGAGGACCAAAGATCCCGAGTGTTGGGACAGAGGACCAAAGATCCCGAGTGTTGGGGCAGAGGACCGAAGATCGTGTTGGGACAGAGGACCAAAGATCCCGAGTGTTGGGGCAGAGGACCAAAGATCCCGAGTGTTGGGGCAGAGGACCGAAGATCGTGTTGGGACAGAGGACCAAAGATCCCGAGTGTTGGGGCAGAGGACCAAAGATCCCGAGTGTTGGGGCAGAGGACCAAAGATCCCGAGTGTTGGGGCAGAGGACCAAAGATCCCGAGTGTTGGGGCAGAGGACCAAAGATCCCGAGTGTTGGGACAGAGGAGCAAAGATCCCGAGTGTTGGGGCAGAGGACCAAAGATCCCAAGTGTTGGGACAGAGGACCAAAGATCGTGTTGGGACAGAGGACCAAAGATCCTGTTGGGGCAGAGGACCAAAGATCCCAAGTGTTGTGGCAGAGGACCAAAGATCGTGTTGGGGCAGAGGACCAAAGATCCTGTTGGGGCAGAGGACCAAAGATCCCGAGTGTTGTGGCAGAGGACCGAAGATCGTGTTGGGACAGAGGACCAAAGATCCCGAGTGTTGGGGCAGAGGACCAAAGATCCCGAGTGTTGGGGCAGAGGACCAAAGATCCCGAGTGTTGGGGCAGAGGACCAAAGATCCCGAGTGTTGGGGCAGAGGACCGAAGATCGTGTTGGGACAGAGGACCAAAGATCCCGAGTGTTGGGACAGAGGACCAAAGATCCTGTTGGGGCAGAGGACCAAAGATCCCAAGTGTTGGGGCAGAGGACCAAAGATCCCGAGTGTTGTGGCAGAGGACCAAAGATCGTGTTGAGACAGAGGACCAAAGATCGTGTTGGGACAGAGGACCAAAGATCCCAAGTGTTGGGGCAGAGGACCAAAGATCCCGAGTGTTGGGACAGAGGACCAAAGATCGTGTTGGGACAGAGGACCAAAGATCCCGAGTGTTGGGGCAGAGGACCGAAGATCCCGAGTGTTGGGGCAGAGGACCAAAGATCGTGTTGGGACAGAGGACCAAAGATCCCGAGTGTTGGGACAGAGGACCAAAGATCCCGAGTGTTGGGGCAGAGGACCAAAGATCCTGTTGGGGCAGAGGACCGAAGATCGTGTTGGGACAGAGGACCAAAGATCCCGAGTGTTGGGGCAGAGGACCAAAGATCCCGAGTGTTGGGGCAGAGGACCAAAGATCGTGTTGGGACAGAGGACCAAAGATCCCGAGTGTTGGGACAGAGGACCAAAGATCGTGTTGGGACAGAGGACCAAAGATCCCAAGTGTTGGGGCAGAGGACCAAAGATCCCGAGTGTTGGGACAGAGGACCAAAGATCCCAAGTGTTGGGGCAGAGGACCAAAGATCCCGAGTGTTGGGACAGAGGACCAAAGATCGTGTTGGGACAGAGGACCAAAGATCGTGTTGGGACAGAGGACCAAAGATCCCGAGTGTTGGGGCAGAGGACCAAAGATCCCGAGTGTTGGGACAGAGGACCAAAGATCGTGTTGGGACAGAGGACCAAAGATCGTGTTGGGACAGAGGACCAAAGATCCCGAGTGTTGGGACAGAGGACCAAAGATCCCGAGTGTTGGGGCAGAGGACCAAAGATCCCGAGTGTTGGGGCAGAGGACCAAAGATCCCGAGTGTTGGGGCAGAGGACCAAAGATCCCGAGTGTTGGGGCAGAGGACCGAAGATCGTGTTGGGACAGAGGACCAAAGATCCCGAGTGTTGGGACAGAGGACCAAAGATCCTGTTGGGGCAGAGGACCAAAGATCCCAAGTGTTGGGGCAGAGGACCAAAGATCCCGAGTGTTGTGGCAGAGGACCAAAGATCGTGTTGGGACAGAGGACCAAAGATCGTGTTGGGACAGAGGACCAAAGATCCCAAGTGTTGGGGCAGAGGACCAAAGATCCCGAGTGTTGGGACAGAGGACCAAAGATCGTGTTGGGACAGAGGACCAAAGATCCCGAGTGTTGGGGCAGAGGACCGAAGATCCCGAGTGTTGGGGCAGAGGACCAAAGATCGTGTTGGGACAGAGGACCAAAGATCCCGAGTGTTGGGACAGAGGACCAAAGATCCCGAGTGTTGGGGCAGAGGACCAAAGATCCTGTTGGGGCAGAGGACCGAAGATCGTGTTGGGACAGAGGACCAAAGATCCCGAGTGTTGGGGCAGAGGACCAAAGATCCCGAGTGTTGGGGCAGAGGACCAAAGATCGTGTTGGGACAGAGGACCAAAGATCCCGAGTGTTGGGACAGAGGACCAAAGATCGTGTTGGGACAGAGGACCAAAGATCCCAAGTGTTGGGGCAGAGGACCAAAGATCCCGAGTGTTGGGACAGAGGACCAAAGATCCCAAGTGTTGGGGCAGAGGACCAAAGATCCCGAGTGTTGGGACAGAGGACCAAAGATCGTGTTGGGACAGAGGACCAAAGATCGTGTTGGGACAGAGGACCAAAGATCCCGAGTGTTGGGGCAGAGGACCAAAGATCCCGAGTGTTGGGACAGAGGACCAAAGATCGTGTTGGGACAGAGGACCAAAGATCGTGTTGGGACAGAGGACCAAAGATCCCGAGTGTTGGGACAGAGGACCAAAGATCCCGAGTGTTGGGACAGAGGACCAAAGATCGTGTTGGGACAGAGGACCAAAGATCGTGTTGGGACAGAGGACCAAAGATCCCGAGTGTTGGGGCAGAGGACCAAAGATCCCGAGTGTTGGGACAGAGGACCAAAGATCGTGTTGGGACAGAGGACCAAAGATCGTGTTGGGACAGAGGACCAAAGATCCCAAGTGTTGGGACAGAGGACCAAAGATCGTGTTGGGACAGAGGACCAAAGATCCCGAGTGTTGGGGCAGAGGACCAAAGATCCCGAGTGTTGGGACAGAGGACCAAAGATCGTGTTGGGACAGAGGACCAAAGATCGTGTTGGGACAGAGGACCAAAGATCCCAAGTGTTGGGACAGAGGACCAAAGATCGTGTTGGGACAGAGGACCAAAGATCCCAAGTGTTGGGACAGAGGACCAAAGATCCCAAGTGTTGGGACAGAGGACCAAAGATCGTGTTGGGGCAGAGGACCAAAGATCCCAAGTGTTGGGACAGAGGACCAAAGATCGTGTTGGGACAGAGGACCAAAGATCCCAAGTGTTGGGACAGAGGACCAAAGATCCCAAGTGTTGGGACAGAGGACCAAAGATCGTGTTGGGGCAGAGGACCAAAGATCCCGAGTGTTGGGGCAGAGGACCAAAGAAACGCCCAGAATATTGGAGCAAACAACAATAATTCCACTCATATGCTGACGGTGGGTGTGGGTGGTTTAGTGTGGGTGTGGTTCACTGTGGGTTGTTTAGTGCTTGTCAGCAAATTTTTTTATTTGATGATTTTTATTTTTTTGTTTCCAGAAACCACGTCTCTTGATTGGGCAGTAAATTATATCAAGCGAGGTTTGACGTCTGATTGCGACGTCATTTAGACGTGACACGCCGTCTGGCACAAATCACAGAGTTCAGCCTGGGATGTCTGGCACTTGTATGACAGACGGACGTCGTGTCGGAGACCTAGGGTCAGGCGTGCGATGACAGACGGACGTCTTTAAGACGTGTTTATCATGCTGGGAATGAGCAGGGGAAATAACTGGTGCCGGCGGTGTGGGAAATGGTTTGACGACTTAACCTCGCAGCTATAATTAGACTGGTCGGTCATTAGGCAGACAAGACAGGATGGTTTAATGGCTATTTGTACGGCGGCTGTTTGATGCTTGTTGACAGTCGAGTTGTTTGAGTACCTGGCTTGTTATCCTCTTCCTGGTTTGTATTGCCAGTTTGTCACATTCAATTATTCTTACAGTTATTGTAATACTGGGCGGGTTTAGAAACACCTGCCCTGTTCACGGTTATATCTGATATCCACTATATAAGCCACTACATCTTTTTCCCTATAGATAACTACATCATCTGCCCTATAGATAACTACATCATCTGCCCTATACATGACTACACTATCTGCCATATAAAATACATCATCTGCCCTATAAACAATGACATTATATGCCCATAGAGGACATAATCTGCCCTTCAAATAACTACACTATCTGCCCTATGGTCTGTCAGCCCTTCAGCACACGATAACACAGCAGGCTACACAGCACACGATAACACAGCAGACTACACAGCACATGATAACACAGCAGGCTACACAACACACGTTAACACGGCAGGCTACACAGCACACAATAACACAGCAGGCTACACAGCACACGACAAAACAGCAGACTACACAGCACACGATAACACAGCAGACTACACAGCACACGATAACAGCAGGCTACACAGCACACGACCAGTGTTTTTTCCAGACTTAATATTTTCGGGGGGGGGGGGGGCGGTCAACATTTTCCGGGGGGGGGGGCGGACACTAGTAAAAGTGAATGTTTACTATATAAAATCCATCTCGTTCGGGGGGGGGGGGGGGGGAGCGGTAGACCCTCGGGGGAGGGGGTAAGCCCCCCCCCCCCCCTCGAAGAGATGCCTGGAAGAAACTCTGCACAAGACAACACTGGCTACACAGCACACGGGACTATATGCTTGTTCTAATGGCGATGTGCCATACAACATTTTCTGCTTGAGTTGAGAGACACCGGAAGTGACGAAGTAGTGACGTACTTCAGAAGTCTGGGGATCTAAACATACAGACATTTGTACGTCTTACGAACCAGGTCAGACATTTTTAAATCTGGAAAGTGTATAAAAACTGTCTACAATCCTAATAATGGATTCTGCTAAAATGTCAAATTTTGTACTTTTACCTTTAACTCTATAAAAGCTTGATATTTTAGTCTCCATAAATTTTAGACGCTGTATTTTTTAGAATCTGTAATTTTTAGACGCTATAATTTTTAGACACCATAATTTTTAGACGCCATAATTTTTAGACACCATAATCTTTAGACGCAATAATTTTTAGACGCCATAATTTTTAGACGCAATAATTTTTAGACGCCGTAGATTTTAGACACTATTTTTAGACGCTGTAGATTTTAGACGCCATAGATTTAAATTAAAAAGCCGGTTAGACTGCATGAGGCATCCGATACATTGATGTCCATTGATACGGACGTTGTATGAAGATACGGATATACAAATAGATCCATTCTATGTAAAAGTTCCAGAGTTTTTGAACCAGCCGCGTTGAAGTTGAGCCGGATGCACTCAATGATCACGTGGTCACGTTCTCGAATCCCAGGCTTAGAATTGGCCTTGTTGTATGTGCATGCAGGGACGATGAAGAGAAGAACAGCGATGAAGAAAAGAAACAACGATGAAAAGGAAATTTTAGAAACATATTTTCTTTCTAGATCTTGCTGCGGTGATTTAAAATTTGGTTCGTCTTTTGGCCGTGAGCCCCTATCCAGTTTTGTTTTGGTCTGATCGCAAAGTTACGACACAAATCCCGAGTCTGTACCCCCCCCCCCCACCCCACCCCACCCGTGGTGGCTTTATATTATATGGTAGAAAAGTTTTTGACGTGATCACAGGCAAGTATTAGACGTGACTAGAAAAGTTTTTGACGTGGCGGTAGAGATGTATCTGGTGTGACCACTAAAACGTGACAGATAAGTGCCTAACGTGACAAACGTGAAGTCACGAACGTGATACAGTTGAATAGTCTGCCTCGACGTGATCTCGAGTGATTTGACTTCAAAATACGTCTGGTATCTTACTTGCTGGAAAAACGTTCAAAATACACCCCAATACGTCTGGTACCTTACTTGTAGGAAAAAAAACGTTCAGACGACCATCTTTTCTTACAGACGCCAACTGTAGACGCCATGTCCAGGAAGTGACGTCACGTCCATTGTCCAGCCTGCCGGAGCTGTAACCATTGATGGGAACTGTAAAGAGCTGAGTGGCAGGAAGAGTCTGGCCGTCTGCTGGCCGTCTGCTGTCCGGTGGTGTGTTGAGTCAAAAGTTTTAAAACACCCACGGCTGTCTCAGCGGCAACTTTACTCAAAAGGGTGGGTTGGTTATAGGGTATGGCAGGTCGGTTAAAGAATGGCAGGTCATTTGTTGGATATTTGGTCAGCTACAGAAAGACAGGTCATTTATTGGATATTTGGTCAACTACAAAATGGCAGGTCATTTATTGGATATTTGGTCAACTACAAAATGGCAGGTCATTTATTGGATATTTGGTCAACTACAGAATGGTAGGTCATTTATTGGATATTTGGTCAGCTACAGAATGGTAGGTCATTTATTGGATATTTGGTCAACTACAAAATGGCAGGTCATTTATTGGATATTTGGTCAGCTACAGAATGGTAGGTCATTTATTGGATATTTGGTCAACTACAGAAAGACAGGTCATTTTTTTTTTATTTGGTCAGCTACAGAATAGCAGGTCATTTATTGGATATTTGGTCAACTACAAAATGGCAGGTCATTTATTGGATATTTGGTCAACTACAGAATGACAGGTCATTTATTGGATATTTGGTCAATTACTAAATGGCAGATCATTTATTGGATATTTGGTCAACTACAGAATGACAGGTCATTTATTGGATATTTGGTCAATTACTAAATGGCAGGTCATTTATTGGATATTTGGTCAACTACAGAATGACAGGTCATTTATTGGATATTTCGTCAATTACATAATGGCAGGTCATTTATTGGATATTTGGTCAACTACAGAATGGCAGGTCATTTATTGGATATTTGGTCAACTACAAAATGGCAGGTCATTTATTGGATATTTGGTCAACTACAAAATGGCAGGTCATTTATTGGATATTTGGTCAACTACAAAATGGCAGGTCATTTATTGGATATTTGGTCAACTACAAAATGGCAGGTCATTTATTGGATATTTGGTCAACTACATAATGACAGGTCATTTATTGGATATTTGGTCAACTACAAAATGGCAGGTCATTTATTGGATATTTGGTCAACTACAAAATGGCAGGTCATTTATTGGATATTTGGTCAAACACAGAATGGCAGGTCATTTATTGGATATTTGGTCAACTACAAAATGGCAGGTCATTTATTGGATATTTGGTCAACTACAGAATGGCAGGTCATTTATTGGATATTTGGTCAACTACAAAATGGCAGGTCATTTATTGGATATTTGGTCAACTACAAAATGGCAGGTCATTTATTGGATATTTGGTCAACTACAAAATGGCAGGTCATTTATTGGATATTTGGTCTACTACAGAATGGCAGGTCATTTATTGGATATTTAGTCAACTACAGAAAGACAGGTCGTTTATTGGATATTTGGTCAACTACAGAATGGCAGGTCATTTATTGGATATTTGGTCAGTTACAGAAAGACAGTTCATTTACATAATGTTACAATGTTAGGTCAGTCAAACAGACTTTCAGTCAAACAGACTTTCAGACAATCGGCTTAAAACATTGACCATCTATATTTCTATACTTAAAATATTGACAACCTCTTTGATACATTGAGTATTTAGAGACATTAATCTCCATCCAGCTAGACATTGACTATCTATCAGTAATCGACCAAACACCTTTTACAAAATATCCGCCAACATTTCATCAAGAGGCCACCTAAATTCCAATAACCCATCGCCATATCTTTCTTTAAATGACCACTCATCTTTTGAGAATCGGCCTTTCTTCTTTCACAAATAAACTCACGTGTGTCCTCTCAACTAATAGACCACCATAGACCACCACCCCCCCCCTCGACTTTGACCTCGCTCTAAAAGAAAACAGCCGAACTTCCGATTTAACTGGAATGTCTCTCTCACGTCAATCAAATCTTAATTACTCACGGTCAAGTATTTTTGTTTGAGTACATCTAAACCTAACCAAAGATCTTATGAGAAAAATATCAAGATTTACTTTTCCTTTATTTTGTAAATAAATATCTAGATCGACGTCGTCTGCAAAATGTAAGACCTTCCTGTGACGTCAGGACAAATGGAAGCGATGACAGAACTCACTCTCAGACTGTCCAGGGAGTGTCCTGGGCACGTGACGCTCTCAGACTTAACATCAGAGATGGGGGGGGGGGGTGAGGTAGCCAAGACATTTGAACACAGCTGGTTAAGTAAGATCATTGTCTTCATTCGACAGGCGTTACATAGCTATGGTCTGGTCACGTGGACTCGCGTTTTGGTCATCACTATAGGGCTAGTAAGTAGGTCAATAAACAGTTATATGGCTAATGCAGGTTTTATTGAGCCGTAGAACTGGTTGGTGACCTACTTACCAGTCCTATAGGTGACTCTATGTTCGATGGTATGTGTATGTAGGACATCAAATATAAGTCGAGTGTTTTATTGCTGGTATAAGTAGAACTCATTACTGTAGTTAAATGTTACTAGCCACACAAGAATCTTTCTTCTTCGTTCTTAATTATTAGTGTTGAAGGGGATCGAGATTTATCTGCCAGTGGGTTTGAACTCGAGACTTTGTTCGAATTTATCAACCATGAGCTTTTTGCCGACTCGACTACGCCTCCAACACAATTAAGCGTTACGTGTCAACTGGTTATGCGCCACACAAGAATCCACAATCCACATCTACAGCATCCAACTAATTCCATATCCACATTGTCCAACAAAATCAGTAATGCAAGTTTAGAGCCCAACTAATGTGTAGCCTTGATCCTAATTTGTTGATGTGTATTCCGTCAGAGCAACACATTTGAAAGAATGATGCATCGCCCGACACACAAGCCACCTTGCGTGTATCACGACACATGCATACATGTGCAAGTGTGACGTCTGCACCACGTGGCATCTGCACGCGCGCCATTGCGTGTGTGACGTCAGAAATCGTGCAGCTTGTAAACATTGACGTATGACATGACAGTGTGAAACAACAAAGGATTATGGGGGGGGGGGGGGGGTTGAGTGATGGAAGATTCAGGCGGTTGAATGATGGTAAAAGGAATCTGTGAGATTGATGGCTTTTGTGCCAACACATTGTCGTCAGGTGAGTGGGTGTGCAATGAGACATGACATCCTAGTGACATCGCGTGCAGATGACAGTGAGACGTGGCAGTAGGTAAATGAACTCCATCAGCTGTCATGTGGCACGATTACCCCCCCCCCCCCCGCCCGTACATAGTGCCAGGATATAAGAAGACAAGATCACGTGACATTTCGCCATCTGAATCACTCACGATCAAGGTGTGGACAGGAAATTAGACAAGCACGTCGTTGGGTTGATACAAATATCGTTTTCGTCTCCGTTATTATTTGATACATTAAATATCAATTTCAGCTTTTAAATTCTGCCTAAAGTAACACTCTTGATAATTTAGATTCTAAGTTTAAAATAAACCGGTAGTGATCTCCCCTAAACTTTCTCGAATATTCTTATATAAAACAACAGGGGATGGTAACTGGGGATATAGTTATGATCTTTAATCCATTTTAAATACTGAAACTTTTAAAAATAGAATAGAATCTCAGTAAAAAACAATTGCGCACCAAGCGAACGCCTAATAAAGGTGTGTATAATAGTGCGCAATAGTATTAGTACTTATAAATTTACATTAGTTTTTTGAGAAATCGGAAGTAGCGTAAAGTACTACTTCCGGTCAACGGAAATTACTCAAAATTTAACAGAAGGTAGAGAATTAGATCTTTTACTTACATGTGAAATTTCATTTATCTATCTGAAATAGTACTCAAGTTATAGGCTTTTGAAAAATTCAAAGTAGAAAAAGTACCACTTCCGGTTATCCGAAATCGCTCAAAAGTTGATACGGATCTATGATTTTGATATAATACTTGTATATGAAATTTCATCAACCTAGCTGTAACGGTACTCAAGTTATCGTGTTTACACACGGACACACACACACACACACACACACACACACACACGGACACACAGACATACGGACAAGATTGCAAAATTATGTTTTTCCGTATCAGTGAGATGTAAAACGTCGAGATTTGCAAAAATCTCGATTTTTTTTTTTTTGCACGATTACAAGACTTTCTCTATACTTCGTATATACGAGAAAGTAAAAAAATAGATCCAAAATTAATTTAAAGGATTGGTTGAAGTGTGATTTAATTTTGACCTTCATGTAGGGATCGCTCACAACTAATTTGGAGAAAATCTGTTCGTGTAGGAAACTAAATATTTTAGAAAGTAGCGGCAAATGTTAGGATTTTCGTTGGGAAAACCTATTTTTTTGTTGTTGTAAATTTCGAATTTAGGTCATTTTAAAAAGAAAAGCATGTTTATAAATTAGCAACTGAAAACAAAAGGATCGTGTTTAACTTATAGATTAAATTTATGGTTTAAAAAAATCTATTGCAGTAATAAAATACGCATTTAAAAATATATATTGGAAGGTAGTAACATTTAAATAATCAAAGTTTGCCACTATTTCAACACTCCCTGTTTACAACTTCTGGTATACGAAGTATAAAGGAAGTATTGTTATCGCGCAAAAAAAAATTAGTAATCTCGAAATCTCGACGTTTTACACCCCCCGGAGTCGGAAAAACAAAGTTTTGCATTTTTTTCCGTATGTCTCTCTGTGTGTGTGTGTATGTAGATGTGTATGTGTTTCTGTGAACACGATAACTTGAGTACTGTTACAACTTGGTTGATGAAATTTATCGAATTTGTAGTTTTGTATCAACTTTTCAGCTATTCCCGATAACTGGAAGTAGAACATATTCTACTTTTGGTTGCGTAAAAGCACTATAACCTGAGTTCTGTTTCAGAAAGATAAACGAAATTTCACAAATAAGTAAAAGACATAATTCTCTGCCTTCTTTCAACTTTTGAGTAATTTCCGTTGACCGGAATCGCTATTTCCGATTTATCTAAATAAGCATTTGAATTTATAAATTACTGATATTCCGCACTATTATGCACATATTTTTTGCTGTTCACTTGCTGCGCAATTTTTTTTACGAGATTCTATCCTATTTTAAAAAGTTTAAGTTTGTAAAAACTGATTAAAAAGCATGTCTATGTCCCGAGTTACCATCTCCTTAGTGTTATATAAGAATATACGAGAAAGTTTAGGGGAGATTACTCCCGCTTTTATATTTCAAGAATTCTCGTTTTATCAGTATACATGTCTAGTAGCAATAAGCTAGAGGTAGATAAAACACTTACTAAAATAATTGAAATAAAACAAGCACCTTTTTGTTACAGATTAGGCACCTATCTTTTGGATGTGTTGGCTTAGATTCCCATGAATACAATACAGCGATGGATCTAAGAGAAGTTACAGCTTGTCTCATATCGATGGATTGTGTACTGATCATAACCAACAGGACAATTATGGTTTAATTTTGGTCAGTTTATAATTTTCTCCAACGCGAAGTTATTATTTCCATTTGTATGACCCTAGCACCCCACCCCCTATAAATGTCCTTCATTCACTCACTTCTTTCATTTCAGCGCCCTTACAAATTAGCGCCCTTACAAATTAGCGCCCTGCAAAAACAGCGGCCCCCAATCCAAAGCCCCACTAACAGCAGCCCACCATCAAGACGCCCCACATACATAGCACCCCACCAGTCAGACGCCCCACACACATTACACCCCACCAACTCGACGCCCCATGAACCCAACACAGCTTCTCACTAACCCAACACCCCACCAACCCTAACACCCCACCAGCCCAACACCACACCAACCCAACATCCCACCAACCCTAACACCCCACCAACCCAACACCCCACCAACCCAACACCCCACCAACCCAACACCCCACCAACCCAACACCCCACCAACCCAACACCCCACCAACCCAACGCCCCACCAACCCGACGCCCCACCAAGACAACACCCCACCAACCCAACGCCCCACCAACCAGACGCCCCAACAACATAGCACTCCACCAACCGAAAACTCCACGATCAATATAATTAAAGGTCTAGCGGGAAGGGGTTATTAGAATCGAATTGCTGGGACCCAAAATTCCACTTTGAGGTAACGAATTGATCAATATCCCATCAATGTCGTATCAAAATTGGTATTGATGATGTCACAGCGACAGATGGTTTCCCTTTTTTAGTTAGTTCCCTTGGTTCAAATCAATACGTTTTGTGTTTTAATCCCAGCGTGACGTTATTGTCCGAGTTTGTTCATCAGCAGAAAGTGAATCAGCACAGACTAGACTACACGAGGGTACACGAGGATACACGAGGATACACGAGGATACACGAGGATACACGAGGATACACGAGGGTACACGAGGGTTCACGAGGATACACGAGGATACACGAGGGTACACGAGGATACACGAGGATACACGAGTATAAACGAGGATACACGAGGATACACGAGGATACACGAGGATACACGAGAATACACGAGGGTTCACGAGGATACACGAGGATACACGAGGGTACACGAGGATACACGAGGGCTCACGAGGATACACGAGGATACACGAGGGTACACGAGGATACACGAGGATACACGAGTATACACGAGGATACACGATGATACACGAGGATTAACGAGGATACACGAGGATACACGAGGATTCACGATGATACACGGTGATACACGAGGGTACACGAGGATACACGAGGATATACGAGGATACACGAGGATACACGAGGACACATAAGGCAATCTTCGGAACAGACCCGTGCTATCTTTAGTTTGAATTTTTAATCTAAATTTTAAAATCTAAGTATGTCTGCCTGTCGTGTAAGAAAATCAAAACGCCTGAAATGGATCGGGTTCATTATAACAACTTTCAGTGTAATTTCAAATTGTTTTCAATTTTTCAAATGTTTGTATAGGCCATATAGGGAGAGTAAAACAATGAAAAAATGTTTATGTTTGTGTTTAAGTTTGCTTTTACGTCTATTTTTTGTTTTTATAGGTGTAGAAATGCGAAGAGGTGAGAGGGTTAGTGTTTGTGTTTTGTGTTGAGGGTTGGTTTGTGTTTTTGTTTATGTTCATGGTTGTGTTAATGTGAATGTTTTTTAGACGTAAAAGTGCAATGAATGGAGGGTTTATGTCCATTTTCGTTTATGTTTGTGGTTGAGGGTGTGGTTTAATGTCATATACATATTTTCTCAAATGTCGTTATTTGCATATAGATATTTATTGGAGAATTAATAAATTCTCAAAACCTGGGCAGCGCCGGGTCTATCATACTTAATGAACATACAAGTCACGGTCCTTTACAGATACGTTATTCACAAAAGCCAGTGCAAAGCCTTGCCGGGACGGGTAGTGAATAATAAGTCGGTCTGTATTAAGTAAATAGAATTGGAATTAAAGATGTGTTTCTTTACTTGAAACCTCAAAAGCTGACTCGTCGTTACGCGAATGTCAACAGATTATCCCCATCACTGCTGGCTGTTTGACATAGATGTCACAGCGTTCATGTCATGTGGAAGGACGTATCTGATGTTTGTATAGACCTATATCGTGTTTGTATAGACCTATATCGTGTTTGTATAGATCTATATCGTGTTTGTATAGATCTATATCGTGTTTGTATAGACCTAAACGTGTTTGTATAGACTTATATCGTGTTTGTATAGACCTATATCGTGTTTGTATAGACCTATATCGTGTTTGTATAGACCTATATCGTGTTTGTATAGATCTATATCGTGTTTGTATAGATCTATATCGTGTTTGTATAGACCTAAACGTGTTTGTATAGACTTATATCGTGTTTGTATAGATCTATATCGTGTTTGTATAGATCTATATCGTGTTTGTATAGATCTATATCGTGTTTGTATAGACCTATATCGTGTTTGTATAGATCTATATCGTGTTTGTATAGATCTATATCGTGTTTGTATAGACCTAAACGTGTTTGTATAGACCTATATCGTGTTTGTATAGACCTATATCGTGTTTGTATAGATCTATATCGTGTTTGTATAGATCTATATCGTGTTTGTATAGACCTAAACGTGTTTGTATAGACTTATATCGTGTTTGTATAGACCTATATCGTGTTTGTATAGACCTATATCGTGTTTGTATAGACCTATATCGTGTTTGTATAGACCTATATCGTGTTTGTATAGACCTATATCGTGTTTGTATAGACCTATATCGTGTTTGTATAGACCTAACCGTGTTTGTATAGACCTAAACGTGTTTGTATAGACTTATATCGTGTTTGTATAGACCTATATTGTGTTTGTATAGACCTATATCGTGTTTGTATAGACCTATATCGTGTTTGTATAGACCTAAACGTGTTTGTATAGACTTATATCGTGTTTGTATAGACCTATATCGTGTTTGTATAGCCCTATATCGTGTTTGTATAGACCTATATCGTGTTTGTATAGACCTATATCGTGTTTGTATAGACCTAAACGTGTTTTTTTATATATCTGTATCGTGTTTGAATAGACCTATATCGTGTTTGTATAGACCTATATCGTGTTTGTATAGACCTATATCGTGTTTGTATAGATCTATATCGTGTTTGTATAGACCTAAACGTGTTTGTATAGACTTATATCGTGTTTGTATAGACCTATATCGTGTTTGTATAGACCTATATCGTGTTTGTATAGACCTAAACGTGTTTGTATAGACCTAAACGTGTTTGTATATAGACCTAAACGTGTTTGTATAGACCTAAACGTGTTTGTATAGACTTATATCGTGTTTGTATAGACCTATATCGTGTTTGTATAGCCCTATATCGTGTTTGTATAGACCTATATCGTGTTTGTATAGACCTATATCGTGTTTGTATAGATCTATATCGTGTTTGTATAGACCTATATCGTGTTTGTATAGATCTATATCGTGTTTGTATAGACCTAAACGTGTTTGTATAGACTTATATCGTGTTTGTATAGACCTATATCGTGTTTGTATAGACCTAAACGTGTTTGTATAGACCTATATCGTGTTTGTATAGACCTATATCGTGTTTGTATAGCCCTATATCGTGTTTGTATAGACCTATATCGTGTTTGTATAGACCTAACCGTGTTTGTATAGACCTATATTGTGTTTGTATAGACCTATATTGTGTTTGTATAGAACTATATCGTGTTTGTATAGACCTATATCGTGTTGGTATAGACTTATATTGTGTTTGTATAGCCCTATATCGTGTTTGTATAGATCTATATCGTGTTGGTATAGACATGTAGCGTGTTTGTATAGACATGTAGCGTGTTTGTATAGACTTATATCGTGTTTGTATAGACCTATATCGTGTTTGTATAGATCTATATCGTGTTTGTATAGACCTATATCGTGTTTGTATAGACCTATATCGTGTTTGTATAGACTTATATCGTGTTTGTATAGCCCTATATCGTGTTTGTATAGATCTATATCGTGTTTGTATAGACCTATATCGTGTTTGTATAGACCTATATCGTGTTTGTATAGATCTATATCGTGTTTGTATAGACCTATATCGTGTTTGTATAGACCTATATCGTGTTTGTATAGCCCTATATCGTGTTTGTATAGATCTATATCGTGTTTGTATAGACCTATATCGTGTTTGTATAGACCTATATCGTGTTTGTATAGACCTATATCGTGTTTGTATAGACCTATATCGTGTTTGTATAGACCTATATCGTGTTTGTATAGACCTAAACGTGTTTTTTTATATATCTATATCGTGTTTGTATAGACCTATATCGTGTTTGTATAGACCTATATCGTGTTTGTATAGATCTATATCGTGTTTGTATAGACCTATATCGTGTTTGTATAGACCTATATCGTGTTTGTATAGACCTAAACGTGTTTGTATAGACTTATATCGTGTTTGTATAGACCTATATCGTGTTTGTATAGACCTATATCGTGTTTGTATAGATCTATATGGTGTTTGTATAGACCTATATCGTGTTTGTATAGACCTATATCGTGTTTGTATAGACCTATATCGTGTTTGTATAGACCTATATCGTGTTTGTATAGACCTATATCGTGTTTGTATAGACCTATTGCGTGTTTGTATAGACCTATAGCGTGTTTGTATAGATCTATATCGTGTTTGTATAGACCTATATCGTGTTTGTATAGACCTATTGCGTGTTTGTATAGACCTATATCGTGTTTGTATAGACCTATATCGTGTTTGTATAGACCTATTGCGTGTTTGTATAGACCTATAGCGTGTTTGTATAGATCTATATCGTGTTTGTATAGACCTATTGCGTGTTTGTATAGACCTATATCGTGTTTGTATAGACCTATATCGTGTTCGTATAGACCTATATCGTGTTCGTATAGACCTATATCGTGTTCGTATAGACCTATATCGTGTTCGTATAGACCTATATCGTGTTTGTATAGATCTATATCGTGTTTGTATAGACCTATATCGTGTTTGTATAGACCTATATTGTGTTTGTATAGATCTATATCGTGTTTGTATAGACCTATATTGTGTTTGTATAGACCTATATTGTGTTTGTATAGATCTATATCGTGTTTGTATAGATCTATATCGTGTTTGTATAGACCTATATTGTGTTTGTATAGACCTATATTGTGTTTGTATAGATCTATATTGTGTTTGTATAGATCTATATCGTGTTTGTATAGACCTATATCGTGTTCGTATAGACCTATTGCGTGTTTGTATAGACCTATATCGTGTTTGTATAGACCTATATCGTGTTTGTATAGACCTATTGCGTGTTTGTATAGACCTATAGCGTGTTTGTATAGATCTATATCGTGTTTGTATAGACCTATTGCGTGTTTGTATAGACCTATATCGTGTTTGTATAGACCTATATCGTGTTCGTATAGACCTATATCGTGTTCGTATAGACCTATATCGTGTTCGTATAGACCTATATCGTGTTCGTATAGACCTATATCGTGTTTGTATAGATCTATATCGTGTTTGTATAGACCTATATCGTGTTTGTATAGACCTATATTGTGTTTGTATAGATCTATATCGTGTTTGTATAGACCTATATTGTGTTTGTATAGACCTATATTGTGTTTGTATAGATCTATATCGTGTTTGTATAGATCTATATCGTGTTTGTATAGACCTATATTGTGTTTGTATAGACCTATATTGTGTTTGTATAGATCTATATCGTGTTTGTATAGACCTATATCGTGTTCGTATGGACGGCAAGCGACTCAATTAGTGAACATCGTATTTGTCGTCCATCGTTTGTGTTTGTTCTTTAAGTACTCAAAGTGCAGGTTCATCTGGTACACTTACATCAAACTCACGTGAACCCATGTACTATTCACATATAAACTTGCTACACTCACATCTTACTAACTCATGTGAATCATTGTACAGTTCATGTGTACACATCTGTATGTGATGCGGACTAACAAATCTGTTTCATCACTCATATGTAGCGCATACCTTGTTACCTTAACCGTTCATATTACACAAAGTACAGTTTATGTAAAATCATGTAAGCTCGTTGAATAATGAAACACTAACGTTAAGTAATCAGTAAATTATGTGACGTCATGGACAATTCACGCGAACCCATAAACCACTCACGTAAGATCACGATTCATTGGAGTGAACCCGTTGGCCATTCACATGAACTTGTGAGCCATTCATTGAAACTCATGAATCGTCGTCAGGGGCCGTTTGAAAAGTTGGCCAAAAACTGGCGATTCTCTTAGTTTGAGATTGTGTTGAGCCGAGTAAAAACTCCAGCGCTAGATAGCTTGGCTTTTCCCCTCTAATCTCCCATAATTCCCCTTGTTCCATCTTCTCTTCCTGCCCCATCCCTTTCCTCATCCTGCCATCCAGGGCAGATCATTTATTTTCATCTCAAAAGAACATTACATGATCTGTTAGTTCCCAAGATTTAGGCCAACTTTAAAGTGCTCTGATGCTGGTTCGAATAAAATTTTGGATTTAAGTGTACTCGAAAAGAAACGACATTATTTGAGAATATTTATTTAATATACCTAAACAAATATACAAACGGGGCTTTAAAAATTTATAAAAATATTGAAATTTCAATAAAAAAAAAAGATTGAAGGAGGATGGAGATTTTTTCCCCCTTTTTGATTCCGTTTAGAGAAACATGAAAACACAATGAGGTTTTTTTTAACGGTCCTGTCATGGACTTGATGAAATGTTAATTTATTTTTGTGTTAATGAGTGAAAAAAATTCCAGGGTTTTGAAAACACAATTAAAAACTGGAATGAACTGGGGGGGGGGGGGATTATTGGCTCTGGCAATCGTGGAATCGTTGGGATGAGACACGAAAATTGTGTGGTGGGAGTGGGCGAGGAGTGGACAGTAGGAGTGGACAGGAGGAGTGGACATGAGGAGTGGACAGGAGGAGTGGACATGATGAGTGGACAGGAGGAGTGGACATGAGGAGTGGACAGGAGGAGTGGACATGAGGAGTGGACATGAGGAGCGGACATGAGGAGTTGACAGGAGGAGTGGACATGAGGAGTGGACGAGGAGTGGACATGAGGAGTGGACATGAGGAGCGGACATGAGAAGTGGACAGGATAAACGGACATAAGGAGTGGAGGAGTGGACATGATGAGTGGACATAAGGAGTGGACATCATACTCCGGTTTTGACAGAGCAAGAAAAAAACCCGTATGTTGTGAGTGGACGTCATACACTGGTCTGGCATTAATCGTGCCGGACAGCTGACACTGTTGGTTGGTTCCGGTAGTCAGGATGGCAGTGACCGTTAAATCAACTCATGTATCGCCCGCCGTATCGGGTTTTCCCCGCCGGAAACTAATGGCCTTCAGGCTATAAATAGACTGTAAATCTTGCAACGTCATAAAAATAAAGATTACATTATCGAACTCGTTGAGGGAGAACAAGGCTCATGTTATATATATATATATATATATATATATATATATATATATATATATATATATATATATATATATATATATATATATATATATATATATATATATATATATATATATATATATATATATATATATATATATATATATATATATATAATGTGTATATATATAAGTATATATATAAGTATATATATATATATATATATATATATATATATATTTATATATATATATATATATATATATATATATATATATGGCTTTATAGACATAATGAATAATTACCGTGTAACTACAAACACCAAAATGAATGACTAAGTTCATATTTTATTTTAAATTATATCTTTTACGCCATGTTTGAAATTTTCTGTTATAACATAATTCCACCCTGCGTTTATTTTTAACACGTTACATAGAAAACTATGCAAGCAAATTGTCCTCAAATATTCACTTTGTTGAGTTTATAAATGTATTGTCCAATGAAAGGAGGCTGAAACTATTACACACAGCGAAAATATTGCGACTCTTCATAAAGTAAAGTTTCCCTTTCAAACCCGACGGTCTATGGGGCAGAGTTCACTTGTTTCTGTGACCTCGGCATATACAGAGATAGTGTGGTCAGCACTATTTACTTTACCTAACGTGAGTTAGGTACCCATCTCTTCATTTTTGAAGCGAAACATCAGAGAACGATATAAGACTAAGACTAGTGTACTTGTTGAACTAAGCCGATCACGTGACCTTCTTATAGTCACGTGGCTGTTATTGAGACTCCTACGTCAGCTGGTGGTCTGTTGTTAGTTTACTTCAGCTAAGAAAATACTGACCGGAAGTCAGTCCGGGCAAGAACTAGGTCAATGCTATGACGGCAGTTTTAAGTTGCCCAACTATTTTATGACCCAATACTTTGTAGATAATTTTAATCTTCCCAATAATTCGACGACAATTTTAACCTTATAATAATTTAACGACCGTTTTTAACATTCCCACTAATCTGACGACCATTTTTAACATTCCCAATGATTTGACGACCGTTTTTAACTTTCCCACTAATCTGACGACCGTTTTTAACATTCCCACTGATTTGACGACCGTTTTTAACATTCCCACTAATCTGACGACAGTTTTTAACATTCCCACTAATCTGACGACCGTTTTTAACATTCCCAATGATTTGACGGAAACGCTAACAAGGCTGGTCTTTGAGAAAGACAACAGATTCTGTTGACTCGCCATGCCAGCATGAATGAGCTGGAATAACGAGGGCTTTAATGGAACTCTGCGCGCGACATGATCGCAGCACATTGCTTTTTAATGAGGTTTTTTTTTTAATATGAAAAGACATCATTTTATATCTGCGTGGTGCCTCGGTGCATGCGAACGATCAGAATTTTGAGAAATATTACTTTATTGTTACATTTTTAGAAATATTACTTTATTGTTACATTTTTAGAAATATTACTTTATAAATATATAAATAAGTGAAAACCTAAATAAGTATATATATATATATATACATATATATATATATATATATATATATATATATATATATATATATATATATATATATATATATATATATATAGGCCTATAAATAAATAAATAAATAAATAAATAAATATATATATATATATATATATATATATATATATATATATATATATATATATATATATATATATATATATATATATATATATATATATATATATATATATGTATATATATATATATATATATAGGATTGTGTAACCATCTGATGCATAGTGCAACTCAAGCTGCAGTACTAAGTTTCGCGTGTTAAATGGAAAACTAAGCAATTTGGATTAAAAATATTGAAATTATCCGATTAAATTTTTTAACCCTTTCCTGGCAGCTTTACAAATTATCTTGACAACCGGAAACGATGTCATGTTATTTTTTAGCTTTCGATTTGGGATTTTATTCCGTTTACAGACTTAGCACGTGATAAAAAGACAGACCGAAGATAGACAGACAGGCGGGCAGACGGACAGACGGACAGACGGACAGACGGACAGACAGACAGACAGACCAGCAGGCACACACGCTAGGTCTAATCCTAACCCTACACCAAATCTTGGCTAGCTCTAATCCTAACCCTACACTAAATCTTGGCTAGGTCTAATCCTAACCCTACACCAAATCTCGGCTAGCTCTAATCCTAACCCTACACTAGATCTTGGCTAGCTCTAATCCTAACCCTACACCAAATCTTGGTTAGCTCTAATCCTAACCCTACACCAAATCTCGGCTAGCTCTAATCCTAACCCTACACCAAATCTTGGCTAGCTCTAATCCTAACCATGCTCTGTATTTCTACGCACGGACAAAATAATTGTTGCCTGCAAAATTTATTTTATAGCTAAACTCAGTTTCCGTTTCTTCGGTTATCGATTGTTTCGGTATTCGTCCACTTTCTAAGAACAAGAATCTCGCTCTATCAAAATATTTTACATTCTAGCGTGTTGAAATTAAAGGCCCATATACAACCAGTAATTAAATAGATCGAAGGTTGAATTTAATTTCCGTATATAATTACGCCATAACGATTAACAAATGCAAGTCTGGAACCTTCTAATGTTAGGCCACAAATCTTCTCAGCAATGCCAACCATGTCTCCCCCGGGCACTTGACCAGGATTCCCGTTAGAAAAGATAAGCCGAAAAATGAATTTTTACCATCTACAGAAATCTTTTAATCCAGAACGGAAGTTGAAATAATGTCGGATAACTCCGCCATTTTCAAGCGGCATAATTATTGCCCTTCAATTCTGTCCTGGCTATGAAATGCTATTTCCCGTTATTAACTCCCATTGGAAGTGTATGGGGGGGGCATGTTAAAAATTTTAATTTAACGATTCTGTCTCAGTCGTCTCAGAGAGCAACAGAGAGGAAATCACGTAAACAATGACATTTGGGAAAATCGCATAAACAATGACATTTCAGAACATTATAAAAATGACATTTGAGAAATTACAAAAATGACATTTGAGAAATCACAAAGAAGTAGAGCAGAATGTAAAACCTGCTTTTAAAGCTTTATGATTAACAATAAATTTATCATTATCTACATTTCCCAACACAAGCCAGGAACTCATTATAGCTGGATAGACTCATGATGTAATACAGAATTAACCCCTCCCCATACGAGCTGGGAAGTAGAGAAGGGGGAGCGGTTCAATCACATACAAGGAACTTGAGCCCAAACTCCCGAAAACTTCATGTCAAGAAGACTCCACTCGACCATATCTCTTCCATGGGTAGGGGGTAAAAAACTAGTAGCCAATACCAAACAGGCAATAATATCATATTAACTAAGCAACAATATAAACAATCCATGTTTCACAATTCACAAACACAGGGCAAAACATTGGTGAAAGACTGAATAACCAAAGCTTCAGGCAAGAGGGAAACTAGTTTCTTCACACCGTCTCTCTAATCTACCAACACACACACACACACACACACACACACTCACACACACACACGTACACACACACACACACTCACCCTGTCAATAACCCTGGTTTCTGCCACTAGAGTATCACCCACCCCTCCCCTCCCACCCTCTCAATAACCTCCCCACCCGTCCCCTCACACCCTCTCAATAACCCCCCACCCCTCCCACCCTCTCAATAACCACCTGTCTGTCAGTCACTAACCGGGAACGATAGTGCCGGTTTTCCCGGGTTCCAGGATAGCTAATGGTTCGCCGGGTTCCAGGATAGCTAATGGTTCGCCTTCACCCCGAGACTTTACACACAGACCTCTTGTCCACAATCTGGGGCACCTTTCAGCTTTGAACTTTACCGAGAGTCCTAATTGTGTGGCACCCCAGCTATGACCTTTCTATGACCTTTACTATGACCTATTGTCCTAAATGTGTGGCACCCCAGCTTTGACCTTTACTATGACCTTTACTATGACCTTTACTATGACCTTTACTGTGACCTATTGTCCTAATTGTGTGGCACACTAGCTATGACATTTACTATGACCTTTACTATGACCTATTGTCCTAATTTGTGTGGCACCCCAGCTATGACCTCTAGTATGACCTATTGTCCTAAATCTGGAGCATCTCCCATCTAAACGCAGGCGTGAGCCTCCAATTAAATTTGTTTAAAAACTCTAATTAGCTCGTAACTTTAAAAATACTTTAAAAATAAATAACCTGCTCAAAGATACGCTTCATGACATTAATTAGCGCTAACAAGCTTATAATGAGCTTTAATTACCGTGTCGGTAAACTTCGTCAAAACTTTTGATTAAACTTAACAGTTGTGGGATCTTCATGTGTTATGTTTTAAAAATCTCACTATACATTTGTAGTATAAAAATGTAGGTGTTTGAAAGGGTTTTAACTTTGTATATTTGATTCGATGCTGTAGGTATTCTGTTATCAGAGAACACTTCATTGACTCGACTGACACCACACCTGACAGCATCAACACCTGACACCACACCTGACAACATCAAACTCCTGACACCACACCTGACAACATCAAACTCCTGACACCACAACTGACAGCATCAAACTCCTGACACCACACCTGACAACATCAAACTCCTGACACCACAACTGACAGCATCAAACTCCTGACACCACACCTGACAACATCAAACTCCTGACACCACAACTGACAACATCAAACTCCTGACACCACATCTGACAACATCAAACTCCTGACACCACAACTGACAACATCAAACTCCTGACACCACATCTGACAACATCAAACTCCTGACACCACACCTGACAACATCAAACTCCAGACACCACACCTGACACCACACCTGACACCACACCTGACAACATCAAACTCCTGACACCACACCTGACAACATCAAACTCCAGACACCACACCTGACACCACACCTGACACAACAACTGGCACCACAACTGACAACATCAAACTCCTGACACCACAACTGACAACATCAAACTCCTGACACCACATCTGACAACATCAAACTCCTGACACCACACCTGACACCACACCTGACAACATTAAACTCCTGACACCACACCTGACACCACAACTGGACCACACCTGACACCACATCTGACAACATCAATACCTGACACCACACCTGACACCACACCTGACACAACACCTGACAACATCAAACGCCTGACACTACACCTGACACCACACCTGACAACATCAAACTCCTGACACCACACCTGACACCACACCTGACAACATCAAACTCCTGACACCACACCTGACACCACACCTGACAACATCAAACTCCTGACACCACACCTGACACCACACCTGACAACATCAAACGCCTGACACTACACCTGACACCACACCTGACAACATCAAACTCCTGACACCACACCTGACACCACACCTGACAACATCAAACTCCTGACACCACTCCTGACACCACACCTGACAACATCAAACTCCTGACACCACACCTGACACCACACCTGACAACATCAAACTCCTGACACCACACCTGACACAACACCTGACAACATCAAACTCCTGACACCACTCCTGACACCACACCTGACACCACACCTGACACCACACCTGACAACATCAAACTCCTGACACCACACCTGACACAACACCTGACAACTTCAAACTCCTGACACCACACCTGACACAACACCTGACAACATCAAACTCCTGACACCACACCTGACACCACACCCGACACCACACCTGACACCACACCTGACACCACACCTGACAACATCAAACTCCTGACACCACACCTGACAACATCAAACTCCTGACACCACACCTGACAGCATCAAACTCCTGACACCACACCTGACAACATCAAACTCCTGACACCACAACTGACAGCATCAAACTCCTGACACCACACCTGACAACATCAAACTCCTGACACCACAACTGACAACATCAAACTCCTGACACCTCATCTGACAACATCAAACTCCTGACACCACAACTGACAACATCAAACTCCTGACACCACATCTGACAACATCAAACTCCTGACACCACACCTGACAACATCAAACTCCAGACACCACACCTGACACCACACCTGACACCACACCTGACAACATCAAACTCCTGACACCACACCTGACAACATCAAACTCCAGACACCACACCTGACACCACACCAGACACAACAACTGGCACCACAACTGACAACATCAAACTCCTGACACCACAACTGACAACATCAAACTCCTGACACCACATCTGACAACATCAAACTCCTGACACCACACCTGACACCACACCTGACACCACACCTGACAACATTAAACTCCTGACACCACACCTGACACCACAACTGGCACCACACCTGACACCACATCTGACAACATCAATACCTGACACCACACCTGACACCACACCTGACACAACACCTGACAACATCAAACTCCTGACACCACACCTGACACCACACCTGACAACATCAAACTCCTGACACCACACCTGACACCACACCTGACAACATCAAACGCCTGACACTACACCTGACACCACACCTGACAACATCAAACTCCTGACACCACACCTGACACCACACCTGACAACATCAAACTCCTGACACCACACCTGACACCACACCTGACACCACACCTGACACCACACCTGACAACATCAAACTCCTGACACCACACCTGACACAACACCTGACAACTTCAAACTCCTGACACCACACCTGACACAACACCTGACAACATCAAACTCCTGACACCACACCTGACACCACACCCGACACCACACCTGACACCACACCTGACAACATCAAACTCCTGACACCACACCTGACACCACACCTGACACCACACCTGACACCACACCTGACAACATCAAACTCCTGACACCACACCTGACACCACACCTGACAACATCAAACACCTGACACCACACCTGACACCACACCTGACAACATCAAACTCCTGACACCACACCTGACACAACACCTGACAACATCAAACTCCTGACACCACACCTGACACCACACCTGACAACATCAAACTCCTGACACCACACCTGACACCACACCTGACACCACACCTGACACCACACCTGACAACATCAAACTCCTGACACCACACCTGACACAACACCTGACAACTTCAAACTCCTGACACCACACCTGACACAACACCTGACAACATCAAACTCCTGACACCACACCTGACACCACACCCGACACCACACCTGACACCACACCTGACACCACACCTGACAACATCAAACTCCTGACACCACACCTGACAACATCAAACTCCTGACACCACAACTGACAGCATCAAACTCCTGACACCACACCTGACAACATCAAACTCCTGACACCACAACTGACAGCATCAAACTCCTGACACCACACCTGACAACATCAAACTCCTGACACCACAACTGACAACATCAAACTCCTGACACCACATCTGACAACATCAAACTCCTGACACCACAACTGACAACATCAAACTCCTGACACCACATCTGACAACATCAAACTCCTGACACCACACCTGACACCATCAAACTCCAGACACCACACCTGACACCACACCTGACACCACACCTGACAACATCAAACTCCTGACACCACACCTGACAACATCAAACTCCAGACACCACACCTGACACCACACCAGACACAACAACTGGCACCACAACTGACAACATCAAACTCCTGACACCACAACTGACAACATCAAACTCCTGACACCACATCTGACAACATCAAACTCCTGACACCACACCTGACACCACACCTGACACCACACCTGACAACATTAAACTCCTGACACCACACCTGACACCACAACTGGCACCACACCTGACACCACATCTGACAACATCAATACCTGACACCACACCTGACACCACACCTGACACAACACCTGACAACATCAAACGCCTGACACTACACCTGACACCACACCTGACAACATCAAACTCCTGACACCACACCTGACACCACAACTGACAACATCAAACTCCTGACACCACACCTGACACCACACCTGACAACATCAAACTCTTGACACCACACCTGACACCACACCTGACAACATCAAACTCCTGACACCACACCTGACACCACACCTGACAACATCAAACGCCTGACACTACACCTGACACCACACCTGACAACATCAAACTCCTGACACCACACCTGACACCACACCTGACAACATCAAACTCCTGACACCACACCTGACACCACACCTGACACCACACCTGACACCACACCTGACAACATCAAACTCCTGACACCACACCTGACACAACACCTGACAACTTCAAACTCCTGACACCACACCTGACACAACACCTGACAACATCAAACTCCCGACACCACACCTGACACCACACCCGACACCACACCTGACACCACACCTGACAACATCAAACTCCTGACACCACACCTGACACCACACCTGACACCACACCTGACACCACACCTGACAACATCAAACTCCTGTCACCACACCTGACACCACACCTGACAACATCAAACACCTGACACCACACCTGACACCACACCTGACAACATCAAACTCCTGACACCACACCTGACACAACACCTGACAACATCAAACTCCTGACACCACACCTGACACCACACCTGACAACATCAAACTCCTGACACCACACCTGACACCACACCTGATACCACACCTGACACCACACCTGACAACATCAAACTCCTGACACCACACCTGACACAACACCTGACAACTTCAAACTCCTGACACCACACCTGACACAACACCTGACAACATCAAACTCCTGACACCACACCTGACACCACACCCGACACCACACCTGACACCACACCTGACAACATCAAACTCCTGACACCACACCTGACACCACACCTGACACCACACCTGACACCACACCTGACAACATCAAACTCCTGACACCACACCTGACACCACACCTGACAACATCAAACACCTGACACCACACCTGACACCACACCTGACAACATCAAACTCCTGACACCACACCTGACACCACACCTGACAACATCAAACTCCTGACACCACACCTGACACCACACCTGACAACATCAAACTCCTGACACCACACCTGACACCACACCTGACACCACACCTGACACCACACCTGACAACATCAAACTCCTGACACCACACCTGACACAACACCTGACAACTTCAAACTCCTGACACCACACCTGACACAACACCTGACAACATCAAACTCCTGACACCACACCTGACACCACACCTGACAACATCAAACTCCTGACACCACACCTGACACAACACCTGACAACATCAAACGCCTGACACTACACCTGACACCACATCTGACAACATCAAACTCCTGACACCACAACTGACAACATCAAACTCCTGACACCACATCTGACAACATCAAACTCCTGACACCACACCTGACACCATCAAACTCCAGACACCACACCTGACACCACACCTGACACCACACCTGACAACATCAAACTCCTGACACCACACCTGACAACATCAAACTCCAGACACCACACCTGACACCACACCAGACACAACAACTGGCACCACAACTGACAACATCAAACTCCTGACACCACAACTGACAACATCAAACTCCTGACACCACATCTGACAACATCAAACTCCTGACACCACACCTGACACCACACCTGACACCACACCTGACAACATTAAACTCCTGACACCACACCTGACACCACAACTGGCACCACACCTGACACCACATCTGACAACATCAATACCTGACACCACACCTGACACCACACCTGACACAACACCTGACAACATCAAACGCCTGACACTACACCTGACACCACACCTGACAACATCAAACTCCTGACACCACACCTGACACCACAACTGACAACATCAAACTCCTGACACCACACCTGACACCACACCTGACAACATCAAACTCTTGACACCACACCTGACACCACACCTGACAACATCAAACTCCTGACACCACACCTGACACCACACCTGACAACATCAAACGCCTGACACTACACCTGACACCACACCTGACAACATCAAACTCCTGACACCACACCTGACACCACACCTGACAACATCAAACTCCTGACACCACACCTGACACCACACCTGACACCACACCTGACACCACACCTGACAACATCAAACTCCTGACACCACACCTGACACAACACCTGACAACTTCAAACTCCTGACACCACACCTGACACAACACCTGACAACATCAAACTCCCGACACCACACCTGACACCACACCCGACACCACACCTGACACCACACCTGACAACATCAAACTCCTGACACCACACCTGACACCACACCTGACACCACACCTGACACCACACCTGACAACATCAAACTCCTGTCACCACACCTGACACCACACCTGACAACATCAAACACCTGACACCACACCTGACACCACACCTGACAACATCAAACTCCTGACACCACACCTGACACAACACCTGACAACATCAAACTCCTGACACCACACCTGACACCACACCTGACAACATCAAACTCCTGACACCACACCTGACACCACACCTGACACCACACCTGACACCACACCTGACAACATCAAACTCCTGACACCACACCTGACACAACACCTGACAACTTCAAACTCCTGACACCACACCTGACACAACACCTGACAACATCAAACTCCTGACACCACACCTGACACCACACCCGACACCACACCTGACACCACACCTGACAACATCAAACTCCTGACACCACACCTGACACCACACCTGACACCACACCTGACACCACACCTGACAACATCAAACTCCTGACACCACACCTGACACCACACCTGACAACATCAAACACCTGACACCACACCTGACACCACACCTGACAACATCAAACTCCTGACACCACACCTGACACCACACCTGACAACATCAAACTCCTGACACCACACCTGACACCACACCTGACAACATCAAACTCCTGACACCACACCTGACACCACACCTGACACCACACCTGACACCACACCTGACAACATCAAACTCCTGACACCACACCTGACACAACACCTGACAACTTCAAACTCCTGACACCACACCTGACACAACACCTGACAACATCAAACTCCTGACACCACACCTGACACCACACCTGACAACATCAAACTCCTGACACCACACCTGACACAACACCTGACAACATCAAACGCCTGACACTACACCTGACACCACATCTGACAACATCAAACTCCTGACACCACAACTGACAACATCAAACTCCTGACACCACATCTGACAACATCAAACTCCTGACACCACACCTGACAACATCAAACTCCAGACACCACACCTGACACCACACCTGACACCACACCTGACAACATCAAACTCCTGACACCACACCTGACAACATCAAACTCCAGACACCACACCTGACACCACACCAGACACAACAACTGGCACCACAACTGACAACATCAAACTCCTGACACCACAACTGACAACATCAAACTCCTGACACCACATCTGACAACATCAAACTCCTGACACCACACCTGACACCACACCTGACACCACACCTGACAACATTAAACTCCTGACACCACACCTGACACCACAACTGGCACCACACCTGACACCACATCTGACAACATCAATACCTGACACCACACCTGACACCACACCTGACACAACACCTGACAACATCAAACGCCTGACACTACACCTGACACCACACCTGACAACATCAAACTCCTGACACCACACCTGACACCACAACTGACAACATCAAACTCCTGACACCACACCTGACACCACACCTGACAACATCAAACTCTTGACACCACACCTGACACCACACCTGACAACATCAAACTCCTGACACCACACCTGACACCACACCTGACAACATCAAACGCCTGACACTACACCTGACACCACACCTGACAACATCAAACTCCTGACACCACACCTGACACCACACCTGACAACATCAAACTCCTGACACCACACCTGACACCACACCTGACACCACACCTGACACCACACCTGACAACATCAAACTCCTGACACCACACCTGACACAACACCTGACAACTTCAAACTCCTGACACCACACCTGACACAACACCTGACAACATCAAACTCCCGACACCACACCTGACACCACACCCGACACCACACCTGACACCACACCTGACAACATCAAACTCCTGACACCACACCTGACACCACACCTGACACCACACCTGACACCACACCTGACAACATCAAACTCCTGTCACCACACCTGACACCACACCTGACAACATCAAACACCTGACACCACACCTGACACCACACCTGACAACATCAAACTCCTGACACCACACCTGACACAACACCTGACAACATCAAACTCCTGACACCACACCTGACACCACACCTGACAACATCAAACTCCTGACACCACACCTGACACCACACCTGACACCACACCTGACACCACACCTGACAACATCAAACTCCTGACACCACACCTGACACAACACCTGACAACTTCAAACTCCTGACACCACACCTGACACAACACCTGACAACATCAAACTCCTGACACCACACCTGACACCACACCCGACACCACACCTGACACCACACCTGACAACATCAAACTCCTGACACCACACCTGACACCACACCTGACACCACACCTGACACCACACCTGACAACATCAAACTCCTGACACCACACCTGACACCACACCTGACAACATCAAACACCTGACACCACACCTGACACCACACCTGACAACATCAAACTCCTGACACCACACCTGACACCACACCTGACAACATCAAACTCCTGACACCACACCTGACACCACACCTGACAACATCAAACTCCTGACACCACACCTGACACCACACCTGACACCACACCTGACACCACACCTGACAACATCAAACTCCTGACACCACACCTGACACAACACCTGACAACTTCAAACTCCTGACACCACACCTGACACAACACCTGACAACATCAAACTCCTGACACCACACCTGACACCACACCTGACAACATCAAACTCCTGACACCACACCTGACACAACACCTGACAACATCAAACGCCTGACACTACACCTGACACCACATCTGACAACATCAAACTCCTGACACCACAACTGACAACATCAAACTCCTGACACCACATCTGACAACATCAAACTCCTGACACCACACCTGACACCATCAAACTCCAGACACCACACCTGACACCACACCTGACACCACACCTGACAACATCAAACTCCTGACACCACACCTGACAACATCAAACTCCAGACACCACACCTGACACCACACCAGACACAACAACTGGCACCACAACTGACAACATCAAACTCCTGACACCACAACTGACAACATCAAACTCCTGACACCACATCTGACAACATCAAACTCCTGACACCACACCTGACACCACACCTGACACCACACCTGACAACATTAAACTCCTGACACCACACCTGACACCACAACTGGCACCACACCTGACACCACATCTGACAACATCAATACCTGACACCACACCTGACACCACACCTGACACAACACCTGACAACATCAAACGCCTGACACTACACCTGACACCACACCTGACAACATCAAACTCCTGACACCACACCTGACACCACAACTGACAACATCAAACTCCTGACACCACACCTGACACCACACCTGACAACATCAAACTCTTGACACCACACCTGACACCACACCTGACAACATCAAACTCCTGACACCACACCTGACACCACACCTGACAACATCAAACGCCTGACACTACACCTGACACCACACCTGACAACATCAAACTCCTGACACCACACCTGACACCACACCTGACAACATCAAACTCCTGACACCACACCTGACACCACACCTGACACCACACCTGACACCACACCTGACAACATCAAACTCCTGACACCACACCTGACACAACACCTGACAACTTCAAACTCCTGACACCACACCTGACACAACACCTGACAACATCAAACTCCCGACACCACACCTGACACCACACCCGACACCACACCTGACACCACACCTGACAACATCAAACTCCTGACACCACACCTGACACCACACCTGACACCACACCTGACACCACACCTGACAACATCAAACTCCTGTCACCACACCTGACACCACACCTGACAACATCAAACACCTGACACCACACCTGACACCACACCTGACAACATCAAACTCCTGACACCACACCTGACACAACACCTGACAACATCAAACTCCTGACACCACACCTGACACCACACCTGACAACATCAAACTCCTGACACCACACCTGACACCACACCTGACACCACACCTGACACCACACCTGACAACATCAAACTCCTGACACCACACCTGACACAACACCTGACAACTTCAAACTCCTGACACCACACCTGACACAACACCTGACAACATCAAACTCCTGACACCACACCTGACACCACACCCGACACCACACCTGACACCACACCTGACAACATCAAACTCCTGACACCACACCTGACACCACACCTGACACCACACCTGACACCACACCTGACAACATCAAACTCCTGACACCACACCTGACACCACACCTGACAACATCAAACACCTGACACCACACCTGACACCACACCTGACAACATCAAACTCCTGACACCACACCTGACACCACACCTGACAACATCAAACTCCTGACACCACACCTGACACCACACCTGACAACATCAAACTCCTGACACCACACCTGACACCACACCTGACACCACACCTGACACCACACCTGACAACATCAAACTCCTGACACCACACCTGACACAACACCTGACAACTTCAAACTCCTGACACCACACCTGACACAACACCTGACAACATCAAACTCCTGACACCACACCTGACACCACACCTGACAACATCAAACTCCTGACACCACACCTGACACAACACCTGACAACATCAAACGCCTGACACTACACCTGACACCACATCTGACAACATCAAACTCCTGACACCACAACTGACAACATCAAACTCCTGACACCACATCTGACAACATCAAACTCCTGACACCACACCTGACAACATCAAACTCCAGACACCACACCTGACACCACACCTGACACCACACCTGACAACATCAAACTCCTGACACCACACCTGACAACATCAAACTCCAGACACCACACCTGACACCACACCAGACACAACAACTGGCACCACAACTGACAACATCAAACTCCTGACACCACACCTGACACCACAACTGACAACATCAAACTCCTGACACCACACCTGACACCACACCTGACACCACACCTGACAACATCAAACTCCTGACACCACACCTGACACCACACCTGACAACATCAAACACCTGACACCACACCTGACACCACACCTGACAACATCAAACTCCTGACACCACACCTGACACCACACCTGACAACATCAAACTCCTGACACCACACCTGACACCACACCTGACAACATCAAACTCCTGACACCACACCTGACACCACACCTGACACCACACCTGACACTACACCTGACACCACACCTGACACCACACCTGACAACATCAAACTCCTGACACCACACCTGACAACATCAAACTCCTGACACCACACCTGACACCACACCTGACACCACACCTGACAGCATCAACACCTGACACCACACCTGACAACATCAAACTCCGACTATCTTTAACATCGTTCTCACTTTTCTTGTTTCTTACAATGGTAAAATGAAAAAACGAAAGACAACATTTCTTGATTGCATTGAACACTTTGTGAGCAGAAGTCAAAACACCAGCCGACAACCTGCAGACGACCTCACACGTTTTCTGCCCACCCCATCGGTAACTCACTAATCGTTTGCCTTCTCGGCTAGTCAAAATATTTGCGCTTTTAACCGAGCGTGGAATATTCTAGAGTCAATACAAAAAATGGCTGACGAGATGATGTGTGGCAGGGAACAAATGCCGTGACATTTTTAGATGCGCAGGAAAATATGAACGGTACCAATCTAAACTTGGATAACACTGTGATGCGCAGGAAAATATGAACGGTACCAATCTAAACTTGGATAACACTGTGATGCGCAGGAAAATATGAACGGTACCAATCTAAACTTGGATAACACTGTGATGCGCAGGAAAATATGAACGGTACCAATCTAAACTTGGATAACAGTGTGATGCGCAGGAAAATATGAACGGTACCAATCTAAACTTGGATGTGATGCGCAGGAAAATATGAACGGTACCAATCTAAACTTGGATGTGATGCGCAGGAAAATATGAACGGTACCAATCTAAACTTGGATAACACTGTGATGCGCAGGAAAATATGAACGGTACCAATCTAAACTTGGATAACACTGTGATGCGCAGGAAAATATGAACGGTACCAATCTAAACTTGGATAACACTGTGATGCGCAGGAAAATATGTACGGTACCAATCTAAACTTGGATAACAGTGTGATGCGCAGGAAAATATGAACGGTACCAAACTAAACTTGGATAACACTGTGATGCGCAGGAAAATATGAACGGTACCAATCCAAACTTGGATAACACTGTGATGCGCAGGAAAATATGAACGGTACCAATCTAAACTTGGATAACACTGTGATGCGCAGGAAAATATGAACGGTACCAATCTAAACTTGGATAACACTGTGATTCGCGGAGAGTAGACTTTAGATGTGCTTTTTGTGTGAAGATATTTGTCTAGTCTTGTCATTAAAGTGTTTTCTCTAAGAGGAAAGAGGGGGAGGGGGGGGGGGGTTAAAACTTCATCGCATTACCTTTCTTTGTAAGAACGTAAAAAGGGGGAGGAGGGGAGGGCGGAAGTGATATTTTGTGATATTTACCTGTAATAAATATTGCAGCTAAAATGGAAATATCAAAGTCTTTGACCGCCAAATCACCTGAGTTCTGCTCCTTTTGGAACTTGTTTATTTGTCATGGTTGGTGTCGAATATCTGACCCATTATACTATTCACTTCGATACGGTTGGTGTGAATATCTGACCCGTTCTACTATTCACTTCGATACGGTTGGTGTCGAATATCTGACCCGTTATACTATTCACTGCGATACGGTTGGTGTCGAATATCTGACCCACTATGCTATTCAGTTCGATATCTTGGCATCGAATATCTTGCCTGTCATACTATTCACTTCGATACGATTGGTATCGAATATCTGACAAATTATACTATTCACTTCGATACAGTTGGTGTCGAATATCTGACTCATTATACTATTCACTTCGATACGGTTGGTGTCGAATATCTGACTCATTATACTATTCACTTCGATACGGTTGGTGTCGAATATCTGACCCATTATAATATTCACTTCGATACGGTTGGTGTCGAATATCTGACCCATTATGCGATTCACTTCGATACGGTTGGTGTCGAATATCTGACCCACTATACTATTCACTTCGATACGATTGGTGTCAAATATCTGACTCATTATACTATTCACTTCGATACGGTTGGTGTCGAATATCTGACCCACTATACTATGCACTTCGACACGGTTGGTATCGAATATCTGACCCATTATGCTATTCACTTCGATACGGTTGGTGTCGAATAACTGACCCTTTATACTATTCACTTCGATACGGTTGGTATCGAATATCTGACCCATTATGCTATTCACTTCGATACGGTTGGTGTAGAATATCTGACCCATTATACTATTCACTTCGATACGGTTGGTATCAAGTATCTGACCCATTATACTATTCACTTCGATATCTTAACATCGAATATCTGACCAATTATACTATTCACTTCCATATCTTGGCATCGAATATCTTGCCTTTCATACTATTCACTACGATACGGTTGGTATCGAATATCTAACCTATCACTTTTTACCTAGAAAGTCAAGTAAAATATAATGCATTGTTTGTTTTTTCTTGTAAAACAGCAGCTAGATCTACGATTATTTTTGTACATTGCAGTAACTAGAGGGTCAGGGAAACAAAGAGGGAGGAAACTCACGGGCTTAGTTGCTGGGAACATGGGTCAGAGAATGCTCGATAATTAACGCTTTCTTAATCTGCCTGGCTATTGAGCAATAGCTTGGGCCTGTATTGATAGCAAACAAGAGGGTGGGCAGGATTGGTTTCCGGAAAATTGCGCAACGGAAAACTGCGTAATTTTAAAAATGCGTTAATACAAACTAATTATACTCATACACTTTAATTTTGTCATATTTAGTGAAAATAAGTATTATACAATGTACATGGAGTCACTCTTTGTTAATGTCTAAATGCTCAGGATGATATTCCACAACAATAAATGTAGGTAACATTCTACACCCACGTAAGCTTAAGTTGCCGTGCTAATCGATATCAACTTGGACTGATTGATTTGTACCCCTCCCATCTGCCCCACACCATCGTTATTCATTTTATTGGTGGACAAGGTCAGGCATCAAAATTGATTGGTCAAGTTCTACCCCGCCGCCCCACCCCCTCCCAAACCCCTTACGTTCTGTTATGCCCAGTTTGACCCACAGTGAATGATTTAAAGCCATCCCACCGCCATAAGGGAAGTTACAACTAGTAATCATAGCGCCGCTCTTGACTTTTTTTTTTTACATTCATCTCAACATATCGAGACATACCGAAACATACCGAAATGTTCCTCGGCAAATTCCATTTTCTTTTTCTATACTTAAAAAAAAGTATGTTGCAAAAAACGTCCAAAAACTGGTTCATAGAGACTCCTGCTTCCCATCAGAAGATATCCGGTGCTAATACGTCATCGCGTGTGCTATAACGTCACTTCCATGGCCAGGAAAACTAAAATAGTGAACAAGTTGCCGTCGATAAATTCCTGGCTCGTTTTTTCTATGTGGTGACAGGTCACGTGACTGTATCAGAGTTGTTGCGCCCCCTGCTCCCTCCATATCTTAAAGTCTTCAATTTTCTTCTGATGACGAGGGATAAACGAGTTTTCCGTCATATTTTTGGCCAAACCGCATATATATATATATATATATATATATATATATATATATATATATATATATATATATATATATATATATTTCTCTCTCTGACAAATACAAAGAAAAAAATACTTTACTTTATAAAAAGGAGAGGGACTGAAAATCATTTTTTAAAATGACAAGGATAGACTTTTTACACCCCTAGGCTAAAACGTGTTGAAAATTGTAGACTGTACTCTTCATTTCCTTTTGAGAATTTTTTTTGTAATGCTTGAATATTGTGAGTTAAAATTTAAACCTAAGGAGAGTTCAGCCCCTTGTTACTTACGGGTGAGTTGAATCCCCTTTTACTGGCTAGTAAGTTCAGTCCCTGTTGCAGATATGTCATTTGTTTCCCTTACTGCTGTGGGATGATAACTCTGGTAAACTTCATCAGTTGTCAGAAGGTGCTTAAATTCTGCGCGCACCTTGACATCTTAAATCCACCCATTCAACTCAATAATTTTCACAAGATCGACCTATCTCTCAGGGCTTAAGTCCATCACGGCTTATGACGTGAAGTGCCAGGCTGAAAAAACAAACAAGTTGGTTTGTCTGGGCCCAGGCTCCGACTACATTTGGTATCGTCTGCTTCAGGTTTCTGATTGGCTTGACTGACGGGTGGTGTTCACTCAGGCTCCGATTATATTTGGTATCGCCCGCTTCAGGTTTCTGATTAGCTTGACTGACGGCTAGTCTTCAATCTTCTGGCTACAGCGTGACGGAATGGTAATAGCGAGTACGCACGCCATCACTCAGTCATCACAGTGCACATCAACTCAGTACTAATGCACTCAGTATATCACAGTACACATCATTCTTAGTGTACAAACAATCAGTACACATCAACTTAGTACACCTGCAATCAGTATATCACAGTGCACATCAACTCAGTACTAATGCACTCAGTATATCACAGTACACATCATTCGTAGTACACATACAATTAGTACATCACAGTACAAACACACACGTGGTGTGTACTCAACACAAGCTGGTGGGGGAGAGCGATCGTCACATATAGATGTAAACTTCTCATGATATGTATAGAATATGTAGTCCCACCCCTACACCCCGCACTCTTCACAACCCCACACTTACACACCCCATCACACCCGCACCCCTACACACCCCATCACACCCCCACCCCTACACACCCCCAACCCTACACACCACACTCTTCACACCCCCACCCGTACACACACCACTCATCACACCCCCACCCATACACCCCCACCCCTACACACCCCACTCTTCACACCCCCACTCATCACAACTCCCATCACCCGCGTTTTAGTCATGTCTATGTGGAGGCGGGGTCGAAAGGTGTATAGCCACAGCTTCAACTACACGGATTAAATAGAATAAACCTTACATTGAAATAGAATATATATACTTCAACCCAGTGGCGTAGCGAGGTCGGGTGTCACCCGGTGCGGCACTTAATGGTGTCACCCCCAGAGGCGCAACGACCCTTCCCGGGAAAAACTTTCAATTTTCGATTTACACCCCCCCCCCTCAAACTTTCGATTTGCACCCCCCACCTCTATTATGTGGAATTATCATTTTTCTATATATATTTTGCTATTTTTTGCCTTGGTGTCACCCCCCCCCCCCAAATGGTGTCACCCGGTGCGGTCCGCACCCCCCGCACCCCCCTCGCTACGCCCCTGCTTCAACCAATCTTGACTGCCCCACCCCTGAAAGCTTCACATGTCTACCCCTGGAGCAACATTTCTGAAAGAAACCCTGCCCTTCTTCCACCCCTTACACTCCAACCCAATATACCCCCAATCCAATTAAAGTACAATATTAACCCCGGATTTCACTGTAAAATTATGCTTGACATTTTAGGCTTAGGGAATTTATTTTTAGCACCAGGAGCTAACCGATATCCGAAACAAGGAAGAAGAGATAGCAGCCGGTGATGGCTATGGCAGTAGGAAATCTGGTTAGAGATTAACTCAAGGAAGTCGGGATATGTGAGCTAGATGGGGGGGGGGGGTAGAGTATATCAGACCCCTGGGGGATTGGAGTACTCAGGATATGTGAGATATACGTGGGGAGGGGGAGGGTTCGAGTACATCAGACCCCTGGGGCATTGGAGTACTCAGGATATGTGAGTTAGATGGGGGGGGGGGGTGTTGACCAAGACACTTAGACGTACATTGGATTATGAAGTTTCGACGCATGATGGCTCAGAGATAAGCCGTGTGTTGGCTCAGTTAGTACAATAATTAAACTAATCTGTTTTCTATTGATTTACCCAAGTTAAGAAGTGATCTAACCAATCCTTGACAGTTCAATGTTTTATTTGTGTAACAACCCATACATTGACCGCCTCAACACATTTCTAGTTTAGTACTCTCGACCCCTTGTATCTACCGAAGATAAACTATTAAAATATTCCAGGGTCATAAAGTGAATTAAAAGCAATCAGTGGCCGAAGTTAACCTTCAGGTTGAACTTTGAACTGGTCAGCTAATACCACCTCAACTTGGAGTTGTCGTTGGACACTACTACCATATTTCAGTGATCCATTTATCAGTGATCCATATATCAGTGATCCATATATCAGTGATCCATATATCAGTGACCCATATATCAGTGATCCATATATCAGTGACCCATATATCAGTGACCCATATATCAGTGATCCATATATCAGTGATCCATATATCAGTGATCCATATATCAGTGATCCATATATTAGTGATCCATATATTAGTGATCCATATATCAGTGATCCATATATCAGTGACCCATATATCAGTGATCCATATATCAGTGATCCATATATCAGTGATCCATATATCAGTGATCCATATATCAGTGATCCATATACCAGTGATCCATATATCGTTGACCCATATATCGTTGACCCATATATCAGTGATCCATATATCAGTGATCCATATATCAGTGATCCATATATCAGTGATCCTTATATCAGTGATCCATATATCAGTGTTCCCATATATCAGTGATCATATATCAGTGACCCATATATCAGTGATTCGTATTTCAGTGATCCATATATCAGTGATCCATATATCAGTGATCCATATATCAGCGATCCATATATCAGTGATCCATGCATCAGTGGTATAACATTAGATTACACACACCGGTCTTTGATTTCCTGGAGGCGAAATATCAACTCCTGAGAAAATCTGGTTTTATGGGGAATAAAGTTTTATAGCACACTGCCGATAAAGCCAAGCTGTATGTCGGCTCTACATAGAATGTTAATTCTGGTGGCTCATTCTTTATATGTAACGTTCGTTCTGGCGGCCCATACTTTCTGTTTCTATTCTAGTCCCCGTGGCACACACAATCCACTGCTAGCTCTACACAGAACAAAGCTGGAACGAGACCAGCTCACGCTTCAGATCTGGCTCGACATTTTCCTGGCAGGAAGTTCTAGACGAGAGCCAGTTGTGCCACAAAGGAGGGCTCCTCAGATCCACATCTGCTCCTCACTGCGACAGGTGCCTGCGGATCCCTGCGTGAAAACAACAGGCGGATCATCTTTACATAACCTTGACCCCCGCCCAATGTGTTGCTTGTGATGTCATTGTTACATAGTTTCCTGCGATCGGGTCGGTGCCGTGATGGGGGGTAGGGCGCTGGTGTAGAGATTATCACGTGATTAGATTAGCATAGGTGTCGATGGATAGGTGGGCGGTATCCAGTACAGGTAGATACACAGAGGGGATATCAAAACCTCGACAGGTGAGGAAAGTTAAAGAACAGACCCGCAGCTAGGTAGAAATACAAGCAAGTATTCCAGACATTTCTTGACATTGATCAGATCCACGATAAAAGGACAATCATTCTTCAGTGAGAAAAAACTAAATTCTTTGTGTATCAATATAGACCTGGTAATATTACCAAAACTGTTGCACATACAATTAAGAGGATAATAAAGAGCAATTAAAGAAGCAATTTTTTATGTTCCTAATGAATATTTTAAAAAGTATGTTTCTTTCGACGTCTAATGGAAAAAACGAAAATTGTTCAAAATTTTTAAATTCCCGCTTCAGTGGATTGGATAATGAGTGATTACAATTTGTAAACATTGGTTTAATTAGGTCATGTGTAGCCTGATAGTAAATTAGAGATCGTGGTCTGTTTGGGGGGGGGGGGGTATGGACTGCTATAATAAGAGCTGGACATTACCACTTGTCAATTACAGCCGGTCATATTTCCTGCTATCATGCCACCTCAAGTCTAATTCCGACCCCCCGTTAATTGACCCCTGTCAATTTTGTCCCCTTAGTAGATCTACAGTCTTATAAAAAAAAATAAACAATACTAAGTAGTAATAGTGACATTTCCTGATAAAGTATAAAAACCTACTTTTTCAGATTGTGTATTATGCCACGAAAGCCGTAGGTAGGGTCTCTATTTACAAAGTCAACAACAACATCAATACTCCGTGAATAAAACTCACAGCATCTGATTTTATTTCTGATTGGTCCGAGCGTCAACCATATCGCTACTGATGAACACATTTTGTAAACACCGCTCACTTTATAGCGCCAAATGTCTGGGTGACCAATAGCAACAAGGGATGGCATTGGGGATGTTCCAAAAATTAATGCCCCTACATGGGCTCGCTAGACACGACGGTCAAGATTAACAATGAGATGTACTTTAATCAAAGGACAGACCGACCGTATATCAAACCCAACCCCTACAGAAAGCTGAAGTTTCTCAAACCCAACCCCCACAAAAAGCTGAAGTTTCACATTTTTGCGGCTAAATCCAAACATACGTAAGTGAAGCTTAGCATTACAATATGTAAGTGTTACACTACAAACAATATGTTAGAGTATTATACTACAAACAAACAATATGTAAGTGTATTATACTACAACTAACAATATGTGAGTGTATTACACAATAAACAAACAATATGTACATGTATTACACTACAAAAGCAATGTGTAAGTATTACACTACAAACGAATTTCGTGTTGTGATTGGTAATGGGTAGTAGTAATTAACATAGAGGGGGAGGGTGTGTAATCTACAAGGGAGGTGTAATGTCTGCTAGAATGTAAGTTTGTCAAATAGTTTTAGTTTAAAGCGCTCTTAACACAGCGCGTTGAGCAACATAGCAATGTCGAGGTCATCTGTTAACGATTTGAAGGTATTAGCCCTTTTTATTTTAGTGGGAAATGAAAGTCTCAAAATGTTGATCCAATGTATTCCATAGACGAGATGGAATTGCCTAGCATAGCTTTATGTTTAATTAATTAGTCTTGATTGATTAACATTGTTTAGTAATTATAGATTTAGTATTATTTAATTCCCATTAATTAATCAACATTTTTTAGCAAGCATGAGTTATTATAAATGGAGTACACATTTACGAGTATACTCTACATCACGAACACAATTGATCTAATTAGATAGAGCCAGCACTGGACATAAAACCACTTTATATTTGATTTGTTTCCTTAAGTTACCTCAACCATCGATTAGGGTCATTGTCTACACAAGGTACGTGGTGGTTCTTTGTTTTATAATAGGGCTGTCGGTATATAAGCTTTTAGTTAACAGTTATTCGAGAAAATTGCGATCACCTACATATAGTTGAGAATGAGATAGTTGCTGTCCTCTAAATGTATTTAGGATAGTGGCCTATATAAAAATATGTAATGTGTGTTCTTCAGTACACTATACCTTATTTAAATGATATTTAATCTCTGTTGGAAATACAAAGTAAAGTTAAAACCACAAAGGTAACATACGACTAATATATGGAAGTAATAGTCGATTTCATTGTCTGGCTTTTACATTTCAATCAAACAATATGGCTGGAACACAACTGTATCACAGAGTGGGAGGTGTGGGTTCTGGGGGAGGTGTGGACTAGTGCTAGGGGAGGTGTGGGTTAGTGCTAGGGGAGGTGTGGGTTCTAGGGGAGGTGTGGGTACTAGGGGAGGTGTGGGTACTAGGGGAGGTGTGGGTTCTAGGGGAGGTGTGGGTACTAGGGGAGGTGTGGGTACTAGGGGAGGTGTGGGTACTAGGGGAGGTGTGGGTACTAGGGGAGGTGTGGGTTAGTGCTAGGGGAGGTGTGGGTTCTAGGGGAGGTGTGGGTACTAGGGGAGGTGTGGGTACTAGGGGAGGTGTGGGTACTAGGGGAGGTGTGGGTTCAAGGGGAGGTGTGGGTTCTAAGGTAGGTGTGGGTACTAGGGGATGTGTGGGTACTAGCGGAGGTGTGTGTACTAGGGGAGGTGTGGGTACTAGGGGAGGTGTGGGTTAGTGCTAGGGGAGGTGTGGGTTCTAGGGGAGGTGTGGGTACTAGGGGAGGTGTGGGTTAGTGCTAGGGGACGTGTGGGTACTAGGGGAGGTGTGGGTTAGTGCTAGGGGAGGTGTGGGTTAGTGCTAGGGGAGGTGTGGGTTAGTGCTAGGGGAGGTGTGGGTTAGTGCTAGGGGAGGTGTGGGTTAGTGCTAGGGGAGGTGTGGGTTAGTGCTAGGGGAGGTGCGGACTAGTGCTAGGGGAGGTGTGGGTTAGTGCTAGGGAGGTGTTTGTTAGTGCTAGTGGGTGTGGGTTAGTGTTAGGGGAGGTGTGGGTTAGTGCTAGGGTTCGTGCTAGGGGAGGTGTGGGTTAGTGCTAGGGAGGTGTTTGTTAGTGTTAGTGGGTGTGGGTTAGTGTTAGGGGAGGTGTGGGTTAGTGCTAGGGGAGGTGTGGGTTAGTGCTAGGGGAGGTGTGGGTTAGTGCTAGGGGAGGTGTGGGTTAGTGTCAGGGACGTGCCATATTCCCAGGTCCATATATCCCTAGGGACGGGCCATATCAGGAGACTGGCCCATGTACCACACTTCTGTACAAATAATCCACCACGGGTCCGATTTCTTCTTGCATTTCCAATTTCTTTTTACTTCTCATTATGTAAGCAATCTTCACAAGGTGTTCCCAGCCAAGCCCCCCCCCCCCGTAAGTCTATCCCTCCCCTCTGCCTTGACTCCCCAACCCCCCTCCTACAACGAGAAAGTTATAGACTGGGTTTTTCTGAGTACCATCCAGCACCACTCACACTTACCGGCTGAGACACCGATGTACATGTTGATTGCAACTTAAATCATTATCGATCTATCCGAGTCACACAATACATATAGTAGTTTCATATAGGGTTATAATTTGATTCAAACAGGTAGCAAACGCTTTATTCTCTGAAATATCGAGATTTTTATTTTTACTTTTTTTATTAACAAAATCGGCCTAGTATCATTGTCATTGAATGTTTTATAAACAAAATCGGCAAAGTATCACAGTCAGTGAATGTTCTATACTTTAAACAAAATCGGCCTAGTTACAGTGAATGTTCTATAAACAAAATGGGCCTAGTATCACAGTCTAGGTTGTCTATCCAAACTCCAGATTTCACTGTCATGAATGATTTCTGTTGATATTCAATAGCTGAAACATTCTGATCACGTGATCTTATTCAAATTGGTTCATTTTTCTTGAGCCTACCGGAAGACCGAATCACAGTTTTTGACCACACATTTCGTGTGAACTAAATCACATTTTTTGACCACACATTTCGTGTGGACTGAATCATATCATGGGAGATGTTGTATCACTGCTGTTGTTATGTATTAATTGTGTTCTTATACTTTAAAGGTGTATATATATATATATATATATATATATATATATATATATATATATATATATATATTACTGTTTTAATAAAACTTGTGTTTCTATATCAGTGATCTCGTTATGTACCACTGGTAATGTTAGGTAGCAGGTGTTAAGGAATTCTTCAACTAGTGTTGTTATATAGCATTTGTATTGTAATTTATAAAAGGTATAAATATACAAAACAAATGTGTTTTAAAACTGGTGTTGTAATATCACTAATGTTTTGTATCACGGGTGTTGTTATATCACTGGGGTTGATATATCACCGATGTTGTTATATGACAAATGTTGTTATATGACTAATGTTGTTATATTAATGGTGTTATATCTACAAACAAACCTTCATCACTGAACCTGACGCGTGGACTTGTCTGGCCACGGATTGTTCGACTACAGACATAGCTGACCAGATATTGATTGGAACTTCCAGAGATCGAACATCACAAATCAGGGGACAACTGAAACACTGGGCGTTGGACAGTCGATACAGCGTGGACTTGGTCAGTACACGTTGGACAGTCGATACAGCGTGGACTTGGTCAGTACACGGAGACAAACGCTTCAATTGTCATAGGAAAATGGTTTCTATTTGTATAACTTTAGATCGCACATTTTTCTGAAAGCTTTTCGCACCTCCCATGAAACTAGTGATCGCCTCCCCCGGGGAAGCTTGCTTCTAAGTGAACTAACTTTAAAAACACAGGAATACCAAACCAATTTTTGTAATAGTCGACTCACGAGGCCACCAGATAGACCTGGATTTGTGCCCACCCAATTTTTGCTATACAAGTTCTGGTAAAGACACTGAAACATTGAGTAGAGAATAATTTCTTACAAGTCTAATCTATTAACGCCGAACAGCTTACGGCATAAGTAAAAAAAATTGAAATAACTTATAGCTGCGCTTAAAAGATTGTCGTAGCTAATAGCTGTAATTGTGGAATTTACATGGCTTATGGCTACGTTTGTGGAATTTACATGGCTTATGGCTACGTTTGTGGACTTTACATGGCTTATAGCTACGTTTGTGGACTTTACATGGCTTATAGCTACGTTTGTGGACTTTACATGGCTTATAGCTACGTTTGTGGACTTTACATGGCTTATAGCTACGTTTGTGGACTTTACATGGCTTATAGCTACGTTTGTGGAATTTGCATGGCTTAAAGCTACGTTTGTGGAATTAACATGGCTTATCGTGTTGGTCAAGTGGGGGTGTACTTCTCCTACGAGCGTCTGTCCGGCACCAAATGACGTCATAGAGATGAAGACGTCTTTGATCAAGGCGGTCAGAAATTCCAGTTCGATGCCAATTTAATGCCCCCTGGTGTCGTCGCTCCCAGCAGCCCTCGGTCCGCCCGGAGTCGGGTGACTCGCTGACTGACAGAAATGACGCGTGCGCCGTTCGAGTTGCAGACCGCTTCATCTATTTGGCGCCGCGATTTATCAAGTTTTATTTTTGTCGCACTTGAGGTTTTTCCCACGCTTCCCAGCCGTATCAGCTTATTTGGGTACCGGGCATAGAGCTGATTAACTCGAGATCAAGTTGATGTCAGCACTTTAACTCCACACATACACATATATATATATATATATGCTTACAACTTAGCAATGTACCTCATCTTATAATGTTTTTAATCTAATATTAACAACATTCATGGTACTCTTCAGACAGAATCTTGTCACAATCCCCACGTCACACACAGCCCTGTCCCCATTGAAGAGTCACAATCCTGCGTCACACATAGCCCTGTCCCCATTGAAGAGTCACAATATGGCGTCACAGACAGCCCTGTCCCCATTGAAGAGTCACAATCCCGCGTCACAGACAGCCCTGTCCCCATTGAAGAGTCACAATCCCGCGTCACACACAGCACTGTCCCCATTGAAGAGTCACAATCTCGCGTCACACACAGCCCTGTCCCCATTGAAGAGTCACAATCCCCGCGTCACACACAGCCCTGTCCCCATTGAAGAGTCACAATCCCCGCGTCACACACAGCCCTGTCCCCATTGAAGAGTCACAATCCCGCGTCACAGACAGCCCTGTCCCCATTGAAGAGTCACAATCCTGCGTCACAGGCGTCACAGACAGCCCTGTCCCCATTGAAGAGTCACAATCCTGCGTCACAGGCGTCACAGACAGCCCTGTCCCCATTGAAGAGTCACAATCCCGCGTCACAGACAGCCCTGTCCCCATTGAAGAGTCACAATCCCGCGTCACACACAGCACTGTCCCCATTGAAGAGTCACAATCTCGCGTCACACACAGCCCTGTCCCCATTGAAGAGTCACAATCCCCGCGTCACACACAGCCCTGTCCCCATTGAAGAGTCACAATCCCCGCGTCACAGACAGCCCTGTCCCCATTGAAGAGTCACAATCCCGCGTCACTGACAGCCCTGTCCCCATTGAAGAGTCACAATCCCCGCGTCACACACAGCCCTGTCCCCATTGAAGAGTCACAATCCCCGCGTCACACACAGCCCTGTCCCCATTGAAGAGTCACAACCCCGCGTCACAGACAGCCCTGTCCCCATTGAAGAGTCACAATCCTGCGTCACAGGCGTCACAGACAGCCCTGTCCCCATTGAAGAGTCACAATCCTGCGTCACAGGCGTCACAGACAGCCCTGTCCCCATTGAAGAGTCACAATCCCGCGTCACAGACAGCCCTGTCCCCATTGAAGAGTCACAATCCCGCGTCACACACGGCCCTGTGCTCATTAAGAGTCACAATCCCCGCGTCACAGACAGCCCTGTCCCCATTGAAGAGTCACAATCCCCGCGTCACACACAGCCCTGTCCCCATTGAAGAGTCACAATCCCGCGTCACACACAGCCCTGTCCCCATTGAAGAGTCACAATATGGCGTCACAGACAGCCCTGTCCCCATTGAAGAGTCACAATCCCGCGTCACACACAGCCCTGTCCCCATTGAAGAGTCACAATATGGCGTCACAGACAGCCCTGTCCCCATTGAAGAGTCACAATCCCCGCGTCACAGACAGCCCTGTCCCCATTGAAGAGTCACAATCCCACGTCACACACAGCCCTGTCCCCATTGAAGAGTCACAATCCCCGCGTCACAGACAGCCCTGTCCCCATGAAACCCGGGTTGACCTCTAGCCCCTAGGTCAGACGGTGAGTGCTGGCTTCACGTCACCAACCTATTGATAAATGTGTCACGTGATTCCCGTGGATTTACTTGTCACAAACTTCTGGCTCCTGCCCTGCCTAACTGAGACAACCCCCCCCCCCCCCCACCCCCTCATACTACACTCTCTTATTAATAATCCACAACTCACTCCCAGAAAACGCGAATATCCCCGCTAATCGTCAGCTTTGGTATTATTTCACTGTAACAGAACAGTCTAACCTAATCGTGAGCTTTCATATTGTCTCAATATAACAGAACAGTCTAAACCAGGGGTCGGCAACCTGCGGCTCGCGAGCCGCATGCGGCTTTTTTTATATCAAGATGCGGCTCTCCAGCTCCTTGAACAAATACTAATAATCTTAATAAAAAAATAAAATATTTGAAATAAAAAAATGTTAGTGGCTCTTTAAAACCAGGGAAATTTTGAACATTGTAACTTTTGGCTCTTCCGCTTCGAAAGGTTGCCGACCCCTGGTCTAAACTAATCGTAAGCTTTGATATTGTTTCATTTTTTGCACGATTTACCCCCCCCCCCCCTCCCCTCCCTCCCCTAACACGGTCCATATCGCCCCAGCTAATTTCGTGAATGGCATCAACTAGGTGGAATGACTTCCGTTTTGGGGTCCCTATTCTAAAGCCCGGCGAACAATTCGGTCTGGTGTAACGAACAAATAGAGACCAATTAACAAGTCGACTGAGGAAGTCTCGCGGGACTTGGACGAGACGAGAGGGGACGAGATTATTTGTCTTCTGCTGGATACTTCCCACACAAAACTCCTGGACAAAACTTGCCAAACGGACCAACACTTTCTCATTCCGGCGCTAAACCCGGGCAAAGAAATGGAATGTTTCCATTTATTCATTACAATCACTCCTACGCCAGTGGACGGTGTAAAGATAAAAAAGCAGCACCCGGACCCCAAAACGGTGTGAAGGGAATTTGTAGCCATGAAATTAGTTAACGAGCACAGAGCAGGAGTTAGCGTGGATTTAGTTTGGGAAGGAGCGCTAGAACGCTAGCGTGAAGTCTCTTCTCGAAAACAATTCCATCAGGAGAAAAGCTTTAGAAAACACTTTGTTTTTGTTTTTAAATTGTTTTTACCATTTTTGGAATATCTTTATTACGCAGTATATAAATATGTTTTTTTTTTCTAAATAGAAAAATCTTTTGGTCTTTAGTTTTTAAAGTTAAATTTCCACCGACAAAAAGAAAATTCTTTCGATAGACGGACAAGGATAACGTTTTAACGAGATCATATGTAACGTGAATTTCAAATTAATTAATTTTAGATCGCTTAAAAATACGTTTTTATTTTTAACCGTACATCGATTACAAATAAAACAAAATGAGATAAGCCAGTGAGGTAGTTGATAGCAGCAGAGATAAACACGTGAGATAGGAAAGATGAGAAATTTCACATTTTACAATGTAGTACCAAACTACCAGCTATGGTATGGTGTGATCGGATGGTAGAGCCCACGACTGTCAACCCGAAAGTCTCGAGTTCGGATCTCGAGATTGGAGTCCGTGGGACGTTACTGAGTTCACCGAGTTGACGTTAGAAAACTAAGGCGGTTGATCATAGTGCTGAAATAGATTAACTCTACTTCATCTGCTCTATGTATTGTTACATCGAGGTGCAGTGTAGAACTAGTTAGTATCAAAGGAGATGTTCCAAGTTACTGAATTGCAAACTTTAACTAGAATAGCCTGAACTAAATTTTAACCAAAGTAGTGACAAGCATATAGATCTATAAAACACAATGAAAAATTACACTACATTAAAACGATTGGATGCAAAAGTTAAATATAACGTTTAAAATTTAAACTTGATTAAAAATTGTATAAGATCTATGTGATCCTATTTCAATCTGAAAACTTTAATACAGTAATTTTGATGGCATGTCATGTTTAAATTGCCCAGAGGAAATGAAAAGTTAAAGTCACTGTTCGACGTGATCCCCTGTATTTTAGTCACTGTTCGACGTGATCCCCTGTATTTTAGTCACTGTTCGACGTGATCCCCTGTATTTTAGTCACTGTTCGACGTGATCCCCTTATTTTAGTCACTGTTTGACGTGATCTCCTGTATTTTAGTCGACGTGATCCCCTGTATTTTCGTCACTGTTTGACGTGATTCCCTGTATTTTAGTCACTGTATGACGTGATCCCCTGTATTTTAGTCACTGTTTGACGTGATCCCCTGTATTTTAGTCGCTGTTTGACGTGATCCCCTGTATTTTAGTCGCTGTTGGACGTGATCCCCTGTATTTTAGTCACTGTTTGACGTGATCCCCTGTATTTTAGTCACTGTTTGACGTGATCCCCTGTATTTTAGTCAGTGTTTGACGTGATCCCCTGTATTTTAGTCACATTTTGACGTGATCCCCTGTATTTTAGTCACTGTTTGACGTGATCCCCTGTATTTTAGTCACCTTTTGACGTGATCCTCTGTATTTTAGTCACCTTTTGACGTGATCCCCTGTATTTTAGTCACTGTTTGACGTGATCCCCTGTATCTGACTCGACTCTCCGCTATTTTACTCAACATTGTCGATCCTTTTTATTTCTGCCGTTGGGATTTAAACAAACCAAGGAAACACAACACAAACACAACACAACACAAACACGACACAAACACAACACTACGCCTGTAATGGCTCCATGTGTTTACTGTTAAACTCAATATTCTTCAGTCTGTAAACAAAACACTAGTTTGGTAAACAAAACTCCATTTTTGTTTGTTGTTTTAACGTTAAATACACCCCCACCCCTTTTCACGTGTCTGAATAAATACTCGCTTTATTATTTTTAAGCATTGAGTATGTGGATTATATTGAGACACTTGGCAATTAATTAAAATAGAAATTGTGTTCTAGTCTAGGCAAGTTTTGAATTTTTTGTGCAAAGGTAAAAACGTTTGAGAGCAAGAGGTCAAGATTTGTATCTAAACTAACATTCGCTATTTCCAGATGCGATCCGTGCACCTACAGTATACAGACATTTATAAATTGCTAGTTTATAAATGATTACCTTCAGTACAAATTAGTTTATCAATGGTTTCCCCTTTTAGCTGCAGTATAAAATAGTTTATTAAAAAAAATTACCTTTTTTAGCTTCAGTAGACAATAGTTTCCATAATCCAAATTAAGAATGTATCAAGTTCTCGTCGCCATAGCAACGTGTAAACACAACTAACTAAAAAATCTCAAAGTTGCGTCACAAAATAAAAACTGTATCAAGATGACGTCATGTAGTTGAATGGATAACCGGTCAGTGACGTATCGATGTCAACTGTTAGGACAGCTAGAGGAGCCACTAGAGGAGCCACTAGAGGAGCCACTAGAGGAGCCACTAGAGGAGCCACTAGAGGAGCCACTAGAGGAGCCACTAGAGGAGCCACTAGAGGAGCCTCATCCGAGCCGCTGGACGAGCCGCTGGACGAGCCGCTGGACGAGCCGCTGGACGAGCCGCTGGACGAGCCACTAGACGAGCCACTAGACGAGCCACTGGGCCCTGAGTACCGTACGACCGCCGATCTGTTGGTGTTGTGCCTTCTGCTGGGGGCCAAACATTCACACTAAAGGGCAGACAACTGTTCACAGCTTGCTGAGGAATGGGGACAAGTTCGATAACTCATGCTCATGCTTGCTGCCCCTGCCAAACACATACAAGGTATGTTGACGGGAGAGTTACGTCACACACTCTTGGGTCTCGTGGAGCGTGAGGGAGGGGACGGTTACACTCGAATTTTTGTTGGCGAGGGAGGGAGGGGAGGGGACGGTTACACTAGAATTTTTGTTGGCGAGGGAGGGAGGGGAGGGGACGGTTACACTCGAATTTTTGTTGGCGAGGGATGGGGGAGGGGGAGGGGAGGGGACGGTTACACTCGAATTTTTGTTGGCGAGGGAGGGGGAGGGGAGGGGACGGTTACACTCGATTTTTTGTTGGCGAGGGATGGGGGAGGGGGAGGGGAGGGGACGGTTACACTCGAATTTTTGTTGGCGAGGGAGGGGGAGGGGAGGGGACGGTTACACTCGATTTTTTGTTGGCGAGGGAAGGAGTGGGGGGGGGGGGGGGACGGTTACACTCGATTTTTTGTTGGCGAGGGAGGGGGAGGGGACGGTTACACTCGATTTTTTGTTGGCGAGGGATGGGGGGGGGGAGGGGACGGTTACACTCGATTTTTTGTTGGCGAGGGATGGGGGGGGGGGAGGGGACGGTTACACTCGATTTTTTGTTGGCGAGGGAGGGGGAGGGGAGGGGACGGTTACACTCGATTTTTTGTTGGCGAGGGAGGGGGAGGGGAGGGGACGGTTACACTCGATTTTTTGTTGGCGAGGGAGGGGGAGGGGAGGGGACGGTTACACTCGATTTTTTGTTGGCGAGGGATGGGGGGGGGGAGGGGACGGTTACACCCGATTTTTTGTTGGCGAGGGAGGGGGAGGGGACGGTTACACTCGATTTTTTGTTGGCGAGGGATGGGGGGGGGGGAGGGGACGGTTACACTCGATTTTTTGTTGGCGAGGGATGGGGGGGGGGAGGGGACGGTTACACTCGATTTTTTGTTGGCGAGGGAGGGGGAGGGGACGGTTACACTCGATTTTTTGTTGGCGAGGGAGTGGAGGGGACAGTTACACCCGATTTTTCGTTGGCGAGGGATGGGGGGGGGGGGGAGGGGACGGTTACACTCGAATTTTTGATTGCGAGGGAGGGTGGAGGGGGTATGTGATAAGAGAGGGGTAGTTATCACTCAGGGTTGTTGGTTAGCATTTCTAGGAGAGGAGGGGGGCAAACAAAAAAAAATGCGTTGTTTATGTTTGAATGTAAAAGCTTGTTTGAAATCTCCACTTTCTTGAGAGCAGAGAAAAAAAAATAACAATGACGTCATCATAAGTCGCCATTTTTGAGTGGGTGTGACTTGAGTTTCAGACGGATCCAAAAGGTTTGGGTTCAAATCCAGTAGATCTATTCAACATTAAACCAAACACTGAAACAACTTTAAAAACGTTTATAATAATACGTCTTTAAATGCACTGAAAATAGAATATTGTAAAGCTACTAGATTGAGAAGGTATTTGAGTTTTAAAAACATTCAGAACCATGTTTTGAAGGCGGATAATTTTAATGAAGCTGCCACTCACGTGACAATTATCTGCCCCTTAGTCAGTGATTGGCTGTCAGGTATGAAAACATCCTGAATCCAGCTCACCTCACTGATCCGATAAATATAGCTACTAATTAATCCCATTATCTCCCATTTCGTTATTAAGATATTAGTATTCAAATTAATTTTTAATAACTAATTTAGTTTTTTTTAAAACTTAAAATTATATATTCCATTGTAGTTATGAGAGTAGAATACATCTGTAAAGTTTGAAAGAAATCGCTTCCTTAGAAGTAGGTCAAAATTAAGTTAGAAAGATCCGCCACAGTCCGCAAACAAACAAACAAAACAGACAATGTGAATCAAATAAAAAGGGTTTCCAATGTGGGCTCAACACAAGGACCCGATAACACCAAAGTTTAGCCAGCGATGAAGGATGTCTTTGTGTTTATACATTAAAGCTTTCACGGCATCAACAAAGTATTTAACGCATTTTATGGAATCCACAAAGTATTTAACCTATTTTGTGGCATCAACAAATCATATAACGAATTCGGTGAACTGGATAACACCTTTACTCACCAACTCAACTGTTTTTTAAATTATTGGCTAACACTGTAGTTTAGCCTGCCACAAACCAATCACTCGCCACATAAAACCACTAAACGGCTACCGTGGCAGACGGTGCGCTTTTTATAACGAAGGAATTTTCTTCCTCGTTTTATTTTTTACCAATGCTTTATCAAACACACAATGCTCTCATTTTACCAGTAATATGTTGATCTTGACGTTTTTATTCAAGTTTTACCAAAGACAAATATTATTCAAACAGCAGTTCGAGAGTTCTGTTTCTAGATCTAGATACATCACGCAGAACAGTTTTTATTGGACAAAAAGTTTGAGATAAAACGGTATGTTTAGTTTCCTTTTATTCAGGTAGTGCTTGATCATTAAGGCATGTAACTTTTGAATACAAAGACATGTTTTTATGCCGTTCACAAATAGTGTAAATAAAGCAACAAAACCTCGTATGTGCACCAGACTACACCGCCCCTTTGATCTACCACCTCAGTCATGAGCTCTCCTTATCTACCAGTACACAACCTGTTGCATCCTTAGAAGTAGTATTCGAGGTCAGAGTTCATAGAGTTCATTACATGTCTCTGCCCTAACCCTAACCTGAACAACATACTTGAACTTAGATGACCCGCTAAAAATAAATAAATAAATTAAAAAATCGCAAAAATATTCGGGATATTCCAATAACAGCGTCCTTTGGCTGTAGTTCCAGAATAAAATGATAGGATTAAGGTTATTGTAACCGTAGATTATGATTAGGACTTTGTACGATGTCGCTGTAAGGTAGATTAGGAACTGGAGGGCAATACTTATAGTGAGCAGATTATTCTAGAGTACAATACTTTAAGTGAGTAGATTTTTTAGAGAATAATATTCTTAGTGCGCAGATTATTCTAGAGACGGATAATTTGAGTGAGTAGAACAATACTTAGAGTAAGTAGATTATTCTAGACAACAATACTTTTTAGTGAGAATATTCTAGAGAACAATACTTTGAAAAAGTAGATTATTCTAGAGAACAATACTTTGAGTAAGTAGATTATTCTAGAGAACAACAATTTTAGTGAGCAGATTATTCCAGAGAACAATAGTTTTAGTGAGTAGGTTACGTGAGTTGTCTTTGATTCTGTTCCCCAACCAAACTCTTGAATGTGCCGACAGAATTAAGTGACAACAAACAAACCTGCATAAAACTGGCTTATGGTTTAAGCTTTGCACCACAGAATAGATTAACACGCTAAGTTAAAAAAATTCAAAATACCGGTGTGAATTTTTTTAACAGACCCATCGTGGGTTACTGAAAATATTATTTTAAAGTATAGCTTCACGATCGTCATTTCATGAAATGTTAGGTTTTTTTTTTTAAATTAGAATATTTTTTGGGTCAGTTCACCCCAGGCCATAACAACGACCTTGACCTTTCTCCACGGCTGGTTGAGGTCACCTGTCCGTGACGTGTTTGTTTAGACAGGTACTGCCAGCTACCCACCTATCGTCTGCGCTCATCTCCAAGTTTTCAAAATAAACTTACTCAAATATTTCTCCCCGTGTGTCGCTGTTCAGCCAGTCAGAGGGCCAAACCGCTGTTTATTTTAAAAACATTTTAGCCGTTAAATTCATGCATTCTTTGTGTCGTTGAAAACAGAAACGAAATTTGAACGTTTTGTGGAAAACCCAGCGCGGCGTACCCCGAGGTCATGAAGGTCACTGAGGTCACGTGAAATTTAACTCACACACATAGCACTACGTCAGACCTCACCGGGTTTTTAAAATCTAATTTCATTAATTAGGGTTAAAGATGATCTACGTTAATTAATTAAATTTTTAAAAGTATGTTTTTTTTCATGACCGACTTAGTTAATTACTAATTTAATTAGATTGATTGATGGTTTTAATTATTGTAGTGTAGAATGTGGTCCCTTCAGTACACGCTCGCTTGTTATTATCATTAGTGCTTTTTGGTACACAAGAAATTAATTACAGTATTCAGTAACGGACATCTAATGAGTTGGTGCCATGCTGATATTAGAAAAATAGTAGAGGCGCAGCATCACAGCACCAGACAGCTAGGGCACCAGACAGCTAGGGCACCAGACAGCTAGGGCACCAGACAGTTATGGCACCAGACAGCTAGGGCACCAGACAGCTAGGGCACCAGACAGCTAGGGCACCAGACAGCTAGGGCACCAGACAGCTAGGGCACCAGACAGCTAGGGCACCAGACAGCTAGGGCACCAGACAGCTAGGGCACCAGACAGCTAGGGCACCAGACAGCTAGGGCACCAGACAGCTAGGGCACCAGACAATCAGGGCACCAGATAGCTGGGGCACCAGACAGCTAGGGCACCAGACAACCAGGGCACTAGACAGATCCGGTCAACTAGCAGAACTCCCCGTAAAACCCAGAACGGCACGTGGAATATTGATATTCATTGACCAAACCAATTGTTTGCTCAGTTCCTGATTCAATCGCCTTCAGCCTGTCAACGCTGATCTGTGTCACCTGGGCTACAGCACAGGTGGTCTGTCACCTGCTACCTGCCCGCTGATTGGCTGGCTAATTGTTCGCTCAGCCGTCACGTGAGCACAGGTAATTGAAAGAAAATGTCAGAGAGCAGAAGTCAAACAAGACGTGCTGACCCAGCGCTGGAAACTGTTCACGGGAATGACAGCAACTTACTGTTGGGGGGGGGGGGGGGTTAAAATGTATTATGTTCCATTATAAGTTCCACGTAAATCCTGTGAGTTTGTTAAAATTAATTCAATAATTTATTGGGTTCAAATAATGCAACAGGTCAGAAGTTGTTTTTTCGTGTTTGTTTGAATGATACCGTCCACACGATAACAAAATTATCTACCTGTCAATAAGTCGAAGATGTTCATCTACCTGTCAACAGGTCGAAGATGTTCATCTACCTGTCATTCTGTTAAAGATCACCATGTACCTGCAATTGTCAAAGATATTCGATCACCGATGACTCAGTGTTGTGAAGGAGTGATTGGGCGTGATTGGATAAATTGATTGTAAGCTGACACTGTCGTTACAGTTGACTCCCCATGCTATGAGTTAGCTGTCGTCACGAGATGTCGTATAGTGTTCTTACAGATTAGGATTAGGATAGAAGAAAGTGTGAGACGACTCACCCAGTTTTTGTGTGTTTACTACCAGGTTTGTCTACATTAGTTGCTGTGTATGATATTGGTAGACAGGACGTTATTGTAGGATTGGTGAGTTTTAAAGTGTGTCATGATTTAGCCGAGATAGAATAGACTGTGTTCTCGACAGTGACTAGTATAGATATCTTATATTAAATTTTTATTATTGTTAATTATAGTGAGCCTTTGTTTAGTTCAATTTTACTGTGTAGTTGTCGGTCTGTGGTTGTGTATATATATGACCTATAATACAATTGACTGACTTAAACCCGTGCGTCAGTGTGTTCATATCACTAAGTTTAACACGTGATCACCTGAGGTCAGCCATGAGTTGTAAACAAAGCTAAACGTCAGCTTGAATGAGATAGGCGTGTTGGTCAGCAGAATTTCAATGAGAACTCTCAGCTGGTTCTGCCAACTGTTTCACAATTCATGACTGAAATTGTCAATTGTAAATATTGCATAGAATAAGCATTCCATCTTCCATCATTATTTTATCGCCAATTAGAGACATTAGTTTAAAGAATTCAACCGCTTGGTTAGATCAAAGTTGGCCATTCATTAATGACCTAATACTAAACCAAGTATGTAATTACTCTGCTATGCCTTTGTCGTTTTCTTAGAATAATCTCAACCTGATCGTGCATTCACAGAACGCAGCAATTAAGTTGATTGCTGGTACGTTCTGCCAGGGCCAAGCATTATTTCCTTAGAGCAAGGGCAAAAAGAAAAATCAATGGGAGATTTGTATGATTTTTGTCTCCCATTAACTTATATCATATCTGCCATTAAGCTGTGTCGCATTTTTTTTAAAATTCTATCGCAATGGAGTTTTTGTAGGCAATGTTTGATGAAGTCAACCAGCCATCCCCATCCCCCCCCCACTCCCCCAGCCCGTCAGTCTTGTACAAAATGTGACGTTTGTTTGTTTACACTACAGTTTTAAGCTGACAGGGTCCCGACGTAACGAACGTCACATTTGTTTTCAGATGGGTCTGGAACTTGATGCCAAGACATGGGATGGCAGTTGGAGGATTCGCAGGATCTTGTGGGTGGGGGAGGATTGTGAGGGTGTGGGCGGTGTATGGGGCAGTGTGTGTGGGTAGTTTGTCAGTGTAGTGTTTGTGTGGGAGGTGTGTGTGGCCAGTGTGTGTTAGTAGTGTGTGTGTGTGTGTGGTTGATGCTGAACGTTGGTCAGGGCAGTGTGTGTGGACAGTGTCTGTGGGCGGTGTATGTGGGTAGGTTGTGAGGGTAGTGTGTGTGGGAGGTGTGTGTGGCCACTGTGTGTGAGTAGTGTGTGTGTGTGTGTGTTTGATGCTGAAGGTGCTAGACGTTGATGAGGACAGAGTGTGTGGGCATTGTGTGTGTGTGGTCAGTGTGTGTGGTCAGTTTGTGTGGTCAGTGTGTGTGGACATTGTGTGTGGGCAGTGTGTGTGGTCAGTGTGTGTGATCAGTTTGTGTGGTCAGTGTGTGTGGACATTGTGTGTGGTCAGTGTATGTAGTCAGTGTGTGTAAGGACTATGTGCGTTTATATTGTCGTGTTTAGAATTATTTCTTGATGTATTTGTTCATGGGACCCCTGAATGTTATACTCTACACTTTTACCACCAAAAATTGACATGAAGGAAAATCCAACTAAAATCCCCTTAGACCTACACCACGCCATTTCGCTTTTCCTACTACAGAGACCTATCTGACCGAGACAATAAACATGTTGACTGATCCAAGCTCTATCTTTACTAGACAACAGTGTACGGCTTTAAGGAGCGAAGATCAGGAAAGTATTTTAGGATACCTTTTAGACAACAATAGCGCCACAATTAACCTCGAGAAAGTATTTTAGGATAATTTTTAGACAACAATAGAGCCACCATTAACCTCTATGTACCAAACATCGAAAAGATTTTAGAAGTTTAGCGACAGAACTTAGCGGGAAAATCCCACTTTTTTTTGTCAAGTGTTATTAAAAACTTCGTTCAATTTGAAGTTAATGTAAGATAAGACTTGTAAGTGTTTGTGGAGGTATTTTTAAATATGCTGTTAGGTGGTTAATGACGTAAGTCAAACTAATAGTATTTATTTTTAGTCGTATTTTACTACAAATATCTGTGCTCGTAAAAGTAATCTGTTTCTGTGACTACGGCATACAAAAGGATAGTGTAACTAGCACACATAGTTTCTTTCAGACTTTCTTCTCAGGATGAGCACTTTTCGGGGGGGGGGGGGGGAGGGGGGGGGGGTAGCGGACTAAATTTTCCGGGGCGGGGGGGGGGGGTATATATTTATATCCTTTTCTATATTAATTATATTTCGTTCAAGGGGGTCGGGGAGGGAGAGGAGGGTAGACGTTTTCACCCGAAGAGGTATCTGAAAGAAACTGATACCATTACGTCTACCTTCCTTTCCTTTTCCCAACATGAGTACAGTGCCTATTCTATTTTGTAAAACATATTGTACTTTTCTATATGATTGTTCTCTAATGTCAAAGTTTCCATTTTTTCAACTATTTCTGTTTTTATTTGGGACACCCACGACACAATCCAAATAAATTACCTCACAGCGATTTAATTACGTCAGGATGCTTCAGCGTCCTTCACCTTGGTGTCGATATTTCCGTCAACTTGATTTCATTACATATGTTAAATTAATGAAAGGCTCCAAATAGAAAGCTAAAGTGCGCCAGATGAATCCTATCCTTGATGAATCCCATCTTGATGAATTCATTAATTAACGTCTGAGTAGCTCCTGGTAAAATAATCACCGTCGGCGTGAGCAGGGAAATAAACGACAGGACACTGAGTGCACGTGAAGCAGCTCACTCAGGAGATTATCAAACTTATCAGCGCACGTGGGTGATAGGCGGCCATCGCTCGACAACATCGAGTGACGCCATGTTTGTTACGTCTGGCTGAGGTGCCGGGCACGTGACCTTAAACTTGAACCGGAAGCTCAATACAATAATAAGTTTTCGACAGATATCTGGGTAAACATGCGTCAACGTCAGAAAACAGTCAGTGAACCTATGACCTTTAGTACAGAAGACCTCAGAAAACAGTCAGTGACCTATGACCTTTAGTACAGAAGACCTGAGACCAGTGTTTCTTCCAGACTTTTTTCTCCGGGGGGGCACTTGAAATTTTCGGGGGGGGGGGCGGTAAACTTTCTTCGGGGGGGCGGACACTGTTAAAAGTATATATTTTCTATATAAATTATGTAAATTTCATTTCGTTCGGGGGGGGCGGTAAAAAATTTTCGGGGGGGCTTTGCCCCCCCGAAGAGATGCCTGGAAGAAACTCTGCCTGAGACTAAAAAAAAAACAGCCAGAAACATGGTCGAATGGTAGAGCATACGACTGCTAATCCGAGCATCTCGAGTTCAAATTACGGTTCAAGTCAGTAGAACGTCTCTGAGTCCACCCAGCTATGATGGGTTACTGACTCACATTAAAGTAAAGACAGCTGGACAAAGTGCTGATCATGCTATTCTTTCATATGCTGAGGTCACAGAAACAGGTGAGCTCTACTTCATCTGCCCCCATTGACAGTCAAAAGGGAATTCTACTACCTCAAAAAACCTGATCAAACAGCAATCATCCGTCTGGCCGGAACGGTATTCGCTGCTAGGATCCGCATACCGGAAATCTGTGAGTGTTGATTACCTAAGATGTACGTGTCGTGATGAGGATAGTACTCACACCGGGATAGTCACATGCCCGAAGTAGTCAGACAGGATAACCAGGATAGTATTCACACCGGGATAGTTACGTCACATGCCAAGACAGGATACTAGGATAGCCACGTGACATGAACAGGATGGCTAATGTGTCTGGGGATAGAGCATGCACGCACAAAATGTGACAACTGTCACAAAATGTGGCGACTGTCACAAAATGTGACAACTCTCACAACATGCAGAAATGTGTGGGGGATACAGCTCCTAGCAGAAATGTGTGGGGGATACAGCTTCAGTAGAAATGTGTGGGGGGTACAGCTTTTAGTAGAAAGGTGTGGGCGATACAGCTCCTATCAGATATGTGTGGGGGATACAGCTCTAAGTATAAAGGTGTCTGGATACTGCTCCAGGAGGGTGGTGTGTTGGATACAGCTCCAAGAAGAAATGTGTGGGGGATACAGCTCCAAGCAGAAAAGTGTGGGGGATACAGCTCCTAGCAGAAAGGCGTGGGGGATACAGCTCCAAGCAGAAAGGTGTGGGGGATACAGCTCCAAGCAGAAAGGTGTGGGGGATACAGCTCCTAGCAGAAAAAGTTTTTAGAAAAAAGAATAGTGACAAGATGAAAATTATTCGAAATAAAGTACTACCCCCCCCCCCATACACACAAAACTAAATCAACCGCTATTAAAATGATGACGACAGTAACTAAGATTTAATTACAAGAACGTCAGCAGCCAGATCAAAAAACTTTTTCAATTTTCCATTGGGTAGATTTGGTCACGTGGGACAACCGGACGTGTGACCTCAAAATTCCTTGTCATAAAGTTTCTAACAGGTAAACAAAAAGTTTATTGTTAAAAACTTCACATTTTTATCGACTTTTTCACCTTGAAGATATTTTATAATGGCTGGTTTTTTTGTGCTCAAGTTTACTTTAAAAGGAATAAAGTATTCTCGTAGGGAGAGATTTTAATGAAGCTGCTAATTACTGCCGTGTTTTAAATCACGTGACGTAGTTTAATGGCTCGTTCAGGCCCAGATACACGGGTTAATGGATGATTAAAACATACATCTAAAACATCTTGCGTTAATTCATTAACTTGCTGGGGACATTTTTAACGCCTTCTCGGCGAGATCAGATAAACGCAAGCAACACATCGACGTGTTATTAAAAAGTTTCTTTGTCATTCGCATCGTTCATTAAATGCGACATCTATAGGCCTACATAATTTTTTTTTTTCGTGAAATTATTTTTCATCAATTTTTTACATGATTGAGCCTAACCAAAAGTATTATAAAAATTAAACTTTTATTATAAATTTTTACCAATTTAACTGTTGAAGCTTACAAAAATATTTGATACAAATGAAAATAATTCCGGCAAAAGTACGGCTCGCTGCATGCTAAATTAAAACGAGGCAGGGGAAAACCGGAAATTTCCGTGCAGTGGTTCAGAGCCCTAAACTCAAGTCTTTAATTAATGAAAGGACGAGCCAGTGGGTTAAGTGGAGGGTTCAAATCTAACGTCTGGTAAACATAATCAAAAGCCGGCTCTTTGATGTACTCGTGAGCCGCATATGGGAGCACCCGGCTCAACTCGGAGCCAAACATTCGACAGGAAAATAAACAATCTCGGTCTACACATGAGTTCAGGGGTGTCGATATAAGTTCAGGGGTGTCGATATAAGTTCAGGGGTGTTGTTCTTAAGTTCAGGGGTGTCGCCCTTAAGTTCAGGGGTGTCGATATAAGTTCAGGGGTGTCGCCCTTAAGTTCAGGGGTGTCGATATAAGTTCAGGGGTGTCGATATAAGTGTGTCGATATAAGTTCAGGGGTGTCGCCCTTAAGTTCAGGGGTGTCGATATAAGTTCAGGGGTGTCGATATAAGCTCAGGGGTGTCGATATAAGTTCAGGGGTGTTGTTCTTAAGTTCAGGGGTGTCGCCCTTAAGTTCAGGGGTGTCGATATAAGTTCAGGGGTGTCGATATAAGTTCAGGGGTGTCGCCCTTAAGTTCAGGGGTGTCGATATAAGTTCAGGGGTGTCGATATAAGTTCAGGGGTGTCGATATAAGTTCAGGGGTGTCGCCCTTAAGTTCAGGGGTGTCGCCCTTAAGTTCAGGGGTGTCGATATAAGTTCAGGGGTGTCGATATAAGTTCAGGGGTGTCGATATAAGTTCAGGGGTGTCGCCCTTAAGTTCAGGGGTGTCGATATACGTTCAGGGGTGTCGATATAAGTTCAGGGGTGTCGATATAAGTTCAGGGGTGTCGATATAAGTTCAGGGGTGTCGATATAAGTTCAGGGGTGTCGATATAAACTCAGGGGTGTCGATATACGTTCAGGGGTGTCGATATAAGTTCAGGGGTGTCGCCCGTAAGTTCAGGGGTGTCGATATAATTTCGGGGGTGTTGCTCATAAGTTCAGGGGTGTTGCTCATAAGTTCAGGGGTTTCGCCCTTAAGTTCAGGGGTGTCGATATAAGTTCAGGGGTGTTGCCCTAAAGTTCAGGGGTGTCGATATAAATTGGGGGGGGGGGGGGGGTGTTGCTCATAAGTTCAGCGGTGTCGTTCTAAAGTTCAGGGGTGTTGCTCATAAGTTCAGGGGTTTTGCTCATAAGTTCAGGGGTGTCGTTCTTAAGTTCAGGGGTATTACCTTAAGTTCAGGGGTTTTGCTCATAAGTTCAGGGGTTTTGCTCATAAGTTCAGAGGTGTTGTTCTTAAGTTCAGGGGTGTTGTTGTTAAGTTCAGGGATATTCCCTTAAGTTCAAGGGTGTTGCTCATAAGTTCAAGGGTTTCGATATAAGTTCAGGGGTGACGTTCTTGTGAGCAGGGCGTCGCTCATACATCCAGTATCTTCCGCTCTAAGATTCTAGAAGCAAATATGATTTCCGTGCAGTCACACGTTTGACACCATCTATCACATGCACGGCGCATGATTTCCGTGCAGTTAAACATTATGACACCATCTACCACATGCACGGCGCATGATTTCCGCGCAGTCACACGTATGGCGCCACCTATCACATGCGCGGCGCACGAGAAAAATGTCACACCCTGCAGGTGTAAGCATCCGATTTGTTTGCTGGAGAAATCGATATTCTAGAACCGATCAGGGTGACATTAAGATCAATGCATCATCACGGGAACGAGGACGTCTTCATAAAAAATTCAGGTGTGGCCTTGTAGGAGTCGTGCCAGGTGTTTCTCGTGGTCACAACATGACCACCTGGCAGGTAGTTACATGACCACCTGCCAGGTAGTGACAGTCGCCACAACATGTCCACCTGCCAGGTAGTTACATGACCACCTGCCAGGTAGTTACAGTCGCCACAACATGTCCACCTGCCAGGTAGTTACATGACCACCTGCCAGGTAGTTACATGACAACCTGCCAGGTAGTTACATGACCACCTGCCAGGTAGTTACATGACCACATGCCAGGTAGTTACATGACCACCTGCCAGGTAGTTACATGACCACCTGCCAGGTATTTACATGACCACCTGCCAGGTAGTTACATGACCACCTGCCAGGTAGTTACATGACAACCTGCCAGGTAGTTACAGTCCGCCACAACATGACCACCTGCCAGGTAGTTACAGTCGCCACAACATGACCACCTGCCAGGTAGTTACATGACCACCTGCCAGGTAGTTACATGACCACCTGCCAGGTAGTTACATGACCACCTGCCAGGTAGTTATATGACCACCTCCCAGGTAGTTACATGACCACCTGCCAGGTAGTTACATGACCACCTGCCAGGTATTTACATGACCACCTGCCAGGTAGTTACATGACCACCTGCCAGGTAGTTACATGACAACCTGCCAGGTAGTTACAGTCGCCACAACATGACCACCTGCCAGGTAGTTACAGTCGCCACAAACATGTCCACCTGCCAGGTAGTTACATGACCACCTGCCAGGTAGTTACATGACAACCTGCCAGGTAGTTACATGACCACCTGCCAGGTAGTTACATGACCACATGCCAGGTAGTTACATGACCACCTGCCAGGTAGTTACATGACCACCTGCCAGGTATTTACATGACCACCTGCCAGGTAGTTACATGACCACCTGCCAGGTAGTTACATGACAACCTGCCAGGTAGTTACAGTCGCCACAACATGACCACCTGCCAGGTAGTTACAGTCGCCACAACATGACCACCTGCCAGGTAGTTACATGACCACCTGCCAGGTAGTTACATGACCACCTGCCAGGTAGTACATGACCACCTGCCAGGTAGTTATATGACCACCTCCCAGGTAGTTACATGACCACATGCCAGGTAGTTACATGACAACCTGCCAGGTAGTTACAGTCGCCACAACATGACCACCTGCCAGGTAGTTACAGTCGCCACAACATGACCACCTGCCAGGTAGTTACATGACCACCTGCCAGGTAGTTACATGACCACCTGCCAGGTAGTTACATGACCAACCTCCCAGGTAGTTACATGACCACATGCCAGGTAGTTACAGTGGGTTTGAATACTGTCACACACACACGTGGTGTCTAGTTACTCACGCAGTCACGTGGTGTCTGGACATTGGCACACTTTCACGAGTTTACAAGACGGTCACATAATTTTTTGCCTAGTCCAGTGTATTTTCCTTTCTTCACTTCCCCCCCCCCCCCCCAAAAAAAAAATGCTTAATGAAACTGCCAATTCAGCATAAAACAAAGAAAACAAAATTTTGACAAAATGTGTTCAGTTTACTTCCATACTTATGAAACATACACTGACATACAGTGATAGTTCGCCAAAGTGTTTTCTGGAAATTTACTTCAACCCCACTGTCATATCGTTTGTATGTACGTGAAGTAGAGTTGACGAGTTTCCCTACAAAGCCCAATGAAGATACACCTCAATCCTTACTGACGAGCAAACAGGTCACCGGAACTAGGAGAGTGTTGATACAACTGAATCTGGTTAAAACCTCAACCCCCCCCCCCCCCCCCGCCCCCACCCCTCCCACCCCACACCAACGGGACCTATGTGAGTGTTGATACAACTGAATCTGGTCACAACTCCAGCCCCCTCCCCCCCCCCGCCCCCCCACACACACACACCAAAAGGACCTAGGAGAGTATTAATACAACTGAATATATTCACAACTCCACACACCCCCCCACACACACCAAAAGGACCTAGGAGAGTATTAATACAACTGAATATATTCACAACTCCACACACCCCCCACACACACACCAAAAGGACCTAGGAGAGTATTAATACAACTGAATATATTCACAACTCCACACACCCCCCACACACACACCAAAAGGACCTAGGAGAGTATTAATACAACTGAATATATTCACAACTCCACACACCCCCCCACACACACATCAAAAGGACCTAGGAGAGTATTAATACAACTGAATATATTCACAACTCCACACACCCCCCCCACACACACACCAAAAGGACCTAGGAGAGTATTAATACAACTGAATATATTCACAACTCCACACACCCCCACACACACACACCAAAAGGACCTAGGAGAGTATTAATACAACTGAATATATTCACAACTCCACACCCCCCCCCCACACACACACCAAAAGGACCTAGGAGAGTATTAATACAACTTAATATATTCACAACTCCACACACCCCCCCCCCCCCACACACACACCAAAAGGACCTAGGAGAGTATTAATACAACTGAATATATTCACAACTCCACCCCCCCCCCGCACACACACACAAAGGGGACCTATGAAAGTGTAGATACAACTAAATCTGGTCACAACCCCCCCCCCCCCACACACACACACACTCATACACACACACCAATGAAATCCTAAACGGCTTGATAAACGTGATGATGAGTGCTGATCCAGGTGACGTCACAGGCTACATCTGGCTACAACCCCAACCGATGAAACGCTTTTATCATCGCTTTGATTAAAGGAAGACAACTACAGCAGAAATCCCTTCTAAACTATTATCTAAGACCCCCGTAACAGTGCAATACGAGGACGGGTTATTCATCCTTTACGTCAGGAGTTAAGTCCCGTTTTCTCACAGTGGAGTTCGCACTTCAAACAACAGAGAGACATACGAGGTGCGGGCAGGAAGGTCTATGGCAGGAAGGTCTATAGAAGGCAGGTCTATGACAGGAAGGTCTATAGCAGGAAGGTCTATGGTAGGAAGGTCTATGGTAGGAAGGTCTATGGTAGGAAGGTCTATGGTAGGAAGGTCTATGTCAGGAAGGTCTATGTCAGGACGGTCTATGGTAGGAAGGTCTATGGTAGGAAGGTCTATGGTAGGAAGGTCTATGGCAGGAAGGTATATGGTAGGAAGGTTTATGGTAGGAAGGTCTATGGTAGGAAGGTTTATGACAGGTAGGTCTATGGCACTTAGGTCTAGGGCAGGAAGGTCAGTGGCAGGAAGGTCAGTGGCAGGAAGGTCTTTGGAAGGTCTGTCAGGAAGGTCAATGGCAGGAAGGTCTATGGTAGGAAGGTCTATGTCAGGAAGGTCTATGTCAGACAAAGATATGCTCCCTCGTTCCCTGCACTAGTGAGCGCCATCTGCTACACATCAACAACCACCGACTGAGTTGCCCTCAAAGAGAGGCCACTCTTGAGATTTGTCTCCCCTTGCTAACAGTTCTCTCCCCTTGCTTGTACTTCTCTCCCCTTTGCTGACAACCCCCCCCCCCCCACCCCCCACCCCCACCTAGGAATCTCATATTACCGATTGACAGAGTTGTTCGTGAATAAATTAATCGAATTTATTGCAGATAAAAAAAATTCTTTTCATCAGTAATGCTGTTAAATCGTTCAATTTTCTTGTGTTTTTTTTTCTCGATAAATTAATCAAAATGTAAATTTGACTAGAGTTAGATTTATGCTTAGGTGTGAGAATTTGGTTAGGGTTAAGACAATGGTGAATGACACAGCTGGGTTGATTTACATTATCGGTGAAGATAAGTCAAAGTATAAAATGATGTGTGTTTCGACTTTATCTAAACAAACAAATCAAAGAAATTAAGCTTTGTTTCTTCAGGATTTACGTAATTGCAAGCAAGCTCTTGAACGTGTCTATGAGCAGGTAAATCATCCGTTAACTGACGGCTAAATGGCGAGGATGCCGTGTGGCTAATGGCTTTCAAAAGTTGATAATGTGCGTGTACACTCCACGCGAGTGGTGTGGCTGGGTCCCACTCACCTACGTCACCTGTGTGTTGATGCAGCACGACTCACAAACAAACTTCTCTCTGGTGATACGCCAGGGGAGGGGGGAGACAATCTTCAAAGAAACTTTTGGCGGAGTCGATTCAACTGGAATATCCGGCAGTCATGTGCAGGGGTCTAGGATACACCCAGTTGTGGAGGAGGGGTGAGATTTGTAGACGCAGGGGTGGGAGGAAGGGGGGTAACTGTTTCAGGGACAAGGGTAATTCTGAGATAATATTGCGAATCCCTGAGTCCACTCAGCTCTAATTTGGTACCTAACTTACGTTAGGGAAAGTAAATGCGGCTGGGCATTGTGCTGACCACAATATTCTTTTAATATGCCAAGGTCACATAAACAGGTGAACTCTACTTCACTTGTCTCGTAGACCGTCAGGTTCGTAAAGGAATTTTTTTTTTTTACTGTTGACGCATACACGGTATTCTGAGTAAATGTTCTTAGTGAATCAAGAAAGTATGAGAACAGCCCTTAAGTCGTGGATCAACAGGTGAGAACAACCCTTAAAAGCATGGACTATAGACAGGTCTGAGTACACCTCCTAAAACTACCATCAAACTGTTACAACGCACACAGACTGTAAACGTGTACCATAAAACTTCTTGGAATTTCAGTTTCCAGACAAACAGAAATAACGGCTGCAAATTTTGGTCGAATTTTTAGGCGATAAACCAGCATGGGGTCGAATGCACGTGAAGAGAGTGAGCATTCTTCACGTGCTTCAGCCTTAAGACTCGTGAGTCGTCTCGCATGGGCTCCGCTCCCCCCTCTTTCACGCCGCTGCCAACGGCTTTGATTACCTAATCAGGAACCGCATTCCTGGCTATCAGAGGGTTTCAACGTAGTTTGTTTTCGCGGCGTGTACGTTTATAATTTAGGATTTGATTAGAATCAAAAGCTCGCGCTGAGCGGAGATATCTTATCTAATCCGTTCAACGTAAATCTTGTAGGGAAGAATATCTGCATACGTGTGAAAAAAATATTTCCTGATAAAATTACTTCGTGAAAACAGCGACTTCTCAGGATTTTATATATATATATATATATATATATATATATATATATATATATATATATATATATATATATATATATATATATATATATATATATATATATATATATATATATATATATATATACACTCACACACACACACTATATATATATATATATATATATATATATATATATATATATATATATCGAGCGAATTTGTAAAGTACAACCACATACATGAACTTCTGATTATCCCGTGACTGGATGTGCATGATAAACAAACAAACAAACGCACAAATCGACCAAGGTGCAACGGATCACGTGAGTGCTGTTCTACCTGCTGTGTGGAGTCAGCACTCACTGTCGTCGAGCAGGTAGATAGAAAAAACCTACACAGGTGGTTGTACGAATTGTTGACCTCTGACAGCGACATGATGAGTAACACGCAGCTACCACACAGGGGGAGTAACTCACTTCAATAACTTTATCACACAGGGGGAGTAACTCACTTCAATAACTTCATCATACAAGGGGAGTAACTCACTTCAATAACTTCACCACACAGGGGGAGTAACTCACTTCAATAACTTCATCATACAAGGGGAGTAACTCACTTCAATAACTTCACCACACAGGGGGAGTAACTCACTTCAATAACTCCATGACACAGGGGGGGGGGTAACTCACTTAAACACAGGAGGAGTAACTCACTTCAATAACTTCATCATACAAGGGGAGTAACTCACTTCAATAACTCCATGACACAGGGGGTAACTCACTTAAACACAGGGGGAGTAACTCACTTCAATAACTTCATCATACAAGGGGAGTAACTCACTTCAATAACTTCATCATACAAGGGGAGTAACTCACTTCAATAACTCCATGACACAGGGGGGTAACTCACTTAAACACAGGGGCAGTAACTCATTTCAATAACTTCATCATACAAGGGGAGTAACTCACTTCTACACCTCCTATACACAGGGAGAGTAACTCACTTCAATAACTTCATCATACAAGGGGAGTAACTCACTTCAATAACTCCATGACACAGGGGGGGGGGTAACTAACTTAAACACAGGGGAAGTAACTCACTTCAATAACTTCATCATACAAGGGGAGTAACTCACTTCAATAGCTTCATCACACAGGGGGGTAACTCACTTAAACACAGGGGAAGTAACTCACTTCAATAACTTCATCATACAAGGGGAGTAACTCACTTCAATAACTTCATCACACATTGGGAGTAACTCACTTCTACACCATTACCACATCGGTGTTTTACAAACCTAACTAAAAAACGTGTATTCGTGTACATCTCTAAGTTATGAAACTGTTAGGTCTTGTATTTGTGTACATCTCTAAATGATGTACTTGAAACTGTTAGGTCTCGTATATTTTAACATCTCTAAATGATGTACTTGAAACTGTTAGGTCTTGTATTTGTGTACATCTCTAAATGATGTACTTGAAACTGTTAGGTCTTGTATTTGTGTACAACTCTAAATGATGTACTTGAAACTGTTAGGTCTCGTATTTGTGTACAACTCTAAATGATGTACTTGAAACTGTTAGGTCTCGTATTTGTGTACAACTCTAAATGATGTACTTGAAACTGTTAGGTCTCGTATTTGTGTACATCTCTAAATGATGTACTTGAAACTGTTATGTCTTGTATTTGTGTACATCTCTAGATGATGTACTTGAAACTGTTAGGTCTCGTATTTGTGTACAACTCTAAATGATGTACTTGAAACTGTTAGGTCTCGTATTTGTGTACATCTCTAGATGATGTACTTGAAACTGTTAGGTCTCGTATTTGTGTACATCTCTAGATGATGTACTTGAAACTGTAAGGCCTCCCACTCTCCCCACCCCTTGTTGTTAACGTGACTCATTGCTCTTGACAATTGATGCTATTACGTCATTGGTGACACGTTCACGCGTCAGTTACATCACATCATTTACCTGGAGGAAATATTTACAGGTGCACATTTTCAGGTTATCTACGTGACATTATTTACACGGATGATGTATTTACAGGTATACACGTATCTTCGGGTTATCTATTCAACACTTTGTCAGGAGCGATGGTGCTTGTAGCTGCATCCCCCCCCCCCCCCCTCCCCGTATGTCTCGGGACTAAAGTTTCTCTAAAGGTACCACGTTGTTATTCTCTCTGTGACTGTGCATGAGTTTTCATAAGTTTAATTCCCTGCTTCCTTTTGATCTGCTTCACCCGGCAAGACGTTATGCTCAATGATAGATCAGATTTATCGTATCTTTATCACTGTTCCGTACAAATACACCATTTATTAAGCAGTGATCAACATTTCAACATATCGCAGTTGTTGTATTGACAGGGATTTCCTCCAACACAGTTAAGTGTGAGGTTTCAACACGTTATGCACCATACGCCCTTTGACCCCCACTGTAGTTATGTGTTCATCTGGGTTTGACCCCATAGCCATTGTCCATCTTAAAACTATCTGCAAGGCAGCAATTGTATGATTTTGGAGTTGTCTCTTATTGATAAAGTTCTGTCACTAAGTTAACTAGCCTCATTTTCCCTGTATTCGAAGTCAGGATTTTGGAGTTAGCAAAAGTAGGCTCTTCCGCCCGTCCCCTTCTTATAATCGTCATTCGTTTACACATTCATAATGTTTTACGTCAAATTATGTCGATGTAGAATGGCATAACTTCTTATGATTCTGGTCACATGATCCTAGTCACATGATACTAGTCACATGATCTTAGTCACGTGATACTAGTCACATGATACTAGTCACATGATACTAGTCACATGATCCTAGTCACATGATCCTAGTCACATGATCCTAGTCACATGATCCTAGTCACATGATCCTAGTCACATGATCCTAGTCACATGATCCTAGTCACATGATCCTAGTCACATGATACTAGTCACATGATACTAGAGTGGACCTCGGAAGGTCAAGATCACGAGACCAAGAGAAGAAATCAACCAATCAACAAATGTCAACAAATGTCAGCCTGAGATGAAAAAAACTGGGAAATATCTGCAGAAATAAAATATCAGAAAATCGTGATATGTTGGAGAGAATCTGAACTTAGCGTAGGTTGAGAAGAGTTGTAAATATTGAAGAGAATCTGAACTTAGTGTAGGTTGAGAAGAGTTGTAAATATTGAAGAGAATCTGAACTTAGTGTAGGTTGAGAAGAGTTGTAAATATTGAAGAGAATCTGAACTTAGTGTAGGTTGAGAAGAGTTGTAAATATTGAAGAGAATCTGAACTTAGTGTAGGTTGAGAAGAGTTGTAAATATTGAAGAGAATCTGAACTTAGTGTAGGTTGAGAAGAGTTGTAAATATTGAAGAGAATCTGAACTTAGAAAGGGTTGAGAAAACTGTTGTAACGTGAAGTGTGGCAAGGGTAGTGTCAGGCTAGTGTTTCTTCTCAAACGTCCGATTAAAATTAGTCGGACGGTAACAAAACAATCTGCCGCAGACGTTTGACCACAACCCCAGATGAAGTGATCAGTATATTCTGGCTTAGCCTACCCTGTCAACTTTTCACGTAAGGAAATATTCAAATTTAGTTTGCTCGTTATTTTAGTACACCAACAACCTAGATTAAAGAAAAACAAGAAAACTATTAAAATTCATAAAACATCAGGTCTGGGTGTCGACACCCCCCCCCTCCCCCACATTGTCAAAGGGTCATAGACCACGACTTGCTTCACGTTAACCTTTACTTCTACAGCCCAAAACCAGCAGAACGAAGCCAGTGGCTGTCATAAATTTCTGTAGTGGGAATGTCCGTCATGGAAAGCACAAACAAGCCTGTAGCTCCTCCAAGGTCACCAGTGATCGATGGCATCCCCACCCCTCCACCCCCACCCCGGGACACTGGCGTCTCACAGCACTCGAGTTATGCCACATTAAAGACAAGCATCTCACGAGACGACAGGAGCAACAACAGACAGCGTAGACCCAGATCTTCCTGTGTTTGTTGCACAATGACAAGATTGAATTTCACTTCCGGTAATTCACGCCCCCGCCTGTCTTCGTCACTCGCCACACGTGTCAACAAATGTTGATTCCCCACACGTGTCAACAAATGTTGATTCCCCACACGTGTAAACAAATGTTGATTCCCCACACGTGTCAACAAATGTTGATTCCCCACACGTGTAAACAAATGTTGATTCCCCACACGTGTAAACAAATGTTGATTCCCCACACGTGTCAACAAATGTTGATTCCCCACACGTGTCAACAAATGTTGATTCCCCACACGTGTAAACAAATGTTGATTCCCCACACGTGTCAACAAATGTTGATTCCCCACACGTGTCAACAAATGTTGATTCCCCACACGTGTCAACAAATGTTGATTCGCCACATGTGTAAACAAATGTTGATTCGCCACACGTTTCAACAAATGTTGATTCCCACACACGTGTAAACAAATGTTGATTCGCCACACGTGTAAACAAATGTCGATTCGCCACACGTGTAAACAAATGTTGATTCACCACACGTGTCTACAGATGGTGATTCGCCCAAAATTTTTATTCGCCACAAATGTCGTATCACCACAACTTATAAATGTATTGATTCTCTACAAGGTTGAATGTGTAGTATTGATGTGATAAAGTTGAGAGTTGAAATGATAAAGTCGTAATGTTAATGTGATGAAAGAGTTATGTTTTTTAGTTCAGGATGTGTTGATATAATGATGGTGTAATGTTGATATTATGATGGTATAATGTTGATATGAGGATGATGTAATGTTGATATGATGATGGTATAATATTGATAGGATGATTATATAACGTTGATATGATGTAACAGAGAATGTCCAAACAAATTCTAAATCCTAATTAAATGTTTATTTTAACTCACAAATCAGCTAAGCGCTGAGGGCATTAATTGAAGTGTAGCTAATTAATTAATTTGTATCGATCATCAACGCGTGCCGGGTTAAACACAGCAGGAGTGTTTAATTAGGTTTCAACGTGCGTTGTGTTTAATCCCGTCAATTAAAACTGGCATGTTTCTTTCGCATTTCTTTACATTATTTAGATCCACCACATTAAATTTTAGGTGTAATGTTTCTGTGTTATTAAAATAAATGTGGTGATAAAACCTTTAGTGTGAGGTTTTTGTCGGGATTTCCTAAAGATTTGATATATCTGGTGTTTTAGTATTTTCGGTAAATAAATCACGAGGTCATTTGGTTTAAAATAAGTATAGACAATGTTTTGAGTACAATCAGAGGCGTAGGGGGGGGGTACATATGTCCCTGGGCGCCGACCTTAGGGGGCGCTAAAATGGTTTGGAAAAACAAATTAAAATGTCATTTTAGCTGCATTTTGGCATTATAAATAGTTTGGGGGTGGGGTGCAAATCGAAAGTTTGAGGGTGGTGTGCAAATCGAAAATTTGCTCCCGGGGGGGGGGGGCGCCAAATTGAAAGTTTTTCCCCGGGCGCCGGGAAGGGTCGCTACGCCTCTGGTACAAATTACTAAAGAGTTGGGTTTTCAGAAGATCAATCACAGAGTTCCTGTACAGCCAATCAATGCTTGTCTTACGTAAGTGAAACTTCAGGTTATAGTTTCAGCTTGATGAAAATAAATAGAATGGTTGCCTTAATCACAAAATGAATTCTTTTTTAGGTTCTTTGCATTTGCAACTTTGTATAAATGATTGTTGAAATTTTCAATTTCTGAAAATTTATTCAAGCTTCAATTTTTTTTTCACGGCCGTTATGAAGGCAAATTTGAAAAAAAAGCGATTTTATAAAAATCCATGTCAACAATAATGATGGAATCCATCTCGACATTTCATTTGTGTCCATTATTCCAATGAAGACCTGATATCATAATATTCTTTGTTATCGTTTGGTTGTGTACACATCCTTGGGTGCTAAACAAACACAATGGTAATTTGTCATTAAATTTACTTGACCAACTTGTAGTTAACTTCTCATTAAATTAGCTGTCCCAAATATTGGTAACTTGTCATTAATTTAGCAGTTGTAACATTTGCAGAACTTATGCTCAGGCTCGTAATTTTGGTCTCTTACTTGACATTTTATGACAAGCCTCGTTTTGACTTTTGCCAGAGCTGGCAGGAAACAGCGCCCCCCCCCCCCCCGTAACCCCAGCCTACAGTATCCACCGCCTCAAGTCGCAGGACCCTAGTAACGCCCCTTCATGAGCGCTGTAAGTTTACCTCAGCCGTCTGGTTACCAAGCCGGAAATGAAATCAGACTTCCGGTTTTCTAGAAGGTTGTCTGAAATAATTGAAGCACTTCAGAAACACGGCTGTTCTACAAGATTGTCCTTTTCGTATTTCGCTGATCTATTTCTGGCATGCAATTCGGTGATTTGTTGCTTTAAAAACTTGGTTGGACACCCGAAACATCCTGTGTTTATTTTCTTACTTCTCTAAACTTCAGTACCACGCTCCCATCTTTCTCCCCTGAAATATTTCAACGTTACTTTAGGTGCCGTCAGATAAAAATAGCTCAATAGAACCTTTCCTTTGTAGCCGGAAGTTGTGTAATTTTTGTGTATGTCGTCTGATTCTGTTCCCATGATCCCCTTCTCGTCAGATTCCGGTGCGTGCAAGTCATGTAAATAAAAGCCGCATTTTGATTGGTCGTCATCCTGTCAGGTGAGGAATACACGGCCCTGTGGGTGGGATGACATGTGGGATGTCTGATGTCTGATGTTAGATGTCTGATGTCTGATGTCAGATACACGTTTATATTTATATCTACATTTGATGCATTTCATTACTTAAATTAATTTACAACTTGATATATTTTATCTGGAATAAATTTCAAATCGTGTCTTGTTTTTTTCCTCCTTTGAAAAATTGTTTTGAGGGGTTTAATTTTCTTTTGATTCCCCAAGTATTTGATTTCAAAATGAACGAAACAAACACATAATAATTAATCAGCTACACTGGACACGATACAGCACACTAACTGATAGAATTTAAATGACCCTAGCATTGAGGAAAACTCTCAAACTGGAATATCCAAAACGACTGAAACACGTATATTTAAAAATCTCTCACTATTAAATTTACTGAAAACATTGACTAATATAATAGTATGTCTAAAATTACTTCCGATTCATGAATTTATAAAATTGTTTACTTAAAATTAATGAGAGTATACACGAATATGTCAAACGTATTTCACGTGATCTTGCGAGACCAGCAAACACTATGAAAATATATATTCATTAGTCATTATTATCGGTGACCAGAATGACGCGCAACGGGAAAACGCGCAACGGAAAAAGCGCAAAAAATTGCGCGCGTGAAAAAAGCGCAAAAAATGCGAAACGGAAAAAAGCGCAAACAGACATTTGCGCACACAGAATTTTTGTTTACGCTTCTTTTTGTGTGCGCAAATTTCTATGTGCGTTTTTTTTTTTCTGTTGCGCATTCTTTGCGCTTTATTCCGTTGCGCTTTTTTCCGTTGCGCATCTTTCTGGGAACCATTATTCTCACATATTTTGAACATTTTTTTTCCAAACCTAATTAGATTCAGTTTGTTGACAACACAATGATTGTAACAAGACTCAGATTGTTGAGGAACAATTGCATCACACATTGTATTGTTGAGGAACAATTACAACACAATTTGGATTGTTGGGGAACAATTATAACACAATTTGGATTGTTGTGGAACAGTTTTCAACTGGTAGATCATGTATACAGCAACAGCAACACATGATGTACGGTTTTACTGGGCTTCTGCTGGTGTTAAAATTATTGATGTCGCCGCAACTAGTGGTGTCCTAATGGTGTCCTGAAACTAGTGGTATCCGAACAGTGTCGTTGAAACTAATGGTGTCGCTCACGCAACAGAAAACTAAAAATACTTTCAAGAAACAAACAGTACGCAGGTAGGCTTTTAAAGAAATGTCCAAAATGAAATTTTCGAGAAAAACACGTGTAAAAAATACTTGATTTGATTATCGTGTTTAATTGTAGTAATTAGTTATTCTAATTAATGCCATTAGCAGACATTGCAGATTTGTAAAATAACAAATTTGAATGAGAAGGCATGTACTGCTATCCTACGTGACTTGAAAAACAAATTCTTTGATGGAATTTGTCTGTTTGTCTGGGAAAGTCTGTGATTAAATTTTCAATTCCCAGATTGTTTCAGACTTTAGAATAGTTTTTTTTTTTTAAATTTTATTTTGTCTGGGTCTTCCTGTAACTTTATGCAGACAAACGCAGAGTTGAACAAAATACCTGGTGATAAGTACCTGACGTGAAGAAAAAAAAATAGCTTGGGATACTTTTGTAACGCCATAACATGCCATATCTGAGTCAGCTAGCTAATGTCTGAGTAAAGCACCGCTAGCTAATGTCTGAGTCAGCTAGCTAATGTCTGAGTCAGCTAGCTAATGTCTGAGTCAGCTAGCTAATGTCTGAGTCAGCTAGCTAATGTCTGAGTAAAGCACCGCTAGCTAATATCTGAGTCAGCTAGCTAATGTCTGAGTCAGCTAGCTAATGTCTGAGTCAGCTAGCTAATGTCTGAGTCAGCTAGCTAATGTCTGAGTCAGCTAGCTAATGTCTGAGTCAGCTAGCTAATGTCTGAGTCAGCTAGCTAATGTCTGAGTCAGCTAGCTAATATCTGAGTCAGCTAGCTAATGTCTGAGTAAAGCACCGCTAGCTAATATCTGAGTCAGCTAGCTAATGTCTGAGTAAAGCACCGCTAGCTAATATCTGAGTCAGCTAGCTAATGTCTGAGTCAGCTAGCTAAAGTCTGAGTCAGCTAGCTAATGTCTAAGTCAGCTAGCTAATGTCTGAGTCAGCTAGCTAATGTCTGGGTCAGCTAGCTAATGTCTGAGACAGCTAGCTAATGTCTGAGTCAGCTAGCTAATATCTGAGACAGCTAGCTAATGTCTGAGTCAAGCACCGCTAGCTAATGTCTGAGTCAGCTAGCTAATGTCTGAGTCAGCTAGCTAATGTCTGAGTCAAGCACCGCTAGCTAATGTCTGGGTCAGCTAGCTAATGTCTGAGACAGCTAGCTAATGTCTGAGTCAGCTAGCTAATATCTGAGTCAGCTAGCTAATGTCTGAGTCAGCTAGCTAATGTCTGAGTCAGCTAGCTAATGTCTGAGTCAGCTAGCTAATGTCTGAGTCAGCTAGCTAATGTCTGAGTCAGCTAGCTAATGTCTGAGTCAAGCACCGCTAGCTAATGTCTGAGTCAGCTAGCTAATGTCTGAGTCAGCTAGCTAATGTCTGAGTCAAGCACCGCTAGCTAATGTCTGAGTCAGCTAGCTAATGTCTGAGTAAAGCACCGCTAGCTTATTTCAGAGTCAGCTAGCTAATGTCTGAGTCAGCTAGCTAATGTCTGAAGTGAAAGTCAAACCAAATCACTTTGTAGAGGAAGAGATCGATAATGTCCAGTCACGACCAATCTTTGATCTGTGGTTTGTTCTTTCATTTGAATTGTAGGGAGACAAATAGTAAGGAGACAGAGACATTGTCGGTGGGCGTCTTGACGGCCATTTGATGTGGCAGTCTATTGGGGGGTTATTTGACGTCTCTCTATTGTGTGTGTGTGGGGGGGGGGGGGTACTTGACGGCTGTCTAGTGTGTGTGTCCGGGGGTGGGTGGGTTGGGCAGGGGTACATGATGTTGGTCTATTGGGGGTTACTTGATGTCTCTCTATTGGAGGGGGGGGGGGGTAATTAACATCTGTCTATTTAGGGGGTTACTATACGTTTGTCTATTACTTGGGGGGGGGGGGGTGTTACTTGACGTGTCTGTTGACGCTGGTCGATTGTTGACCCCAGCTCTAGTCCCAGAACCCCTGTCTCATGGGCGTACAGTCCCTTGGTAAACTAGCATCAAAGAAACTGTTCAACTCTACTTCATCTGACCATGGACAATACATAGGTGATAATTCAATTTAATTAATAGTATGTAAACATCTACAATAGAGTGGGCTAAAGCTTTTCTATTACCTCATGTAAAGTATATTGTTCTTGGGGGTAATTTGAGGCCCCAGCTGATAGTAATAGTAAACATTCAAACAGAAGTGTTTACCAAATAACAGAGAAATTTGTTTGTGTTAAAATTATTTATTTAGGTAATACAGTTTCCGGTGTTTGTTAAATATTTATCCTGTTAAATGTGAGGTGTTGAAGAAACGATAACACATGTGTGTTTTTTTTATAGAAACGCAATTCACATTTGGTTTCAATTGTTCATTTAGATACAATTAAAATCAATTAAACTAAATTAATCGTGTACGAACGGGTAACTACACTTATGACAATTAAGTGTTCCTACTCCAGACTTAGTTATCCCATCCCCACCAGTTACATCCCTACCTCCCACCCCGTCCCACACTTTTGACTTCGAGAAAAATAAAGCGACAAATTTAAATCGACCTTGAACCGCCGGCCAACTTTCTACATCTAATGTGCTGAAGAAAATTCTGAAACTCTCCCATAATCCATTTCTCCGTGAAACCCCAGAGAGTGAACCCCTCCCTCGGCTCTGGACAAACCCCAGAGAGTGAACCCCTCCCTCGGCTCTGGACAAACCCCAGAGAGTGAACCCCTCCCTCGGCTCTGGACAAACCCCAGAGAGTGAACCCCTCCCTCGGCTCTGGACAAACCCCAGAGAGTGAACCCCTCCCTCGGCTCTGGACAAACCCCAGAGAGTGAACCCCTCCCTCGGCTCTGGACAAACCCCAGAGAGTGAACCCCTCACTCGGCTCTGGACAAACCCCAGAGAGTGAACCCCTCCCTCGGCGCACAAGTCTCATTGTAGGCACACGTAGTGGCGTAGCGAGGGGGGGGGCGGGAGGTGCGGACCGCACCGTGTGACACCATTTACGGGGGTGACACCAAGGCAAAAAATAGCAAAATATATAGAGGAAAATTATAATTCCACTTACTTAAGTTAAGTGATTAATTCGAGTGTTAAATAGTCTTTTAAGAGCAAATTTGACAAATTCCGACAAAGGTGGAGGAAAGGGGGGGGGGTGCAAATCGAAAATTGAAAGTTTGTCCCCATGCGCCGGGAAAGGTCGCTACGCCTCTGGGGGGTGACACCATTAAGTGCCGCACCGGGTGACACCCTACCTTGATACGCTAATGGGCACACGTACGGTAGCTACGAGTTAAAACTAAAATATGTAGATCTAAGTCGACTCACAATTTCAGATTGATGTAAACTAAAATCGATTAATGCCTTATTACACGAGATGTGTGGGAAATTTCATCCAGCATTTAATTACCTCACCCCCACCACAAACTCGCTTCAACCTACAACCCCGCACACTTCTCACTCTCGACACACACACACAGACACACACACACACACACACAAAGACACACCCACACACACATACACGCAGACATTCACACACACCCACACACACTTTCACACACACACACAAACATTGACACATACACAAAGACACACCCACACACACATACACGCAGACATTCACACACACTCACACACACACCCACACACACTTTCACACAAATATCTCCAAACATTGCAGCATTACTTGAGAGTTTTGTAGATGACTAGAAAAATATTTGACAATAGGAAATAAAGCACAGATGATGAAAAACTGAAACTTTAACTAAAATTACGAAACGACAGAAAATGGAATTTATTAGATGACCTAAATGTAAGTAACTACTGGTTGACCTAACTAAAGAAAATGTGCAAGATTACCTAACAGCTAACGACCTGATGATAAGAACTATCTAAAAGAAAATGTGCTAAATGACCTAACAGCTAATGACCTGATGATAAAACCTATCATTAAGAAAATGTGCTAAATGACCTAACTATAAGAAACTGTTCTGGATGACCTAACTATAAGAAACTGTGGTGGATGACCTAACAGCTAATGACCTGATTAGACCTATCAATAAGAAACTGTGCTAGATGACCTAACTATAAGAAACTGTTCTAGATGACCTAACTATAAGAAACTGTGCTAGATGACCTAACTATAAGACACTGTGCTAGATGACCTAACTATAAGACACTGTACTAGATGACCTAACTATAAGAAACTGTGCTAGATGACCTAACTATAAGAAACTGTGCTAGATGACCTAACTATAAGAAACTGTGCTAGATGACCTAATTATAAGAAACTGTGCTAGATGACCTAACTATAAGAAACTGTGCTAGATGACCTAACTATAAGACACTGTACTAGATGACCTAACTATAAGAAACTGTGCTAGATGACCTAACTATAAGAAACTGTGCTAGATGACCTAATTATAAGAAACTGTGCTAGATGAACTAACTATAAGAAACTGTGCTAGATGACCTAACTATAAAAAACTGTGCTAGATGACCTAACTATAAGAAACTGTTCTAGATGACCTAACTATAAGAAACTGTGCTAGATGACCTAACTATAAGACACTGTACTAGATGACCTAACTATAAGAAACTGTGCTAGATGACCTAACTATATAAAACTGTTCTAGAAGACCTAACTATATGAAACTGTGCCAGATGACCTAACTATATGAAACTGTGCTAGATGACCTATAAGAAACTGTGCTAAATGACCTAACTATAAGAAACTGTGCTAGATGACCTAACTATAAGAAACTTTTCTAGAAGACCTAACTATATGAAACTGTGCTAGATGACCTAACTATATGAAACTGTGCCAGATGACCTAACTATAAGAAACTGTCCCTACCTTTATGTCTTGATGTTAGCCGACGGTCACAGAAAACTTAGCACTCCGAATATCCTCACTTGGTCAGATCTGTCCGGCCAATTCTGGCTCCTCGACTAGTTCCTGGACTTTAATTCCCGCACTTTAGTTCCTAGAGATTAGTTCCTGGACTTTAGTTCCTAGAGATTAGTTCATGGACTTTAGTTCCTAGAGATTAGTTCCCGGACTTTAGTTCCTGGCCCCAGCCTCACCCTCTGCTGATGTTAACTGTTTACCAAACGGAAAAGTTGCCCTACCTGTTATTTCTACCAAGACACAAAAAATGTTTCTGTTTTTCTCGCTACTTCATATCTGCATGCACAAAAATATAATGATAATATTAACGACGTTTAATAAACTAACCAGGCTTGAAATAAATCTATTTTGTTTAAAAACCACGATGTTTATTTAAGTCTAGACATCTGATCACAAAATCAATGCTAACAACATATTCCCTGTATCCTAGAATAGCTCATAAAGCATACAATTGACATCTTATGTCAAGGGAAAAAACGTGGAATTCTAGTCGGGAAAAGAAACGGCTGAAATGTAAACGACAGTGATGCTTCAGCCTATGTTCTAAGGTTCAGGTGCATATTAGTGCATACTAATATTTTAAGTTTCAAATACCTGAGGGGAAACTAGGAAAATCTGAAAATCTGGAATTTTCCACCGAGAACCCAGGCCTGTGATAGACATGATTTCAAGCTGTCTAGCGCCTCAACGCCCGAGTTATCGTTCTTTGAGATGGGGGATAACTCTCTCAGGCTAGTGTAAATAAAATCTGATGGCGTCCCGAAAGTTGTGCGTCGTGTGATATATTTGTTAGTTGATATCTGTAGCTTTCTCGGTTAGATTCAAGAATATAATGTGTAGCTGAATACACCAACAGTTTAAATGAAATGTATGAGCTTGGCATAGATATTGCAGTGTAACACAAGAAACCTAAATTTTGTAGGTATATTTTCAAATATTGTTTTCATGATGAAAACTATATTGTTTAAAGATGTTTTAGAAATACATAAACCCCAAAGTTAGTGTGCTAGTTTAAAAGATGCAGCTGTCAAAGTAGACATCTTCCATTGTTGCCAGCTCTTTAAACTGTTTAAAATGTAAGAAATCGTTCTCATATTCTTCTAGAAATATCTATCAGTTGTTGCCCTTAGCTTCAATTATCTGCCCCTTCTGATGTTTCATCTACAACCTAGACATATCCCCATAATGTAGGCGATGTTCAGCAGGAGAGTTATCTCAATACAACACAAGCTACAGATATGACGTCACTTCCGTATGCAATAATTTCTTTTCACTGCTGGAGTTGAATTAGTGTAATAAATCTAAGGCTTCTTTCAAGGTCTAGGTCATTGAAGAGTTAACATCGTCTGTAGATTCTTATCTCAAACCCACAATACGTATGTTAAAACCGTATGCACTCGTATAAAACCACTCTTACTGACTAGGTCTAGCACCGAACACATACACATAGAAAGTGACGCACACAACCCACGAACTTTGACCCTGAGTAAACCAACTGGCAATTCTGTAACTTAATATTAAGAATTAATTATTTTTTTAAGAGAAGAAAATCGCGAAAATCCACGAGCCGATGCAGGAATCAATCAATCAATCAATCGAATCTTTGAGTAAATCCCAATCATCGCTACCTGAGAGGCAGGGTCGGGCAAACATTCGCCCCTCCCTCACTGAGCCCGGTCGTTGAGCCAGCGCTCGCCTAGAGTTGGTCACGGACGACGCTAAGATCCGGCAGCCCCCTAAAACTTGTCCGCTTATCTCTGCCCCCACCTCGCCAAATATTGACTCGCTCTTCTCTATGAGGCCTACAGATCTGCTGAGTGAAAGCCAATAAGGTTGACTCCAGATGGTTTTTTTTTAAATTAAAAAATGGCACTTCCGGTACAAGACCGGCATAGTTTCAAATCAGGAGGAAACGTTGGGGGTAAATGTGGAGTCGATTTTATTTTGTAAGGTCAACATTTTGTTTAGTTCGGTCAACATTTTGTTTAGTTAGGTCAACATTTTGTTTACTTAGGTCGACGTCTTGTTCAGTAAGGTAAACATTGGCATGCGCGATTGGGTACAAACGGTATCAGATTTTTGTGGTGATATGGGCTTGCCTGTGTGTGGGCGGGCTGTGGGCATGGGGAGAGGCATGGGCAGAAGCATGGGCAGAGGCATGGGCAGGACGAGGCTGAGTGTGGGCTTTTGTTTACAGCGCCACTTCACGACTGCTCATTTGAAGAGATTTCAGCATGATGTGGCACCTAATGCACACCATGTTTGCTACGGCCAAAGACCGAAGTATGGCCATTGCACGCGTTGGCCGGCCAGTTCACGCTTTGGCCGATTCGCTTGGCCAATATCCGAATACTTTAAAACGACCAGGTTGCATGAGACAAGTAGAACGATCACTGTCGAAAGACGTGGTAGAAAAAATCTCTGCCGACATCCCTGTTGTATCGAGCTTGTCCTACTGGAACCACCTAACGCCGTGTTAGATTCAGCCATGAAAAGCTTGACCACGGACTGACATTTAAGTACTCTAGCAGACGCCATTGATCAGTATCGATGAATGAAATGGATCTGGACTGGGCTGACCAGACTGGACATCGCCCTATCAATAGGACGCCCAACATAAAGATACACAAGTGTATCGCCCTAAAAATTCGACGTTACACCCAGTTGGTCAAAAATTGGATTTTTTTTTACATTTGTAATTGAGTTCAATGTTCTGAACGTCTTCAATCACTATTAAAAAACCGAGGTTTGGATTTAGGTTAAGTCGACCTTAACCGAAAATTGACAACGTATCATCGTAAAAATGTCGGCTTGGAAAATTAATGAAATGATTTCGCAAACAAATCACTTTTGGCTTTTTAAATCTTGTTTCTAAAGACTTTAAAAATGTCGCAAGTAACATGGATATATTTGTGTACACAACTTTTTTGCAATACATTTCTTATGTACACAGCTGTAGGCAATACATTTCTTGTGTACAAAGCTTTTTGTAATACATTTCTTGTGTACAAAGCTTTTTGTAATACATTTCTTGTGTATACAGCTTTTTGTAATACATTTCTTGTGTATACAGCTTTTTGTAATACATTTCTTGTGTATACAGCGTTTTGTAATACATTTCTTGTGTATACAGCTTTTTGTAATACATTTCTTGTGTATACAGCTTTTTGTAATACATTTCTTGTGTATACAGCGTTTTGTAATACATTTCTTGTGTATACAGCTTTTTGTAATGCATTTCTTGTGTAAAAAGCTTTAGGCAATACATTTCTTGTGTATACAGCTTTAGGCAATACATTTCTTGTGTAAAAAGCTTTAGGCAATACATTTCTTGTGTACACAACTTTAGGCAATACATTTCTTGTGTATACAGCTAGAGGCAATACATTTCTTGTGTATACAGCTAGAGGCAATACATTTCTTGTGTATACAGCTTTAGGCAATACACAACTCTATGCTAATTGAATAAATCTTTGTCATATCCTGATACAATTCAGCACGTTATGGCGTTACAAAGTTTTCAAAGCGTCATTTCGCTTCGCATTCTGGACGCACCATTTGGCATCACCGTTCTAAATCCGACACTTCACACTGTACCCCGCGGACGTAATGAACCTGTGACGACATCAGTGCAGCGTATCTGACCCTGATTGATGACCAGACCCCCATGTTGCTTGCACAAACATCCAAGGCACATTTTGTTTTGTTTCCAAAGACTGAACTCCCGTTACACAATTTCCCTACCCCACCCCCCGTCTATCCAACTACCTCACTAACCACCGCCACACTACAACACTACCCCACCTCCAACTACCCACCTCACCCAACTACCCACCTCACCCAATTTCCCACTTCCATTCTACTTCCCCATCGCACTATTCCATCTCCACACTACCCACCTCCACACTACCCACCTCCACACTACCCACCTCCACACTACCCACCTCCCCACTACCCACCTCCCCACTACCCACCTCCACACTAATCCACCTACACATTACTCCACTTACTTACTACCCCACTTCCTCGTTACCTCTCTAACTCATGACGTCATTACCTCATTAGTCTCCATCCTGATTGTTAACCCTACGATTCAAGTAAAACTACATTTATATATTACTATAATGCTTTACTTCCTGGTCACTAATTATCTCTAATTGGTAACAATCTCTTATTTACTGCAGGCTTTGTTCAATAAATTGGAAGGGAAATTCCCCGGAAGGGTTGTTACATCCAGGTCATAACATCCCTGCCCCCCCCCCAACCCCACCCACCCCCTGACCACCACTGGCATACAGTAATGATTTAAGTTACAGGTAAACAATCAGTGCCGTCCTTTTATTAACCCATCGTTAGTTCACTCACCAGTCATCCCCTGGCTCTCCCCCCTGCCCCCACCCCACCCCTGACCACCACTGGCGTACAATAATAATGTAAGTTACAAGTAAACAATCAGCGCCGTCGTTGGTTCACTCTCCAGTCACCCCCTCCCCCGGACTTCTGAAGGCTCCAGTTACCATGGCCAGCACGAGCTAGGCAACACTACGTCACTGGATGACGTCACGGAAAGAGACTTTTTTGTTTGAATAGTGAGCGAGTGTTTTGATTAATATTGTACAGTCATCTTCTACTTAAGAAACCAGAATTAAATTCAAAGTTTACAGAGAACTTTTGTTGTAATAGTCAGTGTAAGAGCGAGGTAATGGCAGAGTTTCTTCAAGGCATCTCTTCGGGGGGGGGCGAAGCCCCCCCGAAAAATTTTTACCGCCCCCCCCCGAACGAAATGAAATTTATATAATTTATATAGAAAATATATACTTTTAACAGTGTCCGCCCCCCCGAAGAAAGTTTACCGCCCCCCCGAAGATTTCAAGTGCCCCCCGGAGAAAAAAGTCTGGAAGAAACACTGGGTAATGGTCAGTGTAAGTGTGTTGTAATGGTCAGTGTAAGTGCATAGTAATGGTCAGTGTAAGTGTATAGTAATGGTCAGTGTAAGGGTGTGGTAATGGTCAGTGTAAGGATATTGTAATGGTCAGTGTAAGTGTATAGTAATGGTCAGTGTAAGGGTGTGGTAATGGTCAGTGTAAGGGTGTGGTAATGGTCAGTGTAAGGGTGTGGTAATGGTCAGTGTAAGGAAATTGTAATGGTCAGTGTAAGGGTGTGGTAATGGTCAGTGTAAGGAAATTGTAATGGTCAGTGTAAGGAAATGGTAATGGTCAGTGTAAGGATATTGTAAAGGTCAGTATAAGGAAATTGTAATGGTCAGTGTAAGTGTGTAGTAATTGTCAGTGTAATGGTGTGGTAATGGTCAGTGTAAGGGTGTGGTAATGGTCAGTGTAAGTATATTGAAATGGCCAGTGTAAGGATATTGCAATAGTTAGTGTAATAACGTTCTGAATAGATCTCTAAAGGTGACAGTATGTTACTGCTACAGTGTAACTTTTAAAACTTTTTTTTCTAGTTTTTTTTTCCATCTATCTTTTAGTCATGTTTTTGTGATTTCAAAATACAGCCAGCCATCTGAGCATACAGTTGATATTTTTTTTTTCTAATTTGTTTAAATGTTAACTATATGATTTGAAATGACTATTCCTTGTGACATTTGAAAGTAAATAAGTTGGTAAAATAATGTCCTTAAAACCTCCTCAAATTTCAGTTTTCAGGTGCTATAATAAGAAATATCGATGATTATTTATATAACTGAAACAAAAATTATGATTAAAATATTTTTTATATGCGAAAATTGCGAATGACGCAGACAGCCCCGCGCTTATAGTCAACACATTTCAATTTCTGCAAGTGAAATTGATGAATTAATTAATTAGCAATCCTTTTATAAACACTAGAGTTTGTGTCAAAGAACAAAAAAATATATCAGCTACAGAGACCACAGGCAACAGCTTTCTTCTGTACAATATTATGTTTTAATTAACTAATTAAATATTTCCATTGATAGTGTAAGATGCAGCGAGCGGAATAAGTTGACGCAGACATCAAATAAGGAATGATGGTAATTTTGAAGATGAAATAAATAATTAATCTAATTAAAGGCTGGATTACACGGTATGTCAGTGCGCTGGTCGACTTTGAAGTAAGGCTGGGTAATCTGACAAGGGAGGTAATGTTATCAGGGGAACGAACTGCTGCAACATAACTTTATCTTACATATACGTTCTGATAGGAAATTATCGGAAATCTGGGCACTTGTACTTTATACGGCCCACTACTCGCTTTTCTTTACGGCTCATTTATACGGCTCATTGATACTGCTTATTTAATACGGCTCATGAGAGCAAATTTCGAGGTGTCTGAGTTTCGTGGTTTGAATATAAAACAACAATAAACATGTATGAGAGAGGGTTGGAATAAATCTTCAAAAGGCGAATAAATGACTGTGACATCACAACCAGCAACACCATCTTTACCCAGCTGAACTTTTCCCCCAATAGTGCTTATATTCCCCCCCCCCCCCACATACCACACACCTCTCGTCTAAGTTCTACTTTCTGGACACATCCCATTATGAAGTTTAAAACGATGCCAGCGAGATCGGCGGTCTGTCTGGCTCTAATGTATGCACCTGACCTAAGGTCACGCTTTAATGTATGCACCTGACCTAAGGTCACGCTTTAATGTATGCACCTGACCTAAGGTCACGCTTTAATGTATGCACCTGACCTAAGGTCACGCTTTAATGTATGCACCTGACCTAAGGTCACGCTTTAATGTATGCACCTGACCTAAGGTCACGGCATTGTCTGCTGTCAGGTGGTGCCAAAAGGAGAGCCGGAAGTTGCTGCCAAGCAACAGCGTCAGGCGAGTCAATGGAACCTGATCTCTTCGTCTTCACGTCTGTATGTATGTTGTTTATCTCCCCTCAATAACTCACGTCTGTATGTATGTTGTTTATCTCCCCTCACCAACTCACGTCTGTATGTATGTTGTTTATCTCCCCTCACTAACTCACGTCTGTATGTATGTTGTTTATCTCCCCTCACTAACTCACGTCTGTACGTATGTTGTTTATCTCCCCTTACTAGCTCACGTCTGTATATTTGTTGTTTATCTCCCCTCACCAACTCACGTTTGTACGTATGTTGTTTATCTCCCCTCACTAACTCACGTCTGTATGTATGTTGATTATCTCCCCTCACCAACACACGTCTGTATGTATGTTGTTTATCTCCCCTCACTAACTCACGTCTGTATGTATGTTGTTTATCTCCCCTTACTACCTCACGTCTGTATATTTGTTGTTTATCTCCCCTCACCAACTCACGTTTGTACGTATGTTGTTTATCTCCCCTCACTAACTCACGTCTGTATGTATGTTGATTATCTCCCCTCACCAACACACGTCTGTATGTATGTTGTTTATCTCCCCTCACTCACTCACGTCTGTATATTTGATGTTTATCTCCCCTCACCAACGTACGTCTGTATTTTTGTTGTTTATCTCCCCTCACCACCTCACGTCTGTATGTATGTTGTTTATCTCCCCTCACCAACTTACGTCTGTAAATTTGTTGTTTATCTCCCCTCACCAACTTACGTCTGTAAATTTGTTGTTTATCTCCCCTCACCAACTCACGTCTGTATGTATGTTGTTTATCTCCCCTCACCAAACTCACGTCTGTATGTATGTTGTTTATCTCCCCTCACCAAACTCACGTCTGTATGTATGTTGTTTATCTCCCCTCACCAACACACGTCTGTACGTATGTTGTTTATCTCCCCTCACCACCTCACGTCTGTATGTATGTTGTTTATCTCCCCTCACTCACTCACGTCTGTACGTATGTTGTTTACCTCCCCTCACCAACTTACGTCTGTATATTTGTTGTTTATCTCCCCTCACCAACTTACGTCTGTAAATTTGTTGTTTATCTCCCCTCACCAACTCACGTCTGTATGTACGTTGTTTATCTCCCCTCACCAACTTACGTCTGTATATATTTTGTTTATCTCCCCTCACTAACTCACGTCTGTATGTATGTTGTTTATCTCCTCTCACCAACTCACGTCTGTGTGTATGTTGTTTATCTCCCCTCACCAACACACGTCTGTGTGTATGTTGTTTATCTCCCTCACCAACTTACGTATGTATATTTGTTGTTTATCTCCCCTCACCAACGTACGTCTGTATATTTGATGTTTATCTCCCCTCACCAACTCACGTCTGTATGTATGTAGTTTATCTCCCCTCACCAACTTACGTCTGTATGTATGTTGTTTATCTCCCCTCACTAACTCACGTCTGTATGTATGTTGTTTATCTCCCCTCACCAACACACGTCTGTGTGTATGTTGTTTATCTCCCTCACCAACTTACGTATGTATATTTGTTGTTTATCTCCCCTCACCAACGTACGTCTGTATATTTGATGTTTATCTCCCCTCACCAACTCACGTCTGTATGTATGTAGTTTATCTCCCCTCACCAACTTACGTCTGTATGTATGTTGTTTATCTCCCCTCACTAACTCACGTCTGTATGTATGTTGTTTATCTCCCCTCACCAACACACGTCTGTGTGTATGTTATTTATCTCCCTCACCAACTCACTTCTGTACGTATGTTGTTTATCTCCCCTCACCAACACACGTCTGTATGTATGTTGTTTATCTCCCCTCACTAACTCACGTCTGTATGTATGTTGTTTATCTCCCCTCACTAACTCACGTCTGTATGTATGTTGTTTATCTCCCCTCACCAACACACGTCTGTGTGTATGTTGTTTATCTCCCCTCACCAACTCACGTCTGTACATATGTTGCTTATCTCCCCCCACCACCTCACGTCTGTGTGTATGTTGTTTATCTCCCCTCACGTCTGTATGTATGCTGTTTATCTCCCCTCACTAACTCACGTCTGTATGTATGTTGTTTATCTCCCCTCACCAACTCACGTCTGTATGTATGTTGTTTATCTCCCCTCACCAACTCACGTCTGTATGTATGTTGTTTATCTCCCCTCACCAACTCACGTCTGTATGTATGTTGTTTATCTCCCCTCACCACCTCACGTCTGTATGTATGTTGTTTATCTCCCCTCACCAACTTACCCAGTGCAGTAGACACGCGACAGGCATGAATTCCAAGACTGAAAACATTCAAAGGAAAAAAAAACAAGGAGGTTGTCAGCCTCGTGTATTAGTAGAACAATTTTTTTGGTGTGGTGGGGATGTGGGGGGGAGGAGGTAAAAGCAGGCGTACTTTTACAACATTATATTAGCTTGCTACTATGGATCAGTTGTTCACAACCTGGGTTTGATCAAACCCCAGGGGTTCGGTGAGGCATCCTTGGTTTTGGTGGAGGTCAAAACACACACCCGACTCACTTGACTCCCGATTGGATTTTGTCAATGCTGACGGTAGAACTAGTAAAAAGGGTTCGGTGCGTGCGCATATTTAACTGGTGGGGTTTAGTACCTCCAAAAAGGCATTGTGTTACTATAGTTGGACTATGAGATGCTGACGTGACATTGTGTTACTATAGTTGGACTATGAGATGCTGACGTGACATTGTGTTACTATAGTTGGACTATGAGATGCTGACGTGACATTGTGTTACTATAGTTGGACTATGAGATGCTGACGTGACATTGTGTTACTATAGCTGGACTATGAGATGCTGACGTGACATTGTGTTACTATAGTTGGACTATGAGATGCTGACGTGACATTGTGTTACTATAGTTGGACTATGAGATGCTGACGTGACATTGTGTTACTATAGTTGGACTATGAGATGCTGACGTGACATTGTGTTACTATAGTTGGACTATGAGATGTTGACGTGACATTGTGTTGTTTCACCTCGCCTGGACGCCTTACTTCGGGTATGTCAACAACTACCGCTCACTACCTGTATCAAATATGGCATTTTAAATAACCAACTCTGTACACGGTTTTTGTTTTATAAACGTCATCTGTTCCAAAGTTTCTGGATATATGCGATCAATTTCAACGTCTTTTGATTCGCGTGATCTGTTAATCCATGATATATCCCATGCATACCGCAAAACTCTGTCTCTTTGAACCTTTAGACATAAATTGCAAGCAAAGCCTTGATTAAATGGCCGCTAAGCTGACTTGAGATGTCTTACTTAATGTGGTGGTGGTGTTAAGTTCTCCATCCTATATATTTTTCTTTTTTTCATCTACATAATTAAACGTTAAATTAAGTCCGTTTTTTAATGATAATCATTCAATTAAATATGTCAGAATGCAAGCACATCCGATATACACAAAAAAGAAAATAATTAATGGTTAACAATATCAAACCACTGATTAATATAATTCAAGAGGAATAACCTCTATTCTGTCAATTGGAATTGCAAACATGTTTGAGGTTCGTAAAACTAAATATGTGTAGATTCAAACCAGTACAGAACGGTACATCTCCACATTTAAAAAAAAAACATTGCAGTGATGACGTATACCAAGGGAGAGAAATCCCGCTTAGAACGTTGGACTGATTGAATATGCATGCTCGAGTTAACGCACTTACGTCCCCTGAAAGTTGGACACGGCAACGAGCGATCTGCAGATCACGTGACGGGGGTGAATGACGTCACAGACCGGGAAGTTTGGCGCGTTCTGCTGGCGCCCACCCTCCAGACGTAAAGGTTCCACTCTAAGTGTGCTGGAAATGGTGGTGGGCTGAGGAATAATAACATCAACGGTTTTAGAATCGGCAGAATTTTGTGACGCTATCTCGTCACATTTTCGACATGGCATTGGCATGATAAATTGAGTAACGGGATGATCAGTGTTTCTTCCAGACTTTTTTCTCCGGGGGGGCACTTGAAATTTTCGGGGGGGGGGGGGGGGGGTAAACTTTCTTCGGGGGGGGGGGGGGGCGGACACTGTTAAAAGTATATATTTTCAATATAAATTATACAAATTTCATTTCGTTCGGGGGGGGGGGCGGTAAAAAATTTTCGGGGGGAGGGGGGCGAAGAGATGCCTGGAAGAAACTCTGGTGATGATATATTAAGTAATGGGATGATATATTGAGTAATGTGATGGTATGTTAAGTAATGATAGATTGAGTAATGTGATGGTATATTCATACATCAGAGATGAAGAGTCACCCAATTGCTGCGAAGCGCGTGTAAAAATGTATCGCATGCAGTCTATTATATAATATAATGTATTAATTTCACGCGATGCCTATTTTAATTAAAGTAGCAATAATGTTATAGGAAGTCTGTTATAATTAACTAGCAATTTACAATAGGGACGTCTGGTTTAAAATAGAAAATTATCATAAAAAGATCTACTTTAAATTAGCAAGTTATCATATAACTTATCATTTAATGTAGCAATTTATTATAGACAGTCTCGTTTTACCTAACTTTTTTAATGTAAAAAGTAATCGAAAATAAGACAAAATCTCGTGACATTTAAATGTCAGTAAAGCTGTTTTAGAAAATGTTTCTAGAACTACAGGAGTAAAAAAAAGATCTGTATGTATGTACAAGAGTTGTAACTACCGAGACGTGATAACTGGAGACTGATGCTGTGTTAAACTATGCGGATCAGTGAAATGCTATAGGATGTCAGGTTTTATAAGCCTGGATGGGCAATCACCTCAAGTGCGAGTTGAACAATGTGGCAAGTGCTAGTGGAATACACGTTGGGGGGGGGGAGGGATAGAAGGTGAATAGACACATTAAAATGACAATGAAGTAACGTATATAATGTATTTTTATTTAAAGTAGCTATTTATCACAAATAATGCGAGATTACTCTGCAAAACTGTTAAACTATACAAGGGGGACAACCATTAAAATATTTGTTTACTTTTTAAATTACCCACTTATTGTTGTGTATTTCACTCTTAGCGCGTGTACATATTATAAGAATTGTAGGTATATTATATACCACAAATAATTTTACCTCTATATAATAACTGTCATCTCTTTAATAGTGATTGTGCAGTAGATTATACTTGTATTCACGACGGTGGGCTAGTGTTGCGTTCTACTTTTGAAACATTATTATCATAAAATTACAACAGTAGATTGTGTTATCTTCTTTCAAATGTACAGTGTTTAATTTAACATTTTCTGGCTTGGGAAAAAAAATCTACCCCCTCCTCTCTCCCCCTCTATCCACTTTACCCTTAGACATGATAACCCCACAATCCCTTTAACTGTTCCAACGACCCCACCACCCACCGCAACATCAATATCCAGAACTTATTTAAAGTTCTAAATCTTGTCTCTTTCCCCTCATCTTTCACACTGCAACCTTTTGAAAACTCAATGCGACCACTATAACACCCTTTCAACTAGTCAACTTAAGTTGTTTCCTTACATAGAAAATGCTTCACTGTCCCATTGACCCTCTCTGAAAAATTTCCTTTCCTCTCCCCACCCAGACTTCTGACACTTTCATTTGACCTTCACCCCTTTTACTGTCATCCTTTGCAATTTTTAATAATTAAATACATGACATCATGTAAATATTCATTATGTACATTTGCAAAACCTTTCGTTTTCATTTGGTGTTCAAAATTATGTTAAAAAATTTGATGTTAATGTACTTGTTTTAATTGCAAATAAAAAAAAATAAAAAAAAAAAAAAAAAAAATTTCTGGCTTGAGAAAGATGGCGACTAGACGAGTAGTTCAGCAGGGAGTTAAACAGGTTAAACTACCGTTAAACCTATGCTATTTCTGTTGATCGTACAGAAGCTAGAAGAAGAGTTTTGAATCTTCACAAAGCTTTGTATAGACAAATCCCATACACTGTGAAACATTTCGACATCCCAGTTACAATACCCCAAGCCAGAGCCAAACTGCGAGAACTTTTCTTGAAAAACAAACATGTGACAGACATACGTGTCATTGGCATGCTTGTCTTTAAGGGCCAGATGGATCTTGTTGAAACTACAAATATTTGGAAACAGGCAACCCATTTTATGGCATATTTTAAAGACACTGCCAATCCCAGGCCAACTGATTTTCTTTCAAATTTTTACGACGATTAGTTATGTATAGATTAGGTGATTATAAATTGATTTGAAAATGTGACCCATTTGTTTATACTTGAATAAAATGTGATTGATCATGTCTGATGTGTTGTCAGGTACTGCTAGATTTGTTCCTGTGGTTTCCTAGTGTGTTAAGAAAATGATCTGCTAATGAAGACAGTATCATCTGTTTAGCACACTCATTAGAACGTTTTGTGATCTATGAGAGCTGCTATTGTATTGTGACAGGGGGTACATTCATGTGTTAAACAGTACACGGGGTTAGTTGTAGTTTGTATGCCAATAATAGGTGTTGGTATTAACCAAAACGTTAAAAGAAAAATCTGAAAATGGACTAGTTGTTTGTTTCCTTAGTTGGTGATCTCCCCTACACAGTTCAGAAAGGGAGATAATAGTGAATTCTGGTTAGGCATTGCCTGGTGTCTGCCTCCCTTAGAATATTTTAAACCAGTAGGCCTACCAGATGCCAAGATTATTAGAAAGGTTCTACTGTTTTGTTTTTAACTGAATACTGAAAGTGTTTAATTTATACTTTAAAAAGTAACAAAATTCAATATAATTAATAAAGCATATGTATATTATAAAAAAAAGGGTAAATATAATGTGTAAATTTTGTGCTAACTTTGTGTTATGTAATAATTTCCCATCGTTCTGATTTTCTAATAGTAATTGCTCAGTAGAGTCTTCATGTATTCACGACGGTGGGCTAGTAAAGCGTTTTACTTTTGAAACATTACAATTATAAAATTATAAAATTGTTTTGAGTTATCGTGATTCTTAAATATGTAGCGTTATTACTTTAAAATTTTGATAAATTTAATGTCTCAACATTGTGCAAACAAAATCATTATTTGGTGGGTTACGCTATAAAAAAAAACATTGAAAAAAAGTTTGTATATATTATTATGACTCCCTGACTTTGAAAACGAAAGTAAATAAATAGGAAATTTCCTCTTTTTTTGCATCAGTGTGTCAAGTCAAACAGGAAGTGACCAAGTGTTTACTCTTCTTCCCTCAGACGTGGTGAGGTGATTAGTTAGCTTCGTCCCGCTTTATTTCTGTGTTCACGTTTTTAATTAGCTGGTATTTGTCATACAATGTGGTGAACGGTCAGATCTTTTGTAAGTTGTAAGAATGGCTAGCTAACAAAAGGTTAACAGCAAATACATCAAAAGGTTAACAGCGCATACAACAAAGCTTACTAGTAAGGAACACTGTAAACTCTGTGACAATGTGATTTCGATAATATATTTAAAAATTATTCTAAAACAAAAATTTAAAAAAAAAAACGAACACTTAAATAACGAAAATAGATTTAAAATAAATTTAAAATTTTTGTCATTTTTAGTCGAAAGCTATTTTTTTCAGCTTTAGTAAACACAGAATGTTTCTATTTTTCCTTTTAAAAAATGTATCAAATGCATTTAATGCACAGATGGCAAAATACTAGAGGTCACAAGCGGATGATCTGAGCGATATCAACACCTCTAGCTATTGGGGGTCCTGAAAGTATATGACGGGAGCCTATTTGCCCAGAGCCATGGGACTGTCGGGAGAATATAATATATGTCGTGAGCCTATTTGTCGGGAGTCTTTATGACGGGAGACTTTTTATTGCATGCCCTTTTAATGATTAGATGTGACGGGGTTCTTTTGTCTTGGCTGTTTTGACGGGGCTATTTTGTCACTGGCCGTTTTGACCCACACGAATAAAAATCTTTTTTCCCATCGTCAATTGCCACGACAAAAGGGAGAGCAATCCCAAATTTTCGTTTTAGTATTAGAAAACTGTATTACTTCCCTTACTTCTAAATTATTCCGTTCTTTTATAAAGTTTCAAATACTACTGTTTGTCCTTCGTGTAACTTTTAGACTTGTTCCTACTGCTAAGCCTGAACCTGTTATATGCTGTGTCCAATTTATATGCAGGGGGTCCACGTTAATCTGTAATGCCAGTTATGAGGTAGTAATGTGTCGGGGTCCCATGTTAGCCTGAGTCTGTTATATACAGGGGCCCCGTGTTAGCCTGAGTCTGTTATATACAGGGGCCCCGTGTTAGCCTGAGTCTGTTATATACAGGGGCCCCATGTTAGCCTGAGTCTGTTATATACAGGGGCCCCATGTTAGCCTGAGTCTGTTATATACAGGGGCCCCATGTTAGCCTGAGTCTGTTATATACAGGGGCCCCATGTTAGCCTGAGTCTGTTATATACAGGGGCCCCATGTTAGCCTGAGTCTGTTATATACAGGGGCCCCGTGTTAGCCTGAGTCTGTTATATACAGGGGCCCCATGTTAGCCTGAGTCTGTTATATACAGGGGCCCCATGTTAGCCTGAGTCTGTTATATACAGGGGTCCCATGTTAGCCTGAGTCTGTTATATACAGGGGCCCCATGTTAGCCTGAGTCTGTTATATACAGGGGTCCCATGTTAGCCTGAGTCTGTTATATACAGGGGCCCCATGTTAGCCTGAGTCTGTTATATACAGGGGTCCCATGTTAGCCTGAGTCTGTTATATACAGGGGTCCCATGTTAGCCTGAGTCTGTTATATACAGGGGCCCCGTGTTAGCCTGAGTCTGTTATATACAGGGGCCCCATGTTAGCCTGAGTCTGTTATATACAGGGGCCCCATGTTAGCCTGAGTCTGTTATATACAGGGGTCCCATGTTAGCCTGAGTCTGTTATATACAGTGGCCCCATGTTAGCCTGAGTCTGTTATATACAGTGGCCCCATGTTAGCCTGAGTCTGTTATATACAGGGGTCCCATGTTAGCCTGAGTCTGTTATATACAGGGGCCCCATGTTAGCCTGAGTCTGTTATATACAGGGGCCCCATGTTACCTGAGTCTGTTATATACAGGGGTCCCATGTTAGCCTGAGTCTGTTATATACAGGGGCCCCATGTTAGCCTGAGTCTGTTATATACAGGGGCCCCATGTTAGCCTGAGTCTGTTATATACATTGGCCCCGTGTTAGCCTGAGTCTGTTATATACAGGGGCCCCATGTTAGCCTGAGTCTGTTATATACAGGGGCCCCATGTTAGCCTGAGTCTGTTATATACAGGGGCCCCGTGTTAGCCTGAGTCTGTTATATACAGGGGCCCCGTGCTAGCCTGAGTCTGTTATATACAGGGGCCCCATGTTAGCCTGAGTCTGTTATATACAGGGGCCCCGTGTTAGCCTGAGTCTGTTATATACAGGGGCCCCGTGTTAGCCTGAGTCTGTTATATACAGGGGCCCCGTGCTAGCCTGAGTCTGTTATATACAGGGGCCCCATGTTAGCCTGATATGTATATCTACTGTTGAGAGGGACACGTTAGCGCGAGTCAGGAATGTGTATGTATTGTGTCATATGCTGATTCACTCAGCGTTACCACACACCATATATATACTTTTGTCTTATGATGCCTTTAAAGTAATGGCGGCATCTAACTACAAATATTGACAAAATATGATTTCATGTTGGGGGGGGGGGGGGGGGGAGGTCACTCGACCGCGTCAGACCTGGAGCAGACGGTAAATGGAGTTTCAATTATTTTTGACAATATTTACCTGCGGTCATCGAAGCATATAAAGCAGTATGATTTTACATGAAACAATTAACTCGACGCAATACACTTGTTGAAGGTCCTGCCTTTGAATATAGCAGTCGTCAGAAACGAATCAGTCTCTTACTTATGCATAATGCATCCATCAGATATAGAGTACAAATCTATCCCCATTAAAAAACAATCCTCGAGAGAGGAAAAGTCTAATCAGAATTAATTAATTAATTTTCTAATTAGCAAACAAATCTAACTATCTAACCCGAATAATACGAATCATTCCCAACGGAAGATTAAAATCTACCTCGATCAGAAAGACGGCTAATCCCAAGTGATGTATGGCTACATGAGAGACTGCTATCACAATTTGTGACATGCTGTAGTGTCAGGTCAGAATTGGGTTAGTGGTGTGAAGTAGTGTTGTAGTTATAACCTCCCCGCTCATGGGGTGGGGGGGGGGATAGCTGATAACAACCTCAGTGTCGTATTAAAATAATGTCAATCTATCTCTGCAGACACTAGAGAAAAATCAAATTTTGTCTGCTAGGCAGTTGATGCGATGTTTGTCTTATTGAATGTTTACATAGTTTTCCTGCTCTAAATGTAGGATCTCTAGGACAGTTCGTTCAAAATTGTAGGATGACAGACAGCAGTTTTCTTGTAATAGATACCTGACAGACTAGGGAATGTCAGACAGCACGCTACTTAGGTATGCTGTCAGACAGCACGTTACTGGGGAATACTAGAAGACAGCACGGTACAAATTAATGCTGTCAGACACAGAGGCGTAGCGACCCCTCCCGGCGCCCGGGGCGAACTTTCAGTTTGGCGCCCCCATATATATATATATATATATATATATATATATATATATATATATATATATATATATATATATATATATGCGTGTGTGTTTGTGTGTGCGACAGCCTGGAAAAAAAATAACAATTACGCTGATTGTCGTTCCCTAAAACTTCACTTGACGCCAATTAATTTCCCCTTAAGATGCCGAAACGAATAACACGTAGAAAATCATAAGAGCTTAGAACAATGGGCTCCATCGAACCCGAGAGGTTCGGTAATTCAGTCTCAGGGCTTCCGCGGAGGTCAAGACACACACCCGACTCATAGGATTCACGATCGGATTTTCTCATTGTGGACGATACAACTATTAAGGAGGGTTCGGTGATTGCGCATATGAAACTGGTGGGGTTCGGTACTCCAAAAAATTAAGAACCACTGCTTTAGGGTGTATTTTGTAGAAGGTGCAAGCCTTATTTGGTCTACTTTTGGTCGTGTCTTTAGAACAATTTCGATAATAGTAGGCCAATATTCCCATCCACCCGCTCCGACAGTCTGCTCTTTTTTATGTTACACAATCTTAAAATACGCTTTAGTTCAATGGGTTTCTTTTCTGGGTGATATCGGTTTATTCCTTAATCCGATGTGAATTTTTCCGATTTTAGTCTTCGAAAAAGCGCCCCCCCCCTCCCCATCTAGGAAAGCTGGAAAGCGGTTTTTCCGGTCACTGTTTCTTAAAGATATACGTTTTACAGTTACACAACCAAGGTAGAAAACAGTTAAATCAGTATGCAAAGGCTCTCAGCCGTTACATTTCTTTATTTTAACTGTTTATATTTCAAAACTGCAGCTTAAAATGAGCTTTTAATTTTTTTTCTACCCCTTTTGGCGCCCCCCTAGGGTCGGCGCCCGGGGCGGCCGCCCTCCCCGCCCTCCCCTAGCTACGCCTCTGGTCAGACAGCACGTGACTTGGGAATGCTGTCAGACAGCACGTTACTTGGGGATGCTGTCAGACTGCACGATACAAGGGAATTCTGTCAGACAGCACTGACAGCACGTTACTGGGGAATGCTGTCAGATATCACGTTACTGGGGAATGCTGAATGAATCCCCATCATTGACCTGACCTTGCGATAGCGCCGTGCCAAGGGACTTAATCGCGTTATTGCCTGCCGCGGCGTAGCGAGCAGTCTACGATTGGCTGATGCAGCAAAATCTAGCGGCAAGTCGAGTGTCTCGCGAGGGGGGCCACGGTGGATCAGTTTAGTCGTGTCTTACAGCGGAGAGAAGATGGCTACCGGCGTACCGGTCGGCCTTTTCATATGTGGATTGTTTTATTTATTGACATTAACCAACGGTAAAGTTTTAACGCCCCCGTATTTTAACTTAGCCCAGGGTCGAAATCTGACTGCGACAGCGACCTGTGGCTATGGGGTGCCGGACAAGGAGTTGTACTGTGGACTTACAGGCGCTGCCAGCAGCTTCACTGGGGAACTGATTCAAGGACAGATCTGCGATTTTTGCGACCCTCGAGACCCGAACAAAGATCATAGGGTGGAGTATGCGGTGGACGGGACGGAGCGATGGTGGCAGAGCCCGCCCCTCTCTCGGCTGGGGGTGGAGCTCAACAAGGTCAACGTGACCATCCACCTGGGACAGGTGAGTAAACCACTAGACCATAGCTGATTACACTAAACTATTATCAGATTAGATTACAAGGGTAAACGACTGACCTATGGCTATTAATAGATTAGATGAGTGCACGACTGACCTATGGCTATTATTAGATTAGATGAGTGCACGACTGACCTATGGCTATTATTAGATTAGATGAGTGCACGACTGACCTATGGCTATTATTAGATTAGATGAGTGCACGACTGACCTACGGCTATTATTAGATTAGATGAGTGCACGACTGACCTATGGCTATTATTAGATTAGATGAGTGCACGACTGACCTACGGCTATTATTAGATTAGATGAGTACACGACTGACCTATGGCTATTATTAGATTAGATTAAGGTGAGAACACGACTGACCTATGGCTATTATTAGATTAGATTAAGGTGAGAACACGACTGACCAATAGCTTTTAGATTAAAAACAAAATTTCCGATCCGCTTCTGACAAAACTTTAACCACTGGCGTCCTAAAGTTCAAATACATACAGCCTTGGCTACTGATGTGCGACCGCCCCCCCCCCCCCCCCATTCTGACCGGCACCTTACTAGTCCGGCTACTGGCGTGTTCCTCTCCCCCCCCCCCCCTCGCCCCCTCGCTGTGAATGTACTAAACAGAATCCATCCCATACTGTCCACGCCTCCCTCCACCACCACCCACCACCACCCACCTCCCACATACCACAGCGGCCTGACTGCCCCACCGCGCGGAAATAACCCATTAAGTCTGTACAATTACTCGGTGACCTGGCTCTCTAGGCCACTGTTGATGGTTGACTCAGTGGCTCTTTCAATAAACATCGTGGTAGCTCTCTAAACAAATAACGTATTGGTGGTCTAAACTTATCATTTCTCGTGCTAGCTCGCTAAACTATCATTTCACATGGTAGCTCTCTAAGCTTAACATTGCATGTGCTAGCTATCTAAACTATCATTACACGTGGTACTCTTTAAACCTATTTTTCACGTGGTAGCTCTCTAAACTATCATTTCACGTGGTACTTCTCTAAACTATCATTTCACGTGGTACTTCTCTAAACTATCATTTCACGTGGTAGCTCTCTAAACTATCATTTCACGTGGTACTTCTCTAAACTATCATTTCACGTGGTAGTTCTCTAAACTATCATTACATTTGGTAGCTCTTTAAACTATCATGTCTCGTGGTAGCCCTCTAAACTATCATTTCTTGTGGTAGCTCTCTAAACTATCATTTCACGTGTTAGCTCTCTAAACTATCATTTCACGTGGTACTTCTCTAAACTATCATTTCACGTGGTAGTTCTCTAAACTATCATTACATTTGGTAGCTCTTTAAACTATCATGTCTCGTGGTAGCCCTCTAAACTATCATTTCTTGTGGTAGCTCTCTAAACTATCATTACACTTGGTAGCTCTCTTAACTATCATGTCTCGTGGTAGCTCTCTAAACTATCATTTCACGAGGTGGTTCTCTAAACTATCATTTCATGTGGTAGCTCTCTAAAGTAATATCATTACACGTGGTGGCTCTCTAAACTATCGTTACAGGTGGTAGCTCTCTAAACTATCATTTCACGTGGTATCTCTCTAAACTTATCATTTCACGTGGTACCTGTCTAAACTATCATTTCCCGTGGTATTTCTCTAAACAAACACTTCATCATTTCACGTGTTTGGCCTCTAAACAGCACCAAACCTCTAATTTTATAATGCCGATCACTAAACAGTTCTGTCTCTAATTGAATAAGGTAGCTTTCTAAATAAACACTACTAAATGTCTAATTGAATGCGGTCTGTCTCTAAAATAAAAGGCCTAGCCCTTTATCCTCATTCAGTGATTACAGTCGATTTTATTATTTCAAGCAGTTCTAAAACTGTCATTTATTAAGGTCCTTCTTGCGTACCTCAAATTCTCAAATTATTAATATACTTTGATATACTTTGTCTTTTGATACAGAACTTTAAATCTCCAATTTGATTCATCGGTCAGGTTACAAACATTATCTCGACATGTGTACGACAAAAAATAGTATACAATTCATTATCAACTCCGCAGACAACCTTCAATAAAAGACATAGACAATGATTGTGGGCAGGTTGTTCAAATATTGGGATCTACACGTTGGATGTAAAACTAAATTTAGACCTGGATGTTTTGATGACGTGAATGACGTAACAGTCGGCACGCGTCATAGGATATGAGAACCGTTAGGTCGCCGACATACAAACTCAAGATTTGAAGTTATTTCTGCGGGGGGGGGGGGGGGGGGTGGGGGGGTGATTTCTTATCGGCGGTTGTAAACCTGGCGACCGGTGCAGACGACAGGGCAGTAGAGTACCCTCTGACAGACGTGTGCAAACAGTCGAGGTTTTATAGCAGACGGTAGTTTTTTTTATCAATGACATAACTGTGGTCGAGTAATTGAGTCAGTTTGTCTGATACAGTTTTTTGTGGTAGACTTAAGTCACTTGAATCAAGACCGTCTGCTTCATGGCAGTTTGTATTAATGATCATCTGTATTAAGACTGTCTATATCATAACAGTTTATTTCAAAACTGCATAAACAATTCTAATTAAAGACAGTCTATATTAAGACAGTCTGTATCAAGACAATATTTTTATATTTGACGGGCTTAGGGGTCATCCATTTAATAACGTCCACAACTTTTTTTTTATTTTGACCCCCCCCCCCCCCCCCCCCCACAAAAATTCACCTCATTT